>NC_092822.1:37005000-37325000 GCF_023375885.2 Dermacentor andersoni | reverse complement strand
AACGATATTGCCGGCTTTGTCTCTTAACGCACACATCTCATTCTTGCCTATTCCTAGTTTCTTCTTCACTGCTTTTAGGCTTCCTCCGTTCCTGAGAGCCTGTTCAACTCTATCCATATTATAGTTCCTTATGTCCGCTGTCTTACGCTTGTTGATTAACTTAGAAAGTTCTGCCAGTTCTATTCTAGCTGTAGGGTTAGAGGCTTTCATACATTGGCGTTTTTTGATCAGATCTTTCGTCTCCTGCGATAGCTTACTGGTTTCCTGTTTAACGGCGTTACCACCGACTTCTATTGCGCACTCCTTAATGATGCCCATAAGATTGTCGTTCATTGCTTCAACACTATGGTCCTCTTCCTGGGTTAAAGCCGAATACCTGTTCTGTAGCTTGATCCGGAATTCCTCTAGTTTCCCTCTTACCGCTAACTCATTGATTGGCTTCTTATGTACCAGTTTCTTCCATTCTCTCCTCAAGTTTAGGCTAATTCAAGTTCTTACCATCCTATGGTCACTGCAGTACACCTTGCCGAGCACGTCCACATCTTGTATGATGCCAGGGTTCGCGCAGAGTATGAAGTCGATTTCATTTCTAGTCTCACCATTCGGGCTCCTCCACGTCCACTTTCGGCCAACCCGCTTGCGGAAAAAGGTATTCATTATCCGTATATTATTCTGTTCTGCAAACTCTACTAATAACTCTCCTCTGCTATTCCTAGAGCCTATGCCATATTCCCCCACTGACTTGTCTCCGGCCTGCTTCTTGCCTACCCTGGCATTGAAATCGCCCATCAGTATACTGTATTTTGTTTTGACTTTACCCTTCGCCGATTCCACGTCTTCATAGAAGCTTTCGACTTCCTGGTCATCATGACTGGATGTAGGGGCGTAGACCTGTACAACCTTCATTTTGTACCTCTTATTAAGTTTCACAAGAAGACATGCCACCCTCTCGTTAATGCTATAGAATTCCTGTATGTTACCAGCTATGTTCTTATTAATCAGGAATCCGACTCCTAGTTCTCGTCTCTCTGCTAAGCCCCGGTAGCACAGGACGTGCCCGCTTTTAAGCACTGTATATGCTTGACGAGGTCAAAATAAAGTCTGAATCTCTTCCACTGCAGCCAGCACGCCTTTTATTCAGATCAAGGTTTCGGCACCTGCAGCCCTGTACCGCTGCGTCATTCAACTGTTTCCTCTTTCTGGTTCGCGCTTTTCTTTAAAGACGGTGTCCATCAAATGCGGTTTGACAGCTCAGAAGGAGCGGAACTCGTCACCGTGAATGGAGAAGTGACAAAGTAGCGGCGCCCAATAGAGGTCGAGGGTGTTCACCAACGTCTACTCTTTTCTTCTCCTTATTTAAGTCTTTCGTCGCTCTGGTCTGCTCCTTGTGATTACGAGTTTGACTACAAAGAAGGTCGCTGGTGATCGGTTTGACTACAAAGGGCGCTGGTGATCGCGAGCGCAGCCCCTGCGTATCTGAGCAACGCGTTTATGTACGCGGAGCTCCCTCTCCCTCACCTTCAGTGGGGGAGGAGGAGAATATGCCGGTGCGCAGAGTAAGGAAAGCGATAGTCGAAAAGAAAATGGAGGCCGAAGTCGTAAGTCTTCCTTTCGGCCTTGGCCTCCATTTTCTTTTAGAAGTCAAGAACGAAGAAATCAGAAAAGCAACGTTTAGCCCCAACTAAAGACAACTTATAAGTTACAATCTTTAAACACATAAAAACACTTATAATGGCTGCGTTCAAAGCACTCAAATAAAATGTATGCGCCGCCTACGAAGTTCTTCGTGACAGTTTCTTTTATACAAAGGTTCCTTTATGTCTTATGATTATATAAGTGAAATTTTAGGTGTAACACCAGTAAAGCTAAGCAGAATGCATATGATGAGAGCTACGGAGCTGTTTGAAGGTTTTGGCACCATTGAGGAAATATTTCAGTTGGTACACTGGTCATGAATTTGTTAAATTATTCGTGATGTACGAACCACGCTTGCTATCCGTAAAAGCGTTTCGTGTGCTTTGAGAGGAGATTCGTGACACTGTGTTGCACTATGCGTTATGGGTGACGCGTACGTGGGAGCCAACCGGTACTTGGAGCACCACTTCCTCAAGGGCCAGTTCGTAGCCACACAGGAATTCATTTGCTAGAACCAATTTTTGCAAGGTCTGAAAAATTCAATGGAAGTTTTATCACGCCAGACGTTTCCGAGTGCTTCTTCCAGTTACTTTTGTGCTCCAATATATAGAAGAGCCTTTCATTAAAAAAGTAAGCGGAACCACCGTGTGTTTTTGCGGCCAGTTTGAGGACGCTTCTGGCCAGCACGAAGCCATTCTCGAAATTCGTTCCAGGTCGACACGCCTCGCAAATTCACCGGATACACTTCGTAAATTGCCATACATGCCGTAAGATAACGAAATAAAAATTTAAATTGTGGTATTCTGTAAATAGTAGTATACGTGTTTTGATTTCTTTTGCGAGTAATGTACGCCTCTATTATTATCACACCTCCAAGACTAGAATTTGGTTATCTGCAACTAGGAATATTTAAAAATTCCGTAAAACTTGAAAATGATGACATCTTCTAGGATATCATAACTAACGTTAGCCAAGCTATTGAACGAAAAAAAAATTATCAAAGCACGGTACAGGATATAATCTCAAGGCTTACGTTGTTCAGGCTTCAGATCTCTCACGAATTGTATCTAGCAATGTGTTTTATAAATGTGTTTTTCTTCTTTGAACAGCTTGGCAAGCATTTGCCGGGACACTCGGTAACCGTCCACAGGCTGTCGAATTTCATCGTGTATTCGCCACTTATCCTATATACGTTGGTCAAAACAACCTTCAGGAATGTCGACAGTTGGGTCATTTGGTGACCACTCATTGCGGCAGCGGCTGTCCTGTGCGGTCTTTCCACATTTTTGTGTCGCGTTTTTGTTTTGTGCTTCATGCGTCAAGAAGAAAACGACACCGTCCAATGTGCACAGCCATAGCAGTACCATTGCTAGACTGAGTCCCAATTTTTAGATTGGCATGTGTCACTTCTGACGCAGCCTATCGATATTATTTTTTTACTCTTTCGACATAACAGTTACACTGGCACACGTTCCCTGGCACAACCGCAAAAAAAGTGTTTTCTGGAAACGAAGGCCACTGTCTTGATTATATATGTACAGTAAGATTGAACTCTATAGGTTAGGTTTGTGTACTGCACAGCTCGCACGCTGACATGAGGACAAGCCGGGAAAAAAACAAGGACGAGCGCAAACTCGCAACTGAAGTTTATTACAAACATGTGCACAAATAGTGTGCATTTCAACCAACTAGCCCAGCTATCTGCTCTCCTGATACTTGTGGGGTTCGAAATCTTTTACTAAACATCTGCGTTCCGCCTTCTTTTACATGGTATACAATTATTCTGGTTACTTTTCCAAGTTTTTTTCGGTAAACTATGCGAGGCGCGATGTTTACATTTTGTTGAAGTAGGAATCGTGTTTTGAGGTGCGAGCGATAAATGTGTATTGTATGTGGGTTCACTGCAGTCATTGTGGAACGTTACTTGTTCAAATGTTGCAAGGTGTTTTGCTGCCGTTATTCCAAATGTTTCATAGACTCGTAAAAAATTGAATGAGGCACGAACTTCATATTATGTGAAATTACGAATATTATTTTAGTACAATGGAGCTGCAAAAGTTTCAAGCACTGAAGTGCTTGCTTTAAATGTAACACAGTTAAAAAATATTGGACCTACCTTCTTCCCCTATATTTTTTTGTAATTCCAGGCTCACAGTTTGTTTCTGCACTGTTTTGGTGAACTAAACAAGGGACGTTGTTCATATATGCGAAATGTTAGGATCACGGTATTTGTAATGTTTAGAAAATGTTCCAAATAGGGGGGTTAAATGTGCCTCATTAAAATAGATTTCGTGTGCAAGTGGACTGGAGTGTTATTAGTGTGTGTTACCAGCATTGCAAAACTTATTTCGCCTTCCTGGCATAACCACAAATACAACCTGAGTCGAAGTTTGCGAGCATAATGGAAGCGCTGTGCCAAGTTTGTGTTCTAAGTTAAAGGCGTGTTGACCAAAATCAGCTGTCCGAAAAAAAGAAAAGAAAATAAAACATTTGAAGAGATCTTAAGTAAGCGTTCGAAAGTTTCCCGCTCCCCTTATCAGCTCTGTTTCCCATATTTTCAAGAGAAATTTGCATTTCACAAGCTTTTTATTAAGAAGGAAGGGGCACAGCTGAAGTGTAATGTGTTGCGAATTTCTAAACTTCCAAGCTTACTAGAACCATTAGGAATAACTATGGAACGCTCGTTTTTGGAGGCTTGCTTAAGAGGAAGCTTTAGCTCGAGCCAAACTCCGACGCGGCCTATTCAAATACATGTAAAACGCAAAAACGTTTTTCTGAGATAACCCCTAAACCGATTTTCAGAAAATTTGCTACATTTGAGAGGCAAAGTTAAACTCTAGTGACTGTTGGAAGCGGAATTTCGATTTAGGGCTTCAATTTTGTTGAAAAGACTTTCCAATATACGACGGTTTGAGAAATATAGAAGCACGAAGTTTACAAATTCATAGCTCTCCATCAAGAACAGATATATAAATATCGCGGTTCTGTAAACTGCACCCATTAGATCATTCAAAGCGGACAAAATCGATATGTTGCGAATTGCAAATTGCATTGCGAATTTTTTAGTGTAGTCATCAGATTCCATTTATGCATGTTAATTACGACGAAATTCTGTTTTTTTCGGGGACGCCGTGGTCCGTATACTTTTTCTCACGGGTGTATGTATATTGGGTTGGCCTGGTGTCTTCAGTGGACTAAACGATGCATCTCCTTGATGTTTGGTGACAGTAAGTACGAGGCCATGGTTGGTGTGTGGGCAAAGTTCAAAGTGTGTGTATGTGGGGAGGGGGGAGGTATGTGACGCTGTGATAATCAATTACGTATGTTTGTGCTTTAGAGCGTCATAGTGTGTCTAACGAATGGGGCAGAGTTTAACCCGTAGTCCTGGCAGAACTACAAATGCAACCAATTAACGTACCCTGGTTATTTCTCTATTTTCATGCGTCATAAGACACTGGTAGTTGCTTTCTGCGAGGTCCTTGGTGAACGAATGAAAGCACCTTGGTTATTTTTCGAGAAAACAAAGGGTGTGTTATGCGTAACGTGAACGCAATGGTTTAACCGAAGATTGAGGAAAAAGATCTCCGAGCTTAACAAGGCCATCGAAGATCACTGTCGGACCCTCGGCAAGCAGAAATGGGACGAGGTCTGTGACTCGATCGACGGGCAGATGCGTAACGGCAAGTCCTGGGGCATGCTTAAACATCTCCTCGACGAGGGCAGCACCAGATCCAGTCAGAGACACACGCTCGCCAGAGCCCTTCACGAAGCTACCATATCCTGTTCCGGGGACGAGCTGGTTGCCAAGCTCATGGAGAAATACCTTCCCATTAAGCATGGCGACGAGGAAGACCGGTTTCCCGACTACCTCGGACCAGCCCGTCCGGAATTGGACGAAGACTTCACCGTGGGGGAAATTAGGCAAGCCATTTTCGCGCTCAAGGGAAAGTGTGCGCCAGGTGCCGACAGAATCACCAACAAGATGCTGCGGAACCTTGACGACAGTTCGATCACATACCTCACCGAGAAGATCAACGAGACGTGGAAAAACGGCAGCGTCCCAGAGCAATGGAAGACCGCCAACGTCGTCCTGATCCCCAAACCCGGCAAGGCTCCGAACGTGGACAACCTCCGACCGATCTCTCTCACCTCCTGCGTTGGGAAAGTGGCGGAGCACGTCGTCCTCAACAGACTAAACAGATATCTCGAAGAGAACAACATCTATACTCACAACATGATTGGCTTTCGTGCCGGGCTCTCGTCGCAGGACGCCATGAAGATGATCAAACATCAAATCATCGATGGCAGTACCAGAGACACCAGGGCCCTGCACGGACTCGACCTCGAGAAAGCGTTTGACAACGTTCTCCACGAATACATTCTGGCCTCCATGGCAGACCTCAAGCTGGGCCCCAGACTATATAACTACGTCCGTTCGTTCCTGACGGGGAGGAAAGCGAGGCTGCGGATCGGCGACTTTGTCTCCGACGAGGTGCTCCTGGGCCCACGGGGCACGCCGCAAGGCTCGGTCATTTCGCCTGCTCTCTTCAACATCTGCATGATCGGCCTCTCGAGGAATCTGGCCCAAGTTGAAGGAATCAAACACACCATCTACGCAGACGACATCACCATCTGGTGCACCGGCGGTAGCGAGGGGCAAGTGGAAAGCGCCATGCAAGAGGCGGTAGACGTCACGGAGCAGTACCTGCTACCCACCGGACTCAGATGTTCCCCGACCAAATCCGAGCTTCTCCTTTATAGAAAAGAAAAAGGCCGCAGACCCAAGAGCTGGAAACCGGTCTCGGAAAGTGACATTCACCTGTTCACTCGGAGCGGTGACCCGATACCCAGGGTCGACACCATCAGAGTCCTGGGTATGTTGATAGAATCACGCGGCGGCAACGGCACTGTGTTACGCAAGATAATTGCGAAAACCGACAATGCTTTTCGCCTCGTCCGAAGGGTGACGAACAGACATCGTGGCCTCAAGGAGGACAACCTGCTTCGGCTCATCAACGCCTTTGTGCTGTGTCACTTCACCTACACGGTGGCCATGCACGACTGGCTCAGAGCCGAGCGCGAAAAGCTTAATGCCCTCATTAGAAAATTCTTCAAGAGAGCCCTCGGGCTGCCCGTCAGAACGCATACAGAGGACCTCCTTCGGCTCGGCATACACAACACCATGGAGGAGATGACCGAGGCTCAGGAACGGGCCCAGCTAACTCGGCTGTCCACCACGCCAGCCGGCAGGCGTATCCCCGAGGAGATCGGACTCGCACGAACCAAGAACTTGGCTGAAGACACCCAAATCCCCAGAGAAATAGGGGAGAAGATCGTGGTCGCCCCTTTGCCCCGCAACGTTCATCCCGTTCACAACGCAGGTCGTCGCAAGGCAAGAGCATTTAATATACTAAAGCAAATAAACAAGGACAAAATCGCAGCAAGCTTCGTGGACGCAGCTGCATACCGAGACGGCAAGGCTTTTGCGGTTTCCGTCATTGACACGCTGGGCAAAATCATCAACTGTGCTTCCGTCCGGACGACGAACCCAGAGGTGCCCGAGCAAGTGGCCATTGCACTCGCCATGCAAGACGGTCGGAGAGACAGGGTGTATAGCGATTCGAAAGCCGCCATCAGGGCATTCCAGAAAGGCCGGGTAGCCCGGCAGGTTGTTCAAATTCTGAAAGGCGCCAAACAGGGCAACACCTCCATGCACTCGATCCCTTGGTTCCCTGCATACGTCGGGGCGATTGAGGGGGTTCCTCTGAACCTCAACGAGTCTGCCCACAAGGCTGCGCGTGGCTTTACCGACCGCGCTGCCCTCGGATCGGGCGACTATCTCCCCGGACACAGAGACGCTCCTCTCACAAACAACGAAATCACGAAATTCTTTTACTTAGAGAGAAGGGTTTTCCCCCCGCCTCACTCCAAGCTAAGCAGGCCGCAGGCGGTCACACTAAGACTTCTGCAAACGAACTCGTACCCAAATCCGGCGTCCCTTAATAGCATATATCCAGAGATTTATCCGAAATGTTCTTGCGTGGCCTGTGGTGAGGTAGCTACGTTGCCTCATATGCTCTGGGAGTGCGGGTCGCTGGGCCCGAAGTTCACCAAGGAAGAGTGGGACGCGCTTCTGCGAAGTCATGTCTTTGAGGACCAAATCCGCGCCGTCCAGCGCGCCCGCGATCGGGCCGGCAGACTAGATCTGTCAGTCCCGTCGTGGGATTAGCCGGGTGCGCGTTTTATTGCGCTTTGCTGGACCAAATAAAAGTTTATTCACTCGCTCACTCAAGGCTAAGTTAAAGTGAGGGGATAAATTATCACGTTTGAAGTAAATTAGGCATGGAAGCGATCTGAGTTTTATCAATGCGTTTTGCAAACAAAG
This sequence comes from Dermacentor andersoni, assembly GCF_023375885.2. Lineage (NCBI taxonomy): Eukaryota > Metazoa > Arthropoda > Arachnida > Ixodida > Ixodidae > Dermacentor > Dermacentor andersoni. The sequence goes on along the minus strand of NC_092822.1, from coordinate 37,316,980 downwards.
CAGAATTTATCTCGCTGCACCGGGAGAACTGGGAACGAAACCGAGATCAAGTTCAGCAAAACTACGGGTTGATTCTTGGTTAGTGTTAGGGGGGAGTCTTTAACAAGAGCGTTCATGAATTGCTGGCTTTCAAAAATTGTCAACGTTCAGTGCTCAAAAGCGTTGTCAGGCAGTAATTCATCTGTCGGGCAGTAATTGCCTATCGTATCGCCTGCGGTTATACCTAATTTCGAGGAATATATTCGAATGATTTTTTGCTCCACCATGGTTCCCCATGTGTGATTCATAATTGCTATCTGGGTTGTAATTATAACATGAATAGAGAGGGCAGACGCGTTTGCTGGATCTTTTTCGTAATACAATAGTACAATCGTAATTATCAACACACAAACACACACACTATATATATATATATATTTAGAGCAGAAGCATGCGTAAGCTCCTATTTAGAGCAGAAGCATGCGTAAACTCTGACTTCACCTGTGCGGGTAAAAAATAACAGGGGTGGCCACTCCAGGCGAAGTGAGAGCTCCTCTGGCTGTGCACTTGGCATTGCGCATTCTCTAAGTGAGGTGAAATATTGGTCCAGTTGGCTTTGCATCAATTTCATAGCAACGCAAACTAAAACATACAGAAAGAAGACAAGTTCATTTGTCGAAACATTGGCTCCTGCTTTCACCTTGTTCTTGTTTTGCTCGTCGACACAAAGAAAGAGGCGCACGGGGCCAAGCGGTAACTTCCATCTATTTGGCTTTTGTTTATTGGCTGAATTTACATGCACAGCGGAAAGATCGTGTCGTGACAAGCAACAGAAACGCGAGAAATGCCGTCTAGCACGTTCTTCCTTAAGCGGCGTACCAACTGCAATTTTTTTTATACGCGGGAACAAAGATATTGATTTTGGAACAGTGCCATTATCGGACAGCTGGTGATGGATATTTGGTTACGGTGAAGCGTAGTAGACGAGACTGAAGGAAGGTGAGGTATTGACTATGAGGTCGCCACCCACCTTTTTGTTCACTGCTTCGTCATTTTTTGAAGACTCTCTTCATCAAGTGCGGTTTAATGCCGACTGACAAGCGCTGGAATTCATCACTGCCAATTGAGGAGTGAGTAAGTAGCGGCGCGAAATAGACGTCCGAATTTTTCGCCCAGGTTTACTGTCTTCTTCTTCTTGTTTAGGTCGTTCGTTACTCTGGTATGCTTCTTGTGATGAACAAATGCAGAATCAAAGAATGTCGGCGAAGCCAACGTTTTGTCTAGGGTACTCGTCTTCCTCAGCGCCACAACTGCGTGCCATTGCAACGCGTTTATGTAGGCGTGGTTCCCTCTCCTTCACCTTCAATGGGAGAGGAGGAGGAGAATATGCCAGTGCGCAGAGTAAACCAAGCAAATTAAGCGTCAAAAAAAAAAGAGAGAGAGAAGGCTGGGTGAGGTAGAAAGAAAAAACGTACATATGAAGTAAGGAATGAAGGAACTCAGTACTGTAAAAAAACGTGTAGTCCAAAAATACACTTACAAGTTATACCTTACAACTTTTAAACATAAAGAAAACGGTACAGTGACCGTGTTAAAGATAGTAACATAGAAGGCATATGCCCTCTACGAAGTTCCTCAGCATAGTTTTCTACTCATCAGTTTGCGCGACGTCTTATTAATATAATAACGAAATTCTTGGGGCAACACCTGGAAAGGTAGGCGGAATGTGTATAATGACCACTATCACTTTCTTTGAAGCATTTGGCTCCTTCACTGTAGGATGGTAGAGGTGTCCACACTACGCGTTACATCATATATAAGACACAGACTTTGGTTCCTGCTTGCCAATAATTCGTCAATTTGTGAAAGACAAACCTCGCCTGCTGTCCAACAAAGTGTTTTCTATGCTTCGAGAGGCGACTTGCAGCACTATGGCGCGGGTGCCGCTCCCCTTACCACCGAGCTTACGCTGGAGCCAACGCGTACATCGAGCGCCACTCACTCAAGGATAAGTTCGTAAACCCGTGCAGCCTCCGCGACTGCCTCTGGTCACCAGCGTTGCAGTGTCTCAAACAACGGCATCGATGACTTTCATTAAAAGCCTAAACGCCAGCGTCGCAAAACACTCACTGCCACGAGACAAGAATGCGAAGGCGCTGTCCTTGCGAGCGGTAAGGTCGCACGGTGGTACCGCACCAGTGCGCGGTTTTTACCACTGTGGTAAGCGGGAGACACGTGGTGCGATTTTACCGGCGTTCCCTCGTACATCGTGTCAGGGTCCGACTTGTTGCACACAGCGATTTGTGGAAACGTCAGTAAGGAGCGTTTTAAAACTTGGATGCGACGACTTACGTATGAGTAAGTACGCGACAACATACTTTTACTGTGATGATTGTGACATATCGACAACTGCGCGCACGGTGCCCACAGATGACCTTGCACACACAGAGTTATCAAAGTGACGTTTCTACATCTCGGATCTCTTAACAAACTTGCGAATACGTGCACACAATCGCGTACCACAAAAGCTGTAACCGTCAAGTCACAACCACACGCGTGCTTCTTTCGCGCCAAAGTCGCTCTTTGAAACGTCTGGCGCTTGCGTCACGTGGCACCTTCTCACGTTGTTAATTTATTCGTCACAGATATGACTTTGAGACGCGGTGTTATAGTGTACTGTCTTCACGATAGGCCCGTATGTTTTTTGTCGCTCACCGCTGGAGCGTAGTAGAGCTATGGAGTTGCAGTGCTTAGGTTCAGGTCGCAGGTTCAATCCAGGTCGCGGCGGTCACATTTCGATGGCGGTGAAATGGAAGAACGATTTTGCACTTAGATTTGGGTGCAAGGTAAAAACCACCAGGAGGTGAACATTAATTGGGAATCTCCCACTGAGTCGTACACGGCTGATACACAGATTATGGTTTTGGGATGTATAGGCCCGCAATTTAATTTTAATCTGATGTTTTTGACAGACGCATTACTACAGGGTGGTTGAGGCCGGACTATAAGCATATTACACTATTAACAAAAAGAGAGGGTGGGGAGGGGAAGCGTCATCTATAGAAGTCACAATATCCTACTCGTGATCCACACCTGAGTCACTGCGCTGCGACAAGCCCATTATTAGGGTGCTTAGAATAGCGTTCGCTATGCCTAACAAAACGCATCTCTGACGTAAAGAACTCACGTTGTCCTCTATGCGCGCTCTTCGTACGTCATGGGATTTCGTTGGTTTACTTGCACAGTGCGAACCTACGATATTTGGTCAGATTATCGCACGTAATGTTTACGTGCTCCAAAAAAAGTAGCGTTTTCTAATGTGGCGACTCCCATGGCCCTTGCTTCAGCGGGAATTCTCGTAATGGCTGCGTTAAATGCTCCTATGCAGCACAAGGGCGATGCATTTCGATCCAAGACTGCCTGCTACCTTGCCCGACTCCCTTAGAATCTAATGGGAACGCTCCCGAGCAAGCCGCGGTGATTTGGACGTTATCGCTTTGTGGCTACACTCGCTAGCAGTTGTTGCCAGTAGCCGTTGAAACAAGCTTTCGCTTCCTGTACGCTCACCTGAAATGTTAGATGTGATCTCAAAGTGCGTCCAATTTCTAAGATCTTGGGGCGATTGAGTCATCCATATATCCCTAACGAGACGCGTCGGCATAGAAATTATAGGACAGTTTCTAACACATTGTCTTGGCTTGCATACGTTTGGCGCGTTGCACCAGATGGCTCCCGGTCTTCCCAGCTCTTCCTTACCTTCGCGTTCTCTGACGTTAAACTAAAGGTCTTGAAGCGACGAGCGCCGTAACCTCCTGCAAATGGCGTTTGCGTTGAACGCACTCAAGGCGACGGACGCTATGTTAAAGGCTGCATGCAGCACCCACGGTCACGAAACGCGGCGAGGTTCGCAAAGGAACCCTTCGCTTCTGAAACTGCCTCTTATTCCCCCACTATTTACTCCGTGTCACGTCAAAGCCGTCAAATGTCACGGGCTGTGAAGCTTTGCGAATGCACCCACGTGTGCAAAACAGTTAAGAACCATCTTCATCACGTAGGCCTGCGGCTTCCTGCTGTGTTTATTGTTTTATTGGCTGGATTATTAAGTGAAATAGTATTGACACCCGTTTCATTAACGGCTCCTGCACAAACAAGCAAAGACTTACGGTACCGTGGGAAGGCGAAACCTTGAAAGCGATAGCAAGGCTTAGCATTGCTCTCGAGCTGCCCGCACCGTGTTTCAGCAATACGCATGCGCGACACGACACCATGCGGCACGCGAGGCAGCTGCAGCTGCGCGGCGGGACACGCCCCCTCGATGAATCTAGCTGTGTCTGTAGCAATGCTGTCGCGACCATGAAACTTCTTGCAGTGGCATTGCCACGGTGCCTCGCGAGATGAGGTGAGAAGGACAGAGAAACGTGGTGGACGCTCAAGCTTCGCCTTTAAGAATGGAACGCGATTGCGTTCAACGATCCGCGAGTGCTTCTCATGCTTCCCGGCATGTGCAGCTTATGCAACCGCAATGTTTACCGGAAACGCTGGCAGCTAACGCTATGCACGAAGGCTAGCTTTGTGAGTGTTTTTTTTCCTTTGATGGGTGTGCAAGGAACCGAGGAAGCCGCGTCGCTCCCTTGCACACTCAGAATTACCAAAGTGGCGTTTCTGTACCTTGTGTCTCTTGCTAACGAGCGATTTCCGTCATGCATTCGCGTGCGCCCAATGCTGTAATGAGGTGATTGTGACATCTCGACAACAGCGCGCATGAATGTGACGCGTGACCCTGCACACAAGGAGTTAGCAAAGTGACGTTTCTGTGCATCGCATCTCACACAAACATTGACGCGGAAAAGAAACAGAGAGAGATGGGGCACCACCGAGATGAGACGCACTTGCCCTTCCAGCTATCCACGAATTTGGCTATCCACGCTCCTGCTCTGCCGCGCAGCTTCCCTTGAGCCTCCCACACTACGTTAAGTTTTCACGAGAACGCGGGGTTCGCAATGTTTACTCTCGCTCCGGTAGATTTTCGTGAGATGCAAGTGGCTATCGGAGTATGCGACATTGGAAAAAAAAGACTGACCTGGTGCTACATACCTGCGAACACTGCAAACGCAGCCTATTGTTCGCACCCTTAATTAAAATTTTCTGTCATGTCATTGCTCCCCATCTGCTCCGTTCTACGCGTTCCTTTTCCTTCGCTTTCTCGCTGGATTATGCAAGCTGGCTGACTCCAGCTCGCTGAATCTCAGCGGGACGGCTGGCCCCTAAAGCGAAGCCGTTTGCTGTGTTTAGGCTCTAAACTGAGTGAGAGCTCCTGTTGGCACTGTCTTGTGTGCGGCGCTCTGGGCTCTGCTCAATGTGTCCCGTAAAATAGGTTCAATGTGGTACTAAAGATAAAGGCCGTTTAGGGGAACGTCCTTCATTTCTGGCACTTAAACTTCAATCCATAATCAAGGTTCACTTCGCATCTCCTTTTCTTTTCCATAGCCTAAATATTTTCCCCTCACAATCGTCTTATACGTGGTAACCACCGCTTCGCTCATTTATCATTTGTCGGTAACTCACTCACTCAGTCAATCTTATTTAATATGTAAATCGATCAACTCATCAGACAATAAAAAAGTCGACTGTTCCGGTCATTGTACCATGATCTGTCGGATCAACAAGAGGGCAACTTTCGCCTTCTCCAGTGACCAGTTCATTCTACCCCGCTTTGAATTTTTCATGCCTTGCGAGAATAACGGACAATATGTCAGTGTTAAAGTCCGGAGTCGTTTAAGATAAACATATGTGGCGATAATCTATGCAAAGTGGCCGTCTGCCATCCTCTTCCTTAAGCGAAGCACAAGCCTCCATTTTCTGATTGAAGCAAGCTAAAATGTTGACTTGAGTTGGCGATGTATCAGTTGGTGTTGCATATTTGACTATGATGAAGCTGAATAGACCGGACCAAGAGAAGGCGAGGCACTGACGGTGGGTCACGACCTACTTTCTTCAAAAAGTGCCTCCTTCGCGTTTTTTTTTTTATAGACTGTCTCCGTCATATTCGGTTTGACAGCTCAAACGCGGTGGAACTCGTCACTATGAATTGAGAAGAGAGACAGTAGCGGCCCATTATAAAGGTCTAGGACTTTCACCCACGTCTACACTTTCCTTCTCCTTCCTTATTTAAGCTTATCGCCGCTCTGGTCTGCTTTTTTGTGATTACCAGGTGGACTGCAAGGAATGTTGCCGAAGCCAAGGTTTTGATAAGGGTAGTCTACTTCGTCAACGCGGCAACTGCGTCCCTAGGCAACGCGTTTTTGTACGCGTAGATCACTCTTTCCCACCCTCAATAGGGGAGGAGGAGGAGAATGTGCCTGTGCGCAGAGCAAAGCAAGGAAAACAATAGTCTAAAAAAAAAGTGGGGCCCAAGGCCGAAAAGAAGAACATACGAAGTCAGGAATGAAGAAGTCACACTTATAAAAAACGAAAACAAAACAAAGTGTAGCCAAGGTAAAGACATACAAATTAGAAATTACAACCTTTAAACGCATACAAACACTCACCGTGACTGCGTTCAAGATGATGGAATAAAAGGCATGCACCGCCCATGAAGTTCTTCATCACATTTTCCTAAGTAAAACGTTTTTGCGATGTCTTATTAACATATAAAAGAAATCTTCGGTGTAGCACCTGGAAACCTAGGCAGAATGCATATGATGACAGCTAAGGAGCTGTTTCAAGCATCTGGCTCCATAGAAGGTCGGATGAGGTTGCTGTTGCCACGGGTTCGTTGAAATATTTGTGAAGACCGGACCCCCTTCTCTATCCAAAAGAGCGTTTCGTATACTTTAAGAGGTGATTTGTGACACTCTGTTGCTCTATACGTTGGGGTTGGCGCTCCCCTTCCTACTTAGCTTGCGCGCGAGCGGGAGGCAACTGGTACATGGGGCACCACTTCCTCAAGGGCCAGTTCGTAGCCCCATAGGAATTCATTTGCTAGAACCAGTTTTTGCAGGAACTGAAACATTTAAAAGCGTTTTTACCACGCGGAAAGCTTCCCACTGCTTCCTGTTACTTTTCTGCCCCAATATATAAAGCAGGGTTTATTAAAAATTTAGTAGTATCACCATGCGTTTTTTCGGCCAGTCACAGGGCACATATCTTTAGGTTGGAGCCATTCTGGAAGTTGATTCCAGGTCGACACGCCATGGAAATTCATCGGCTACACCGTAAATTGCCATACATGCCCTAAGATAACTAAACAAAAAGTTAATTTGCGATTTTTCGTTAATTAGTTGAATATATGTTTTGATTTCATGTGCAAGTATTGCACGCCTGATGAATCCATCTCCAGGACTGGAATTTTGTTATGTGCAAGTAAGAAATTTTCAAAATTGCCTAAAGGTTAAATATGATGACCCCTGCCAGGATGTCCCAGCTAATGTTAGCCATGCTATTCAACAATAAAAAAAAACAATAAAAAGCACGGTGCAGGATATGACCTTACGACTTAACTTCTTCGCGCTTCAGATCTATGATGACAGAGGAATGGATGGTGTACAACTGTGTCTTGCACTGTGCTCGGCCAGTCCGTGAGGAATCATCGTGGCAGCGGTTGTCCTGCGCGGTCTTTCCTCATTTTTTTGTCGTGCTATTGCTTCGTGCTTCATGCATCAAGAAGAAAACGACACTATCGAATGTGGAGAGCGATAACATCATCAGCATCATCATCATCATCATCATCAGTCTGGTTACGCCCACTGCAGGGCGAAGGCCTCTCCCATAGTTCTCCAACAACCCCGGTCACGTACTAATTGTGGCCATTTCGTCCCTGCAAACTTCCTAATCTCATCCGCCCACCTAACTTCCTGTCGCCCCCTGCTACGCTTCCCTTCCCTTTGAATCCAGTCCGTAACCCTTAATGACCATCGGTTATCTTCCCTCCTCGTTACATGTCCTGCTCATGCCCATTTCTTTTTCTTGATTTCAACTAAGGTGTCCTTAACTCGCGTTTGTTCCCTCACGCAATCTGCTCTTATCGTTGCACCTATCATTCTTCTTTCCATAGCTCATTGCGTCGTCCTCAATTTGAGTAGAACCCTTTTCGTAAGAGCGATAACACTCCCATTGTAACACTGCCTTCCATTTTTATTTGCGTGTGTCATTTTAGACGCTGATTGTCCATATTAATTTTAGGCTCTTTCAACATAACAATTACGCTGGCACACGTTCCCGAGCGTAAGCAGAAAAATACTAATATTTTCAGGAAATGGAAGCCACTTTTTTGAGGATCTATACACCTCAAAGTTCAACTCGGTAGGTTACTTATGTAGCTTGAAAATGTTTACTGGATAACTACTTTCTGCCTTGTTTTACGCGTTATAGAATTAATCTGGTTTCTATTCCAAGTTTCCTCGGTAAACTATGCGAGGCACACTGTTCATATTTCGTTGAGGCAGGAACCGTGTCTGTTTTGTCGGGCGATACATGCTTAATCTATGTGGATTCGTTGCAGTGATTGTGGAAAGCTACTTATTCAAGCGCTGCAAGGTGTTATGCTGCCGTTATTCAAAAATTTTTTGGCTCCTAAGGAAATCACGAGGCACTAACTTCCATGAAACGTCAAACGTGTGCTTGATCTTTTGGTGTCGGGTTTCGGGTTATCATACACATTGATCTTTTGTGCGAAGGCAATTGGTTAACAAACTCACACATGCTACCTGAAGGCATCAATGCTGCCGGATTCGAGGCCTCGCTATGTATTGAACGAGAAGAAAAAAAAGCCCATGCCCTGATAATGATTAGTGATATCATAAGAAGCGCAACTTCGAAGCAGATGATACCCGACATCAAGGAACTCTACCACCACCCTCTGGGAACAGGGCACAACATAATCTTTCAGTGGATTCCTGCTCACTGCTCCATCGTCGGACATTGTCGGACGGCTACAGCTGCCATCTCGACATTCCCGCGGTGACGCAGCCTTGCTGTGCCGCTTGTGGCTGGCAGTGGCGTTCACGAACGCGCACTCCTATCGTATGGGTATGTCTGAGAGTGCGATATTCGACTATTCTAGGTGTAATTAAACCATCGAGCTCCTATTGTGTACCTGCCCTCACTACGAAGTGCGATGCCTCTCTCTGAGTACAACGCTAAACCGACTGGACGTGAGACCGTTCTCTGAGTGAAAGATACTGGGACGGTGGGCACACCCGTCGTAAATTATATATGCAAAAAAAAAAAACACCAAGGACAACATAGGGTAAATTACTTGTACTCGCTAATTGAGCTAAAGAAATGATAAATAAATGGAAATGAAGTGGATGAAGAAACAACTAGCCGAAAGTGGGAGGCGAACTCACATCTGCGCATTATGCGTACATTGCTTTTACCAAGTCAGCCATACCGCCGCCCCGTTTTCCATCCACGTTCTGGGGTACTTCTCGTTTTACTGCTATAAGCATACTATATATATAGCGGGAGAGGGAGAGAGAGCGTTTGTTTAGTATAGCGTTGTTTAGGCCATTAATACGTCGACTGTTCCGGTCGTTGTAATAACCCGTCGGATGAACAGGCAATGAGAGTTCGCCTCATTCAGTGCGTAGTTGATTATACCCTGTTTCGTTGTTATCATAATTTGTTTGGATAACTGTTAAAATCGCAAGATGTGAAAGAAAAACCTAAGCGTCGACAATTTCGGCCGCGTGGCCGTCTGCTATGTTATTCCTTAAGTGGCGTACGAAATGTCTGATGGAAGGAAACAAAGATGTTGACTTCGGAAGAGTGGAATTTCGGGTGAGCTAGTGATGCATATTGGACTACAGTGAAGCTTTAATGACGGGACCAAAGAAATGCGAGTGTTGTGGAGTTGCAACCCAACTTTTCATTCGCCGCTTCGCCATTTCTTAAAGGCTGTCTTCGTGAAAGACGGTATATTGACGGGAGAGAAGAGATCGAATCGAGAAGTTCGAAAATACAGACGCACAATCGACGACCAAGGTCTTTTTCCCCGTTTACTGTCTTCTCTTTATATGGGTCTCTCATCGCTCTGGTCTGCTCCTTGTGAAGACCAATTGTGGAATCACATGATGTCGCCGAAGCCAACGTTTTGACAAAGGTACTCGCCTACACCAGCGCAGTAACTGCGTCCGCGTTATGGGGAGAGTGAACTACGCGTTTATGTACACGTTGCTCACCCTCCCCCACCATGAATGAGCGAGGAGGAGGAGAACATGCTGCAGCGCCGAGTAAAGTAACCAAAGTGCTACTCTCAAAAAAAGGAGGGGGGGGGGTGAGGAGATCGACAAGGAAAGGAAAAAATAGATCAACTAAAGAATGAAGAAAATACACATATAAGAAAACTAAAGTGTAACCCAAATAAACGCTTACATCTTATAAGGTACACCAATTAAACAAATAGAAACCCTTACAATGACTGCGTTGAAGGTATTGAAATAAAAGACATGCGCCGCCTACGAAGTTCTTTATCGCAACTTCTCGCACATCGAGCTACTCGAACACTTTTTAATCTATTAATGAAGGCTTTGCTAAAACACTTGGAAAGCTAAGCGGCATGCGCATAATGACAGTTATGGAGCTGTTCGAAGCTTTTGGATCCATTGAGATTTGCGTTGAAGGCAGCCTACAGTACATTATGCACCAAAAAGTAACCCTAATACCTGCCTCTATAAATCAGTTCAAATATTTTTAAACAGCCAACCCCGGTTGCTATTGAAGAAGGGATCTCGTATGCTTCGACAGGTCATTTGTGGCAATGTGTCGCACTGTGTTCGCCTTACCGTCAGGCTTACGAACATGCGGGAGACAAACCATACTTTGAGCGCCATTTCCTCTAGGACCAGTTCTTAACGCTGTGCAGCCTTCACGACCGCTTCGGGTCAGCAGTGGAGCAGTGTCTCAAAGGACAACATCGCAAAATGCTGTCGCGTGAGAAGAATGCAGAGACGCTGCCCTCACCAAGGGTATCACCGCCATGGTGTTACCGCACCAATGTCAGGATTGTACCGCTTCGTTAAGCGCGAGACACGTGGTGCGATTTTGCATGCGATCCTTTGTCAACCGCGGAGGGGTCCGAATATCTGCAAGCGACGATTTGTTAGACACGGCACGAACGGTTTCAAAAGTCGACCCGAACTTCACACCACTAACTATACGACCGCAAACTTATAACGTGATGATTGTGACATTTCGACAACTTCGGGCAAGGACGTGACGGTTGACCTTGAAGAACCAAAGTTATGAACACGACGTTTCTATACTTTGCATCTCTTGCAAACCTGCGATTTCGTGGATGCCGAACCTGTGCACGCACTTGGGGGCGTCCAATGCTGTAACCGTGAGATCATGACCACACGTATGCTTCTTCCCCGCCAAATTCACTCTTTGAAACATCTGGCTTGTCTGTGACGTGCCAGCTTTTCCCCTTCTTAATCACCTGAAGACAGCTAGCGCTTTGAGACACTGCACTGTCTTCAGCATCGGCCCATAATAATGCGAAAGCATCACATGTCACATGTTGCAAATGACCACGCGTTGTTGTCCGCAACGAGTGGTAACAAATGCCATCATCAGCGTCTTGTAATTTCGAACAAGTAGGAGTAAGGTGACCTAAGGTGGAGTAAAGTCAATTAAGGTGAAGGAAAGAGAATGAGGGTGAAATAAATTGACTTTAGGTGGATTAAGGTTGTTACAAATTAGGGCACGGTGGGATAAGATTAGTACAAATTAGAGGAAGATGGACTAAGATGGATTAAGGTGAATTAAGGCGAATGAGGGTAGTTCGAATTAGAGCAAGGTATCTTACTACCTTTAATCAGGAACAACCCCTTAAAGTGACAGCGTTCAAGGAAATCAAATAAAAGGCATACGCCGTCTGATTTCTTTATTACAGCTCCCTACATAGTAAGGTTGTGCAATTTTTTCCTAATATAATAATGACATTTTAGCTGCAACACTTGGAAAGCTGGGCGGAAGGTGTATGAATGCTATGGAGCTGTTTGAAGCATTGGGCGGCATAGAGAACGCGAGCCTGAATTTAGCGTCCGCATGGTACATTGTTAAGGCGAAAGCCTTAAATCTCTGTTTCAAGGTTGCTTTGTGAAGTACAGAAAATATCACGTGACCTAAGGAAAACCAATAGCGAACCAAAGCTTGTGCAGCAGTGATAAGGTATCATGAATGATTAGAAAACGGAATAATGGAATAGTGATTGGATTGAGGTAGATTACGGTGGATGAAGGTTGATTAAGGGGGATTAGAAAAAGGTAATAATTGATTAGTGATTGGATTAATGTAGATAGGGGTGGATGAAGGTTGATTACGGGGGATTATATGGATTACGATCGACTAAAGTGGACTAAAGTCGATTGAGGAGGAATAAGGTCGGTGAAAGTGGAACAAGATGGATGAAGAAAGATTAGGGTAGATTAAGGAAGACCAGGGCGGGTATAATGAGCGTTAAGGTGGACTAGGTTGGATTATTATCGAAGACGGTGGGTCAAGGAGGCTTAAGGTACATTAGGGTGGATAAGGTGGATTAGGGTGGATTAAGATGGGATTAATCGGCCTAAAGTGAAAAACAGTACGCTTAACAAAGCTTTCGCGTTCGCCTCTCTTAGGCGATAACTCAGTCAATTTAAATCAGCTCAAATTTGTTGAAACACCTCGGTGCCATCATGTCAACAAACTTAACATGGAATCAGCACATAGAATACATTTGCCGCGCCGTGTGATAGGTGTGATAGGAATGGTTAAAAGCTCGGGCGCTGCTGTTTCAATCCATGGAAACAAAGAAATAGCTTTTTTCATTAGCCGCTGCAACAACCTTTATTAGTTTGTTGCAATCATAAAAAAAAGTTTATATTTGCCAAGTACCACAGGTTGGTTTTTTTTATTTGACCCTGTTGAAAAGTATTTGAAAAATAGTTGTGAAGTGTCCACCTAAAAAAAGGAAACAAAGCTGAATTGAAATGGTCAAACCTGTACTACACATTAAAAAAGCCTGTAACAGTTCTGTTAACTTCGCCACCGGCCACCCGTAAATAGAAGAGAATTCATGCGCTACACAGTGTTCTAAATAAACCACGAATTTGTCGGCAGTACTTTTGCAAAGCCAGCGTAAATACTGTAGCAAGTTTCCGTGATCTCTAAAGTAATATTTATCTACTTCGGATGCTCTTTATGAAGCCGTTAAAAGAACCCCGGTTTGTTTTTGATGCACAGTTACGGCCGGACTTTTGAATTTTTTGCTTTAATTTGCTTGAAGCTTTTCAATTTCTGACAATCTGAATAGAAACCAGGCGGGCAGATATAAAAGTTCTACTTCTCATGGCCGGTAGAATCCCGCTGATTCCTTTAATGATACGTTTCTCACCAAAATGCGTTGAGCCTTTGTATTGAGAGTATTATATTTGTGCATTTTACGCTTATAAGAAATGAGAAATCGAACTTGGCCTGGCGTAACAGCATACCCTTAAATTTCACGACGCACTTAAGCAGCCTTTGAGATATAAAATATAAAAAATCAGTATGTAACGAAATATATCAATCAGATTCACTAAACTCGCTGCAGTTGTTGGGTTTATCGATTTCTTTTTCTATTGAATCAAAACGAACGCAAACATAAAGAAAGAAGGAACAACTGGAACTCAGTGGGTCCGGTAGCGGCATGGCGAACGGCTGTCTGAACTTCGCTTGCTTCATCTTGCAGATCTCTGCTTGCGTAGGCCGCCACTATCCGGAGGACTACGCTCTTTCCTTTTGTCGACTGCGTGGCATTCCGGCACGTCTGAACTTGGATTCCACCTTCAACGGCACGTGTGATTTCGTATCACATGAGAACCTGATTATCGACGACGACGATCTTCATCGGTGCTGGTCAAATTGGGGATGGCAGATTACTGCTGGAACGCTCACGTGGTCACAGGACGATATAAAGCCAGACTCGTGGCTTCTGCTCTTCAGTGGGTCCGGTAGTGGCATGGGAAACGGCTGTCTCAACTTTGCTTGCTTCATCTTGCAGGTAAGCAATATACACCCTGTAGATTACTTCAGAAGTGACGATCGTTGTTTGCTGCGGCTGCCAGACCCAGAGTGCCTTTTGTGTACGTATTTTTGTTCGTTACATTCCTTGAGAATCTTGCTAATTATGTCGGGTGATGTCGAATCAAACCCTGGCCCAGACACGAAAATTTAACGTATGCTCACGGAACTGCAAGAGGGGCAAACCCAAACAAGCAAAGACTTAGTAAGTCTAACCGCTAAAATTGATGCATTTGAAGATAGGATCTCGAAGATAGAAGCGTGGGCGTCGGCCACCGCTAACATCGACCACCGTGTGCATACTTTAGAAGAAACAGTCGACGACCTTAGGAAAGCCGTCAAAGTACTGGACAGAAAAATTGATTTAGAAAACCGATCACGTCGGAACGACTTAATAATCTATGGCCTGCCTGAGCCATCGGCTGAATCCCCTGAGCAACTACTTACCGCTGTGCTGAAGCTTTTTTCCACGAAATTGAAAATAGAATGCAGCTGTGTTGAGCGCTGTCACAGGCTCGGTGCACAAAAAAAATGGGAAGGTAAGACCTATCATACTTAAGTTGCTTGATTACAGAGTGAAGACTTCGATGCTAAGGAATGCTTTTAAATTAAAAGGGTGAGATACTCATATCAGTGAGGATTTTTCTTTCTGTGTGGCCAGATCCGCAAAGCTTTGTGGGATACTTCAGTCGAGCTTAGGAAGAAGGCGAACAAGGTTCGACTGAGCTTTGACACCCTGATAGTAGACGGCGTCCGCTACTTGTGGGATGACACTAGAAAGTCGCTTATCAGAACTTCCAGCAACATACCCACTAGCAGCACAGAGTGACTTCGTGATAGATACAACCTAACCATTTTGAACATAAATGCACGCACCCAATTGAACAAGCTAGCTCACTGCAATTGGCTAATTGAGTGCCATCCACCATCTCTGATCTGTGTCACTGAGACCTAGCTAAACAACTCCGTCACGGAAGGCGAGTTCGTGCCTCCTAATTACTGTTTTGCGATGTGACAGGTTATGTGGCAGGCGTGGCGCAGTAGCTTTATTTATTCACAAAGCCATTGATTTTGTAGTGCTACCGAATCTTCTTAACACCGAGTCGGTATGGTGCAAATTATATATAGGTGATCTTGTGGTGGCTGCTGGCGCTTTATACCGACCTCCCGATTCTGAAAAAAAATATATTTCCAGATTGTTGCGATTATATATTAAAACACAAGCTTCACGACTGTAAATTGATCCTTGCTGGTGATTTCAATACCCCTTGTATTAATTGGAGCACATTACCTTCGTATGGTCGCGACAGGCCGATTTGTGACTCGCTTATTGACTTGGTTTTGTCGTTAGATCTGACACAGATTGTTAGTGGCGTTACCCGCGAAAGCTCGATCCTAGACCTGATTTTCCTTAACCAGAGGTTGCTACAAAACGGATATGACTGCCAAATCATAGAAGGCCTGTCAGATCACAAGGGAGTTCTGCTGAAGGTTTATGTCACTTGTGAGCGCAACAGACCTGATTTTCGGATTGTTAATGATTTTTCCCATGCCGATGACAATTCCATTGTTGATATTGTCACGTGGTGGTGACGTTAAGAACACAGTAGCAATACTGTGAAAGGCAAAACTAGATTTTATTGGGCGAACCTGTGCCCACAAAACAGGCTACACTTATAGCACAACGAAAGCGGCGAACGCAGTCGGCGATCGTCGAAAATCTGATCAGCGGGTCAAGCGCGTCGGCTTTTATACAGAATCTTCGAATCTTCCAGACTAATCGTTGGGACCCGCGTGCCTTCCACAAAGTTCTACACCATTCGCGTGAGGCGAATAAATCAGATAACACAAGGTTCGGCGACAACAGACTGCGGATAGAAGCATCGATAACTTTCTAGAAACTTCGGATACATGCAAGCGCGTCCCGCGCTGTGCGATAAGATTTGTTAGGCGGCGAAACGTGGTCGCCCGATAAATATAAGTACACGTGTCAATATTCTAGCATCCTCCTATGGCGGTTTTTTTTCAATGTAGCAGCACTTGCAGTGTGGACGAGTTGTTTGATGTTTTGCAACATTGTTAAGAAATGCATCTCACTGTTTGTTCCCAAAAAGTGTGTGAAACGCAACCCGAGGCACCCTTGGTATAATAGGGACATTATTCATCTTATCAGGCGCATCGAGAGGCTCCGCAAACGTAAAAAACGCGAGTCGGAGCAACCAATGCCCAAAACTGCACCTGCTTCAGTCCGAATTAAAAAGCAAAATGCACGAAGCCAGACACTTTTATTTCGACACCACGCTATCAACATTCTTGAAAGAAAACCCATCAAAGTTTTGGAAAACGGTGCTTCTGGCTGCTCACGACACTTCATCATTGAGCATAAATGATCGCCCTTGCTCTGATCCGGTGATTATTTCCGAAACTTTCAACACTTATTTTCAATCTGTATTTTGTCAGGATGACGGCGTCGATCCCCCTTTTTGCGTCAACACTTTACCAGAGCTTTCTACTCTCGTTATAACTTACACTGGCGTTCTCAACTTATTACTAACAATTGATACTACAAAAAGTTCTGGAGCTGACGGAGTGCCAAACAGATTTTTACAGCGATACTCTGAATGGAACGCCCGGTACTTGAAAGTTATATTTAACAAATCTCTTGAGATGTCGACCGTTCCTAGTGTTTGGAAACAAGCTAACATTATTACCGTCTTCAAATCCGGCAGCAAGCAGCTAATCACTAACTACAGGCCTATATCGTTGCTGCCCACGTGTTGCAAACTTCTCGAGCACATCATCCATAAGCACATCATTCAATATTTGACGGCAAATAACTTTCTGTCTTCACAGCCGCATGGTTTTCGAGCAGGATTTTCTACAACAACGCAGTTCTTAGAATTTACGCATGACATAGCCACATCACTAAATAACCGCGGTCAGCTTGATGCCATCTTTCTCGACTACTCAAAAGCATTTGACACGGTAAGCCACAAAAAATTGCTTCTAAAACTTGCTGCAATCTTTCCCGGTAATAAACTAATTGGCTGAATATCCGATTACCTGCACCTGCGTTTCCAATCCGTCACTTTTAATTACAAAACCTCTTTTTTAGCTCAGGTCATGTCAGGGGTGCCGCAGGGCTCAGTTCTCGGGCCACTCCTATTCATCATATTTGTTAACGACATTATTGAAGTAGCCAGAAACACACAAGTGAAAATACGCCTTTATGCAGATGATTGCGTGATCTATTCTAACATTCGTGCTCTTCGTGATCAAGAAGTGCTTAAATAACGTATTTTCATCCTTTTCAGACTGGAGTAACACATGGCAGGTGAGCATTAACCTCAGCAAGACTGTGGCAATGCCTTTTACTGCTAAGAAACAGCCGCTAAAATTTACGTATAGCACACAAGGACAGAGAGAGAGAGAGAGAGAAGGCAGGGATGTTAACCCGTCAATAGTCTGGTTGGCTACCCTACACTGGGGGAAGGGAGAAGGGGAAGAGAAAGAACGGAGAGAGAAGGTGTAGGTACGTGTACGGACAGCACTTCAGTTAAAGTCGCTCGAGCAAACCAGAAGTTCTGAGAAAACACAAAAGTGCCTTCACTGCCTTCTGAGCCGATAGTCGGTCGGGACGGTGCTCTAATATTGTCGGTTCACTCAGAGGACGATTGTCTAGTTTTCTGAATGTGTCTGACAAAGACTGTCTTTGTGCTTGAAATTGAGGACAATGGCACAATAAGTGGTCAATGTTCTCCTCGCTTCCGCAAACATCACATGCAGGACAATCAGCCATTCCAATTAGTGCTGAGTAGGCATTCGTGAAGGTCACTCCAAGCCATAACTGACACAGAACAGACGCTTCACGCCGGTGCAGACCGGATGGAGGTCTGAGTTGAAGTGACGGGTTTAGTCTGTGCAGTCTTGTGCGCCTTGTATGTACGGTATTCCACTCTGCTAAGGAGATCGTGCGTGCTAAAATGCCAAATTGTCTCACGGCGTCGGTCCTTGAGAGAGGAATGGGGACGCATCTTGGTTTGACGTTTGAGCTGCCTTATCGGCGTCGTCATTTCGAATGATACCGCAATGACCTGGTATCCACTGAAAAGAGATATCATGGCCTTTTTCTCTTAAGTGATGGACAAGTTCCGCGATTTCGCACGTGAGCTGATCGTGAGTTCGATGTCGGACAAATGACCGCACACATTGCAAGGCCGGCCTTGAATCGCACAAGACTGCCCATTTTCTAGGACTTTCAGCATTGATCACTTGAAGCGCGTCGCGGAGAGCCGCGAGCTCTGCAGCTGTAGACGAAGTGACGTGGGAAGTCTTGAACCGCTTGGTTATTCTCATTGCTGGTATAACTACAGCGCCGCCGGAACTTGTTGATGTAGTTGATCCATCAGTGTAGACGTCTGTGCAGTCGCTGTATTTCTCGTACAAGAGAAGTAAAGTTAGTTGCTTGAGCGCTGATGATGGCAAGTCCGACTTTTTCTGAAGTCCTGGGATTGTAAGGTTCACTTGAGTACGGCGCATACACCATGGAGGAATGGAACGCCTTGCCGCAGATGTGTAACCTGATCTGAAAAAGGCACGGTGCGCGAAGACAGTCGCACTGAATGCCGTGTGGGGCCTATCTACTGGGGGACTTGCTAGGTGGTGGGTAGGGGTCCGGGTGAAGTGTCTTATGTGCACACGCATTGTTTCAATGCTAATGTGCGTTCTAATAGTGAAATCTTGAGCAAATGCAATAGCTTCAGTCGTTGACGCACTCCGCGGTAGACCGAGACATATCTTAAGGGCTTGGGCTTGGATGCTTTGGATTATATTCAGGTTAGTTCTGCAGGTGTATGACATGACCGGTAGGCTGTACCGCAGGAATCCAATAAAGAGAATTAGTATAAAAAAATTTAAATATATAAAAAGAATTTCAAAGAACGAATTAGCATTCGCACACCAAAGTGTGTCTGCTTCGAAGGATTTAAACTTGTATCATTCACTACTCAGCCTGTATGCACAGCAGTGGCGCACAATTGCGGTAAAAAAGGCGTCGAACTATATCCAAGTGCGAACAATGCAACTGCAAGAAGTCTCTCTAGCCTCCACAGCGTTGACTTCTATGTATGAACGGAGTAAAGATAGCTTAAGGGAAGTGGACACAGGCCAGCTATCTTGGAGGCGCTGGTGGGTGCCGAGTGGTGCCCTAGTGGTGTCTTACGCACTGGCGCCCAGTGGGTGAGACACACGTCCTCTGAGTGTGGGGTCATAGGTTCGAAGTTTACTTGCGCCGACGCTTTTTCATTCGATATTGTTCTGTTTAATTCTGCATTGATTTCACCAAGCGGCGCGCAGTTAGAACCCAGGCGGAAGCTTGCACCAACAAGCAAAGCACGGATAGCTCATGCTTCCGAGAGCGAGAGAGAAGTGGTTCTTCACGAAGAAGGGAGAGGCTACCACTGTCCTCTGCAGCCCTCGAGGGAGCACGGCCGGGCGCCTGACGTGCCGGATTAAGCTGCTGGAGGTACGTGGCCTCATTTAAGCAAGGATGCTAATTGTTCTATTGAACCATACGGACTCCTCGCAGTCTTATAAGAAACAAAACAAAACAATAACGAAACAGTGATCTTTATTTATTTATTTATTTATTTATTTATTTATTTATTTATTTATTTATTTATTTTAGTCATTCATCCTGCGGGACCTCTTTGGACTAATGGAGGAATACATTCACAGGAAAATAAAAAAAGAAATCACGCGGCAACTCCTCTGGGAGTTGTCTTAGTAATCGTAAGCGTTGTGCCATTTGCTCATCTCCAAGCAGAAGCCCGGTGTCGTTATCAATGTTATGGAACTTGTTCCGTCCAGTAGAAAACGAGAGCATTGAGGCGACACGAACTGCTGCCAACGCAAGCGTAGCGTGAACCGATGAGGCAAGCAAACTAATGCAGATGGCGGCGCCGGTTGCGCTGATGAACCGCTATCGCTGTTTGGCGCCTTGTCCGAGAGCGTCGAACAATTATCGACCGTGATAAACCGCACGTCGGCTGCGTCTCTCTCGGCCGCGAAGTCCGTATCTCGAAAGCGACATGCGATGTTGGCAGACCGCTGCGAGTCCTGATAGCTTCGTGCGCGTTGTGTTCTCGCCACTTAGCTCACGTTGAAGCGAGAGGCAGCACGAGCGTGTATCCGCCCGGCACGCCAGACGCCATCTTGAATGTGATCGTCTTACGGGACAGACGGACAGTTTTATTATAGCGTAAGCATAGAAATGCTTACGCGTTCCAAGAACGAGAGGCACTTTAGATTGCGCACGTGTGGGCATACAAAAATTGGAGTACAATTGGCGCGCGACTGGCCGCTCGAGGCACTTGGCATGTATTCGCAGGCTTCCTTCTCGCTCGAAAAACACTTGTATGTAGCGCGTATTGACCAACAGAAATCAGTATCGGGAATTTCTCGTGTGGTCTACAATTTCCTCTTTGACAATTTTTGTCGAATTGTCATGATTGAGAAGTTGATTAAATAATTAATGCTAATAATATAGTTACGCGGAATTTAAAGAAAGTATAATCTCAGCATCTCCAAGCGACGGTAAACAAAATTACCTTGGTTCATTCGAGCTACGTGTATTCTAAATATTTTGAAAGTTTGGCACAAGTTAAGCGAAACACGCTGCCATAGATAGCTCGTGTTGACACAAATGTTCATGCAGAAGCACTGTGTGTTATACATCGATACTTGGACCAAGAAAGAACACTAACCCAGTCACCAATAAACAAACCGTCCGTTGCATTGTCTGTCGGCTTGATGTGATTAGTTGCGATTTGTTTCATACGAAACAGTGTTCGTAATTTGCGGTATTCTTCAGTTATTTCTGCCCTTCAATATGTCACTGTCTCAGTCTAAAGTCGTCACTTTCTTCACTCAGTGTGGAGAAGCAGACTGAAATCTCCCTATTTCAACCACCTTCTCCGCGTTTCTGCTCATTAGGTATTCTTTTGTCTCTCTTTCTCTCTTACGTGGTGCTCGAACAGTGAATGACCTTATTAATAAATAATTATTAAATAATTTATTCTTTATTAGTGATCAACCAATATTATTATTAAAGGTTCAATACTTAATCGGCCTATACGCGTAAATCCGCTTATGGTAAGCCATCACCTAGAATAGCGAACGTACACGTGACAGCTCAAGCAATTGAACCGCACCAAGATTTTGATCACTTGTATTGATAGCCAAGAGGAAATTTAATCTGAGGCTCTCACCTCTTGTTTTCCCTCCGCCTCCTCTTTTTATGCATGCGTGCTTTGGGCGGACGGGCTCAAAATGCGATAACAGATTTTCCAATCAAAGTATTCTGTATTGACATAAAAGCGAGGCAAGTTTGACGAAGCAAAAACGGAGAGACGTGCGGTAGCACTGAGAAGCAGAGACGCACCTGGCCTTCGATCTATTAATTAATTGGCTATTGACGCTCCTGCGCTACGGCGCAGCTTCCCTTGAGTCTCACATGCTACATTATGTTTTCACCATGACGCGTGGTTTGCAATGCGTACTCTCGCTTCGATAGATTTTCGTGAGATGCTTGCGGCTAGTGGAGTGTGCGACTTTGGAAATAAAGGACACACGAACTGGTGTTATATTCCCACGAACACTGCAAACGCAGCTTATTGTTCGCACCCTTAATTAACGATTTCTGACCAGTCATTGCCCACCGTCTTCTCCGTTCTACGGATTCCTTCTCCTTCGCTTTCTCGCTGGATCATGCAAGCTGGCTCGTTCCGGCTCGCTGAATCTCTGCGGGACGGCTGGCCCCTAAAGCGAAGCCGACTGCTGTGTTCCGTTTAGGGTTTAAGTTAAGTGAGAGCTCTTGTTGGCATTGTCTTGTGCTCGGCGCTCTGGTCTGTGCGCCGTGTGTCCCTACGGTGGGTTCACTGTGGTACTGAAAAAAAGGGGGCGCCTTTAGGGGAAGGTGCTTGATGTCTGGCACTTAAAATGCAATCCATAATGAAGGTTCACTCGTTGTCTCTGCTTTCTTTTCCATAGCCTCAGTTTCTTTCCCTCACAATCTTCCTATACGCGGTAAGCACCATTTCACTCATACATCATTAGTCGGTATTTGAGTCGCTCAGACCAACTCTATTAACTCTATGGATCGATCAACTGATCAAGCAATAAGTTGACTGTTCGAGTCGTTGTAATATAAGTTGATGGATGAACAGGCGATTAACTTTCGCCTTTTTCCGTGCCTAGTTGTTCATATCCGGTTTTGTTTTCGTCTGTTCCGTACATAACGGACGCTATGTCAGTGTTAAAGTCCATACAGGTTGAAAAAAACCCTAAGTGGCTGCAACCTCTGCACGGTTGCCGTCTGTCATGCCCTTCCCTGAACGAAGCACAAATTTTCATATTCTGATACAAGGGAACGAAGATATCGACTTTAATTCGCGATGTATCAGTTGTTGTTGAATATTTGATTACGGTGAAGCTGAATAGGCAGGACCAAAGGAAGGCGAAATATTGAGAGTGGGGTCACGACCCGCTTCTTCAAAAAATAATGAGCCATTCCACCCTGTGAAGGTGGTTGACCAGCGAAGGTGCTTCACACACGAGATGGTAGTGACTCATGATTTCGAACAAAGGTACGAACTCATCTTTTGTCTTGATGGGTGGTCATCGTGATGAAACGAACGCCCACTCATTTATTGCATTCATCGGTGGTCATTGCTTGATTCTGAACGGAAATCACATTCTTTGATAATATCAAATCGATGCACGTACACCGTTGGGTGGTCGGTTAGGGCGGATCGGTGTGGCTTCGCAAGGGATATGTCAGCAACCCTGAACGCGTAACCCGTTCCCTTTTTCGGTACCGACACATCCACATTGAAATCACCGACAACGACAGCAGGGGTAGTGGGATCGGAGCTATTTCACACAAAGTCAGTAGCTGTGAACCTTACGGGACTATGAATCATTGCATTTTTTTGCTTGCTTACGGGGGCATGAGCCATTGCTAACGGAGGTAAGACGGTCTCCGTAAATGCGGTTTGAAAGCTCAGAAGTGCTGGAACTCGCGACTGCCATGGAGAAGAAATGGAGAACGAAGAAATCAGAAAAACAACGTTTAGCCCCGAATAAAGACAATGTAAAAGTTATAACCTTTAAACACTTACAAACACTTATAGTGGCTTCGTTCAAGGTAATCAAATAAAAACTATGCGCCGCCTACGAAGTCCTTCGTCACAGTTTCCTACATATAAAGGTTGCACAATCTCTTATTATTATATAAATGAAATATAAGGTGTAATGCCAGCAAAACTAGGCGGAGTCCGTATGATGAGAGCTACGGAGCTGTTTGAAGAATCTGGCTCCATTGCGGACAAGGAATAAGGGCCCTGGTTGCCATAAATTTGTGAAATTATTTTTGACGAAGGAACAACGTTTGCTATCCAAAAAAGAGTTTCGTGTGCTTTGAGTGGAGATTTAAGGCACTATGTTGCACTATGCGTTATGGGTGGCGCGTACGCGGGAGCCAAGCGGTACTTGGAGCACCACTTCCTCAAGGGCCAGTTCGCAGCCAAACAGGAATTGATTTGCCAGAACCAAGTTTTGCAAGACCTGAAACATTCAAACGCGGTTTTATCACGCCGAGCGTTTCCGAGTGCTTCTTCCAGTTACTTTTGTGCTCCAATATATAGAAGAGCCTTTCATTAAAAAAGTAAGTGGCACCACCGTGCCACTTACTTAGCCATTGCTAACGGAGCTATCAGCAATTGCACACGGGTATATGAGCCAGACTACGGTGAAGTTCAAAATACAGGACCAAAGGAAGGTCAGGTATTGACAGTGGGGTCCCGACCCGTCTCTTCAAAAAGTTCCTGGTTCACTTTTTATTTTAGGCGGTCTCCATAAATGCGGTTTGACAGCTCAGAAGTACTGGAACTCGTCACTGCGATGGAGAAGTGACAAAGTAGCGGTGCCCAATAGGGATAGAGGGTCTTCACCGACGTTTACTCTTCGCTTCTCCTTATTTAAGCCTTTCGTCACTCTGGTTGCAAGGTAAGGAAAGCGATAGTCTAAAAGAAAATGTTGGCCAAGGCCGAAAGGAAAACATATGAAGTCAAGAACGAAGAAATTAGATAAACAACGTTAAGCCCCGAGTTAAGACAACTCATAAGTTACAACCTTTAAACACATACAAATATTTATAGTGGCTGCATTCGAAGTACTCAAATAAAAACTATGCGGCGCCTACAAAGTTCTTCGTCACACTTTCCTACATATGAAGGTTGCGCGAACTATTATTATTATATAAATGAAATTTAAGGTGTAACGCCAGCAAAGCTAGGCGGCATGCGTTCGATGAGAGCTACAGAGCTGTTCGTAGCAACTCGCTACATTGACAATCTGTAGGCACAATCTTCGCGGCCATGAATTTCTTAAATTATTTGTGATGAACGAACCGCGTTTGCTATCCGAAAAAGCGTTTTGTATGCTTGGGGAGGAGATCTGTGACACTGTGTTGCACCATGCGTTGTGGGTGGCGCGTACGCGGGAGCCAAGCGGTACTTAGAGCGCCCCTTCCTGAAGAGCCAGTTCGTAGCCACACAGGAATTTATTTGCCAGAACCAAGTTTTGCAGATCCTGAAACATTGAAACGGGTTTTATCACGCGGAACTTTTCCGACTGCTTCCAGTTGCATTTGTGCTCCAATATGTAAAACAGGTTGATTAAAAGAGTGAGCCGAATTACCGTGCGTTTTTACGTCCAGTCGTATGACACATAGCTCCAGGCTGAAGCCATTCTGGAAATTCATTCCTGGCCGACACGCCGTGGAAATTCTCCGGCTACAATTCGTAAATTGCCATACATGCCCTAAGATAAATAAACATAACGTTAGTTCGCGATTTTTTGTTAATTAGTTGAATATGTTCTTTGATTTCATTTGCAAGTAATGCAGGCCTGATGAATCCATCTGCAGGACTGGAATTTTGTTATCTGCAAATAGAAATATTAAAGATTGCCTAAAGCTGAAATATGATGGCCCTTGCCAGGATGTCCCAACTAACGTTAGCCATGCTATTAAAAAAAAAATTTTAAGCGCGGCGCAGGATATGATCTTATGACTTAAATCCTTCGGGCTTCAGATCTACGACGACCCAGGAATGTACGGTGTACAACTGTGTCTTGCACCGTGTAGGGCCAGTCAGGGAGGAATCATCGTGGCACGGGTTGTCCTCTGCGGTCTTTCCTCATTTTTGTGTCGTGTTTTTGTTTCGTGCTTCCTGCGTCAAGAAGAAAACGACAATGTCGAATGTGAAGAGCCATAATAATCCGATTGCAAGACTCCCTTCCATGTTTTTATGGCCATGTGTCATTTTATATGCTGACTGTCCATATTAATTTTAGGCTCTTTCAACAGAACAGTTACACTGGCACACGTTCCCGAGCATAAGCAGAAAAAAGTTAATTTTAAGATACGGAAGCCATTTTTTTGTGATATATATACCGAACGGTTGAACTCTGTAGTTTACTTAGGTAGTTTCAAAATGTTTACTAAATAAGTGCTTTCTGCCTTGTTTTACGCGTTATATAATTAATCTGGTTACATTTCCAAGTTTCCTCAGTAAACTGTGCGAGGCACAGTGTTTATATTTCGTTGAGGTAGGAATCGTGTTTTCTGTGTGGAACTATACATGTTTAATCTATGTGGATTCATTCCAGTCACTGTGGAAAGTTACTTATTCAAGCGCTGCAAGGTGTTATACTGCCGTTATTCCAAAAGTTTCCGACACCTACGAAAATGCACGAGGCACGAACTTCAAAGAAAATATGGATAATTCTTAGAATAATGGCGCTGTGAAACTTTCAAGTAGTTGCTTTGAATGAAACATTGAAAATAGTTATTGCACCTTGCTTTTTCCCATGATTGTTCGTTATTCGAGGCTCACAGTTTGTTTCTCCGCTGTCTTTGGTGAACTAAACAAGTTATCTTGTTCATATATGGGAAACTTTAGGATCACAGTATTCGTAATGTGTAGGCAAGGTTCGAAGTAGGTGGGTTAAATGCGCCTTTTTACAATAGATAGCATGTGCAAATGCAGCGGAGGGTTATTGCTTTGTTTTATGAACAGGGCACATCTATTTGCGCTGCCCTGGCATAATTAGAATTACAAGTTGGGTCACATTTGGCGGACATAATGGAAGCACTGCGCCAAATTTGTGTGCTATGTTAAAGGCCTGTTGACCGAACTCACCTGTTTGAAAAGAGAAAAAAGAAATCTCGAACATATAAAGAAATCTTAAGCAAGCATTTGAAAGCATCGCGCTGCCCTTATCAGCTCTCTTTCCTTTATCAATTCATTTCCCAGAACTCTGCATTTCACATACCTTTTATTTACTATGAAGGGACGCTAGTTAAGTCGAATGTGTTGTGAATTTCTAAAGTTTCAGGCTAACTAGAACCGTTAGGAATAATTATCAAACACTCGTTTTTGGAGGCTTGCTTACAACGTGATACGTACGTATATTCTGTTCGCCTGGTGCCTTCAGTGACTAACCGAGGCATCTTCTTTATGTTTGGTGACAGTAAGGACGAGGCAATGGTTCATGTGTGGGCAAACTTCAAAGTGTGTGGGCACTTGAGGCTCTGGTAATAAATTTCGCATGTTTGTACTCGAGAGCGTCATGAGGGTGTCTAACGAACGTGGCAGAATTTAACCCGTAGTCCCAGCAGAACTACGAGTGCCACCAATTTTCGAACCCTAGTTTTTTCGCTATTCTTATGCGTTATTAGACACTGGTAGTTGCTTTTTGCGAGGCCCTTGGAGAACAAATCAAAGCACCTTTGTTATTTTTCGATAAATTAAAGGGTGCCGTATGCGTAAGGTGTAGGCTAAGTAAAATTGTGGAGACAAATAACCATGGTTGAAGTAAATTAGGCATGGAAGCCATCTGAGCTTTATGAATGCGCTTTTCGAACAAAGCAGAATTTATCTCGCAGCTCTGGGGGAACTGCGAACAAAACCGAGATCAAATCTAGAAAAAATTCGATTAATGCTTGGTTAATGTTCTGGGGGAGAGTGAAATGTGTGTTCATGAATCACTAGCTTTCAGAAATTCCTAACATTCAGTGCTCAAAAGCGTTGTATGCGGGCAAAGTTTGAAACAGAACCGTCATACCCGGCGCAAAAAATTTAAATTTAAATATCGGATT
This sequence comes from Dermacentor andersoni, assembly GCF_023375885.2. NCBI lineage: Eukaryota > Metazoa > Arthropoda > Arachnida > Ixodida > Ixodidae > Dermacentor > Dermacentor andersoni. The sequence goes on along the minus strand of NC_092822.1, from coordinate 37,289,733 downwards.
TACGTGCGCAAACCACGATTTGATTATGAGGCAAACCGTAGTGCAGTACTGCGGATTAATTCCGACCACTTGGGGTTCTTTAATGTGCACCTAAATCTAAGTAAACGGGCTTTTTTTTTTTGCATTTCGTCCTTTCAAATATGGCCGCCGTTGCCGGGATGCGATTCCGCGACCTCGTGCTCAGAAGCGCTGCATCAAAGCCGCGAAAAAACCACGGTGGTTCAGGTGCAAGTGTACATACAGGAAATGAAATGTCTTATTTCAACTGTTTGAAAGAAACAGTTTCTCTGTGATTTGGTTTGCAATTCATCAAGGTCGCAAACAGCTGCTTAGGCTTTCTTTTCTTTTTCTTTTCGTCATTTATGCTGACTGTACTGTGTGGTTTATAACCTCGGCAACACTATTGCCTTTACTAGCGATAAATTTGTGCTGTAAACTTATACATAAAGGTATTTGTTGTTTATTTAATAGATTGTATCAATTTGTTATATTTATATATGTTGTTCTGCTGCTACTGTGCGTGGTCAGGGAGATCTGTCAGGTAGTAATTGCCTATCCTGTCATCTCGAGATTATATGTAATTTCGAGGAATATATTGAAATAATTTCTTTCTCCACCATGATTCATCATGTGTAGTTCATAACCGCTATGTGGCTAGTAGCTATCAAATTAAAGGAGATACGCGTTAGAGAAGAGAGAGTTGTAGAGAGCTCTTGTGGCATTGTCTTGTGTGCGATGCACTGGGCTTTGCACAGTCTCCTGGTGAGGTGCAAGATTGGTTCAGTTGGTTTTGCAGAAAGGTTATAGCAGTGCGAACTAGTGGCAAACGGGGGCAAGCGGTAATTTACAACTATTTGGCTTTGGTTTCTTGGCAGGATTTATGCACACAGTGAAAAAGTCGTGTCGTGACAAGCAACAAAAAGGCAAAAAAAAAAGTGAAAAATGGAGCAAATTTCAAAAATCTGACTAAACGGAAAACAAAACCACGAGATCATCAAAGTGCGCATCTCGGTGCTTTCTTTTTATTGCTTTTTTTTTCATATCACGACTTTTCCTCTGTTGCTATATATCCGGCCGATAAAGCAAAGTATATAATTCGATGTTAGCGGTTGTTCCTTCGCGTCTCTGTCTTCGCGTAAATGTTTTAGTTCAGGCCGCTATGGGCTTGTCTACTCAACTAGACCGGTTTCGTAGGCTCACTATGGTACTCGAGAAAAAGGCGCTTAGCGGGACATCCTCAATTTCCTGGATTTGAATTTTAATCGAGGAAGGTTCACTCGCTCGCTCGCCTTCTATCGAATTAATTTGTTTGGCTCACAATCTTTCTGTACGTGGTAATCACCGCTTCATTCATTAATCATTAGTCGGTCAGTGAGTCGCTCAGTAGATCTCCATTTTAGTTAAGAATCGATTAAATGATCAGACAACAAGTCAACGTATAGGGTCGTTCTACTAAGCCGTCAGATGAACAGGCGATGAACTTTCGCTTTCTGCAGTGGCCAGTTCATTACACCTAGTTTTCTATTTTTTCATGCCTTGCGTAGATAACGGACACAATTTCACTTGTAAAGCACGCAGACGTTTAAAAAAAAAGCCTAAGTGGCGATAATCTCTGCAGCCACGCCGTCTGCCATGTTCTTAAGCGGCGTGCCAACTGAAATTTTTGATACAAGTGAACAAAGATATTCACTTTGGAAGAGTACAGTTTTCAGACAGCTGGTGATGCATATTTGGCTACGGTGTAGATCAGCAGGTGGCCTTGAAGGAAGGCGAGGTTGTGACTATGAAGACGCCACCCGCCTCTTTGTTCACTTCTTCGTCATTTTTTAAAGACTCTCTTCGTCAAATGCGGATTATTGACACCTGGCAAGGAGTGGAATTTGTCACTGCGAACTGGGACTGGAACCAATGGGTACAACAAATAAACACTCACTTCTTCTAACTTAGAACCTTTAAACATAAACAAACGCTCATAGCCATTGCGTTCGAGAAAACCAAATAAAAGACGCACGCCGCTTACGAAGTTCTTTTTCACTGTGTCCAACATATTGTTGTTGCGCGATGTCTTCTAATATATTAGGGAAATCTTAAGCGAAGGGCCAGGAAAACTAAGCGGAATGTGTGCAAGGATAGCTAGGGAGGTTTTTGAAGCATTCGGCTCCAATAGAGGCCGCTCGTGGGACCATTTATTGGAGGGGAGGGGGGGGGGGGGGCGGGGCGTACGGCATTTAGAGAAGTCACAAGATCCAGTCCCTGATCCATACTTTAGTGAGTTGCACTGCAATGAGCCCGTTGGTAGAGACGTTTATAATAGATCTTACTGCATCAAATGTAACCACGTCAGCCAAGTACAGAAATCGACTTCTGCTCTATGTGCATGCTTCATACATTATTCGATTTCCATGGTTTACGTGGACTTGGCGAACGCATGTTATGTGGCTAGTTTTCCGCACGTAGTGTTAACGTGAGCTCAAAAAGAAGGCGTTCTCTAACGTGGTGACTCACATGGGCCCTGCTTCAGCGTCAATTCTCGCGATGGCTACGCCAACGGCTCTCAGTTCGGACAACGCCGGTGCACTTCGATCCTTGATGTCATGCTATCTTACCTGACTGCCATGGAATCTAATGGGGACGCACTCGAGTAAGCCTCGGTGATTCTGACGTACCCGCTTTGTGGCTACGCTCGATACGTACTCTCGATATTTTGCCAGTGACTGTTGAAGTTAGCTTTGGCTTCTTCCGTGCTCACCTTAACTATAAGATAAAAGTGCATAGCGCATCCAATTTCTAGGAAGATTCGGCTGTTCCGACGTCCACATTTGCCTAACGAGGCGCGTCGGCATAGAAACCACAGGATGGTTGCTAATAGATCATCTTGGCTTGGATTTGCTTCTCACGATGCACCAGACGGCGCCCTGTTCCCTAACGTCTCCTGACGTTCGCGTTCCTTTACTTAACACTAAGGGTCTTGAACGCAAGGACTTCGCTTTTAAGACTGTCGTTTATTGTCGCGTTATTCACTCGATACGACGTCAAAGTCGTCAAGTCAAAGCTGAACGCAAGGGAGCTTCCACTTCTGCATAACAATGGAAAATCGAATTGATCCCCTGGGCCTGCACCCTAATGGTGTTTCCTTATTTATTTATTTATTTATTTATTTATTTATTTATTTATTTATTTATTTATTTATTTATTTTTATTGACGGGATAAGTGAAGGGAAATTGAAAGTATTGACACCTGTTCGGCGCTACCGGCTCCTCCACAAAGAAACAAAAAAACTCACACTGTCGCTGTAAAGCGGAGCATTGAAAGCGATAGCGAGGTTCAGCGTTGCTCTGGAGCTGCCCGCACGGTGTCACAACAGAACGCGTACGCGACAGGACGCGATGCGGCACGACAGACAGTTGCAGCTTGGCGGCGGGAACGGCCTCCTCGCCCAATCTAGCCGTGTATATTGCTATGCTGCCTCGACCAGGAGCTTCGGCCAGTGGTGTTACCGCGGCGTCTCGCGAGGTGAGATGAGACGGACCGAAGACCATCGGCGTTTGTGGAGCTCCCAGTATAGTGAAAAGAATACAGAGGTTTAGCCTGGCGTTTACTGTCCGAGAGACCAGTGTGTGCACTACGATGCGCAATGCGCACAGCTGCTCGACAGCAACACTAATGTGTGTGTGTGCACGCAAAGCTCAAGTCAGCAGGGAAAGCCAGAACGGTGCCGCCCTGTCTCCGGCTGAGCCGATTCAGCTCATCGTGACGCTGCTTCCATTTGGCCATCGTCGCTTTTGCAGCCAAATGCATGACGTCACCAGATACTTTTTTCGACTCTCCAAGCTCAGACTGCGCATGCGCGTGGAGACCATGACAACACGATCGCGCGAACGCACACCCGAGTGTCCCTATGTACAGGTTGTCCCGCATAACTTGAGACCAAGTATTACAAATGAAAGGCGCGAGTTGAACCGAATGCATAACATTGGCACTGGCCTAGAGTTACTCAGGCTATATTTTATTTACCGTTAATTGTATGTGCGCACAAAATTCTCATGCAAGCAGGGAACGCTTTGCTTAGGCAGAGCCGATTCAGCGGAGCCTCACGCTGCGTCCACTTTGGGCATCGTCGCTTTTTGAGACAAAATGCACATCGCGCGTGTTGGGACCTTCCAACTGTCCAATCGCAGGCTGCGCATGCGCGTAGAGACCGTGACAGCCCGACGGCGCCAACAGGCCCACCCGAGCGTCCCCGTGGCTCAGCAGCTATGGCCGTCTACTGGACAGCACACGTAGGGGGTTTGATTGCCGACCACGGCGGCAGCGCACATGCAACAACGCCCGATTCCTTAGGTTCAGGTGCTCGTTAATGAAACGAAAGTGGCCGAAATGTATCCCACAGCCTTTCACTGCGCTGCCTCTCGGGGCACTAGAGTTGCGTACAGCCGTTAAACTCAGCCGATGAATAAATGAATCAGTCAGTCAATCAATTTATCTATTCATCTATTGAACAATGAATTGCTCGGGCATCCTTCTTGGGCGTTTGTTTTTCTCGTCAACGGCAAGCCTTCCTATGGTGAACCAGGAATTTCTACGGACCACCATGTAACAATAAACAAAAATGAAAACAAGCTTCACACTGAAGAAACTATGGGGCAAACAGGAACACCGTCTCAGAACGGTTGTATACGGAGTGTTGATACTGGCCTCATCGCGTAGCTGATAAGAATTGAAAGCTGGAAGACAAAACGAAGACATAATATTAAACGCCTACGTGACGGACGATGGACGAATGCTTCGCTAGTCTACCCGTTAGGAGTTACGTCAACTCAGCTTTCCACATACAGTCAGCGGAATGCATGGATAATAAGGGGATAGTACTCGTGCCAAATGTGCTTCCTTGCACGGTGGCGGGGTTCTTCCTGCAGCAACTTTAAGTACCGAGGCTCCCTGTAGACTACTTTCCACCGAAGCATGTCAGTCCTGAGGATCTCGTTAATCTTAGTGATATGGCAGGTCAGAGGCGTGAACTCAGCAAACAGGGTCTCGCTATCACGAGGTAATTGACCCACGCGAATGCAGCAGACTAGCATTTCGCTACGACTCACTCTGATGGCGACGACGGTGACCAAAGTGTAGGGATGCACGGAGAAAGAAGGAATGACTCCCGGGGAAGCAGAAATGCTGCTTAGTAAGGCGAAAGGCTGGGAAAGTTGGTTTTGCATCAAGGCCATAGCAGAGCGAAGTAAAATGTACACACGAAAAAAGAGGCAAACGGGGGCAAGCGCTAATTTCCAACGTTTGGCGTTTGTTCACTGACCTTACTTCTTGACACAGAACCCAATTCGTGACCTGACAATAAGCAAAACACAAAAAACAAGAACAGCAAATTCAGAAAACAATACTACACAGAAAGAAAAACCACGAAGCCATATATGCGTCCATGTCATTGGTTTATTTCTTTTTGTTAGTTGGTTTTCTTTTTTGTCGCGTCACGACCTTCCCTCTGTTTCTATAATCACCATCATAATAATAATCATCAGCATCATGTTTATGCCCACTGCAGGGCAAAGGCCTCTCTAACACTTCAGCTACCCCAGAGATGTACTAATTGTGGCCATGTTGTCCCTGCAAGCTTCTTAATCTCATCCGCTTACCTAACTTTTTGCCGCCCCCTACTACGCTCCCCTTCCCTTGGAATCCAGTCCGTAAGCTTTAATGACCATCGGTTATCTTCCCTCCTCATTACATGTCCTGCCCATGCCCATTTCTTTTTATTGATTTCAGCTATGATGTCACTAACTCGCGTTTGTTCCCTCACTCAATCTGCCATTTTCTAATTCCTTAACGTTACACCCATCATTCTTCTTTCCATAGCTCGTTGCGTCGTCCTCAATTTAAGCAGAACCCTTTTCGTAAGCCTCCAGGTTTCGAAAATGGTTCATACAACCGGACAATAAAAAAAAGCCGATAGTTGGAAGTTAGCGCTTGTCCGCGTGAGTCTGTTTGTGTGTATCTTTTAGGTTACGCTGCTATGACCTCGTCTGCAGAGTGGTTCCAGTATGATAGCGTCACTGCGGTACACGATAAAATACGCCTTTAGCGAAACACCCTTCATGTCCAGGTTTTACGGTTTGATTAGTAGATGTTCGCTGGCTGGTCTCGTCTTTTCTTTATATATATAATTTTCCTCACGATCTTAATATGCATGGTAACCATCGCTTCATTAATTCCTTAGTAGAAGGTCAGTCAGTGACTCAGTCGAACTCTACTCACTCCATGAATTGATTGACTCATCAGACAATTAGTAAGTTTCTGTTACAGTCGTGATAAGACATCGGGTAAACAGGCGATCTCTTTAACCTTCTGCAGGGCCAAAGTGATTATATTCATTTTTATTATCATACCTTGCGTGGATAGCGGAAACAATGTCAATATTAAAGTCCACAAGCGATAGAAAAAAAGCCAAGCAGCGACAATCTCTGTAACTCGACCGTCTGTCGTGTTTTCACTGAAGGGGCGTGCGAGATGCCATTTTTTATTGACGTCGACTAAGGTATTCATGTTGAGGAGCAGAATTTTGCCCCAGTTAGTGATGTATGTTGAACTACGCTGACGGTCGTTAGACAGTATCATGGGAAGGCGACGAATTGCCTGCGAGCTCAATACCTCGCTGCTTCACCCTCAGTGGAGGAGGAGGAGGATTTGCTGGTGCGGAGAGCAGAGCAAGTTAATTGAATATTGTAAAGATGGGCGTAGGGCCGAAAAGGAAAAGAAAGACATGTCAAGTAAACAATGAAGAAATTACACTTAAAAAAAACGTGTAACAAAAATAAACACTTAAAATTATAACTTACAAGCTCTAAACACAAAGAAATACTTCAGTCACTGTGTTTGAGATAGTAAAATTAAAAAAATGAATTATGGGATTTTACGTGCCAAAACCACTTTCTGATTATCAGGCACGTTGTAGTGGAGGACTCCGGAAATTTTGACCACTTGGGGTTCTTTAACGTGCACCTAAATCTAAGTACACGGATATTTTCGCATTTCGCCTCCATCGAAATGCGGCCGCCATGGCCGGGATTAAATCCCACGCCTTCGTCCTCGGCAGCCCAACAGCATAGCCACTGAGCAACCGTTGCGGGTAGTAAAATAAAAGGCATATGCCACGTACGAAGTGCTTTATGACAGCTTTATAAATATTCAGGGTGTGAAGTGTGTTGTAGAAATACAAATAAAGTTTTAGGTGAAAATCCTGAAAAGCTACGCGGTATGTGCGCAATGACAGCTGTGGAAATGTTTGAAGCATCCGATACCACCAACAAATTTAAATGAAGGTCAGTTTAAATTGTTTGTGAAAAAGTATCCCCGGGTCCTGCTTGCCATGAATTCGTAAAATTATTGGTGAAGAACGAAACTCCGTTTGCTATATAACAAAGCGTTTCCTACGCTTTGATTTCTCGCAATATGTTGCAATTATGTGCTATGTGTGCCGTTCCCCTTACAAGCGAGCTTACGCGTACCGGTCTGCGAACCGGTACCTCGAGCGCCGCTGTCTCAAGGACCAGTTCGGCACCCCGGGTAGCGCCCGTGACCGCCTCTGGTCACAAGAGGCGCGTCGTCTCAAAGACAGCGTCCCAAACGCTAGCTGTCACGAGACAAGAATGCGAAGACTATTTCTTCAGCACCGGTAACATCGCACGGTGGTACCTCACCGATGTGCGGTATTTACCGCTGTGTTAAGCGGGAATCACGTGGTGCCATTTTGCATGCGATCCCTCGTACGGCGTGTAGGGCTCCGAGTTGCTGCATGTGAAGATTTGCAACTTATGGCACGAACGAACCTTTAAAGTCAAAAGTTAGCAAAGCCAAGCGTTTAAATCAGCGGCAGGGTACTGACAATGTGATGACTGTGACATCTCGACAAGGGCGCACGCGCAACTCGGGTGATCTTGCGCACTCAGAGTTATCAAAGTCAAGTTTCTGTGCCTGGTGTCTCTTATAAAGGTGTAATTTCGTGCGCACAGTAGCACACGCACAAAGCTGTAACCAGAAGGTCACAACCACACGCGTGCTTCCTTCGTGCCAAAGTCGCTCTTTGAAACATCTGGCGCGGGTGTGTGGTGGCATCTTCTAGCATTCTTAATTCCCTCTTGATAGCTAGCGATTCCCTCTTGACAGGTGCGTCATAGTGCTCTGTCTTCAAGATCATTACGGCTGATGTGTCCCGTCATCCAGTAAATTCGGCGTTGTGCGCAATGAATAGTACGAAAAAAATGGTCATGAACGCCTTATAAGAGACAGTAGTTCATAGTAAGGTGAAATTAGGCGGTTTAAAGTGAACTAAGCTTAAGTAAACGAAGGCGAATTAAACTGCATTAAAGTGGATTAGGGTGGATTAAGATTGGTTCAAATTGGAGCAACGAGGAATATAAAGGACTAATGTAGATGAAAGTGGATTAAGGAGGATTCATAATGATCATTATCAGCCTATTTTATGTTCACTGTAGGCCGAAAGCCTCGCCCTGCGATCTCCAATTACAACTTAGACCAAGGGGGGTTACGTACGTGTAGTGAAGGTCACGTGACCATGCATGATGTAAGCCATTAAGGGCGTTACCAATAAGAGAAGTCAAAATGCTTTCGTATTCAAATCATGTAAATGTACTAAAGTAAATGTCCTTTTTTTTTTGTCGCCCACCACAGTACAGCCATGGCGTTGCGCTGATGAGGTCCAGGTCACAGCTTCAGTCCAGGCCACTGCGGTCTCTTTTCGATGGCGGCAAGCTGCAGTCCCTTTGCTGGAATCTTTCTTTCCGCGCGTGCCATGTTAGCTAAAGCTCTCACCTGCGTTCTAACGGCGCCCCGGTAAGGGCCAATCAAAACTCGCCAATCATCAAAACGCGCTCGCTTGCCCCGAGGAGTGTATAGCTCCAACGACCGCTCAGCGGGGTTCAATTGAACAATCATACTTTTTAGTTTATGCACTCATTTAATACAATCATGACCTCACGGCACTTCCTTCCCATTGATTGCGCCGTCACGTGGCCAGTTGCGCACACACTAGGTGCACCTTTAGTAAGCCAGAAACGAGGAGCTGCCGTAGCTTCCGGGAAGCGTGCTTGTCTCGTACAACACAGGCCCGGGTTTGATTTCCCGCCCACACCCAAATTTATTAATGTTTCTTTTGATAGAAATTAATTTAGGTTGTTTACAGGAACCTCCCTGAGAAATTTGACGTCTATTCAAGCATTTCTTCATGAGATTTTAGTCTTTGTGGCTTCGGCCATTTTTGGGACCACTCGTTGCGAACAGCACTGGCTTTTCTGCCTCCTGGTACACGTAATGCTATTGCATTAACAACAACAACAGACAAAAACGCAATGAAAAAATCAAATTTATAGTCCGTGAACTGCTGTCACGTGATCGCGTGGCACTTTTCTGGTGCATCAATGAGCTTGTTGCCCTGCGTCCCCTCTTCTCGGCTGCTCTGTAACTGCGAGAGATATAAACACTTCATTTCAAACATCACTGAGAGCAATTAGTACAGAGAACAAACTACGCAGCTACATTCTCTTGCATGATATTCTCAAGCGTGAAATAAAGTATAGCCTACATACAGACTCGCTGCTCACTCTGACAATTTCTTGCAAACATCTTTAGTACCGCATACACGAACGCAAAGACCATATGAAAATCTTGTTACATGATCTACTTCATCATGAATCAAGAAGCAATACATTATTTATTAACCTAATAAATGATTCTTTACCGCTATAATGAACCAGTTTGTTCCAATAGAGAAATGGTAAAAAGAAATAGGGAGAACTGGATTACAACAATGTTGCTGACAGATAATTTTATAGTTTTATTATGACGTTTTGTGGGAAACCTTCAGAAATGGCTACGTTATAAGATCTTGCATTAGTAAGTGACAAAGCTCGAGGAAGCAAAAAACTCTCGTCGAAACACTGTTCTGTGCTGTGGACGTGTTTGTGTGTTTTCCCTGTTATGGAGAACAAGATATCTCAAGATACGTGAGAAAACGCCTGGAGGAGCCAGAGAATGCTAATCGCATTTCAAAACCAGCAGATTCGCCTGCGAAAAATTGCAGTTTTACACATAATTTGCGCCCGAAGTCTAGATGCCACTGCTTGAAGCGTGAAACGCGCTCCTTTCATCAAAAAATCCCAAATTCAGGGGTCCCCTACCTTGGACGCTCGAGCAGTCACACGGTTTTCTTTCTCGTCAAAGAAATGGTGAATTCTCAACAACAATGCGTACGTACGCGTGGCATCAATGAAGTTTTAACGGTGGTAACTAGTTTGTCACTGTGTTCGTGTTCCAGGATGTTCGTTGAAGGCGCCGTGTATACAGAGCACATGACTGGAACATTTGTGCACTATATAGATACCTCCTTGTCACACACATAGTATGTGCCCGCTATGTGCCCGATATGTTTATATATTGACACTTGGCGCAAGAAATACCATTAACTCACACATAAACAAACCGTCCGTTGCACTGACCGTTGGCTTGGTGTGATTAGTAGCATACGTGTTCAAAATTTGCGGTATCCTTCAGTATTGGTGCACCACAGTCTCTCACGTTTCATTGTAAACACCTCAATTCCTTAACTCAGCGTGGTGAAGCAAGCCAGAAACACCCTCCTCCTGCCCTCGTCTACACTTTTCTTCCTACAAATAATCTTTATTTTTCTCTATCACTCTCCCTGGGACAAAAACAGTGAATGATATTTAATTAAGAATATCAGGTTATTAATGAACAATGGATTATTTCTTGTTATATACCAATTCGGTTTTAAATATTCGATACTTAATCAGCCTATCCGCTTAAATCCCGTTATGGTAAACCGTCACAGAGAATAGCGAACGTACTGCTGACGGATCAAGCAATCCAACCGCACCGAGATATTGATCCCTTCTTTTGAGTAGCCAAGTGGACACTTAATCTGGCTAACCTCTCTGCCATTCACCTCTTATTTTGCCTGCTCCTCCTCCTTTTATGCATGCATGTTCAGAGTCGATGGACTCATTAGGCGGCGAACCAATATCAAATCAAATTAATGGCTATACATAGAAAGCGAAGCAAGCGTTACGCAAAAATGAAGGGACTGTGAGGTCGCGGCCCATTTTTTGAAAAAGTTCGCTGCTTGGCCCTTTGTTGAAGATTGTCTTCTTTAACTGCGGTTTGATGACACTGAGAAGCTGCGGGATTCGTCACTGCCAATTGAGAAGCCATGTGTCAGCGTCCCACAATAGGGTCCCGAGTCTTCAGCCAAGTTTATGGTCTTCTCCTTATAGAAGTCTTTCATCGCTCTCGTCGGCTTCTTTTCATTACCAGTCGTACAATCAAGTAATGTCGTCGAAGCCAACGCTTTGACAAGGGTACTCGCCTTCATCAGCGCAGAAGCTGCGTCTCGTTGCGACAAGTTTATGTACGCTTAACTCACTCTCGCCCACTCACTGTGAGGGAAGAGGAGGAGGAGAATATGAGGGTGCGCGGAGTGACTTAAGCAAAGGGAATCTCGAAAAAAATGGTAGGGGCGGGGCCGAAATAATAAAAACATTTGAAGTAAGGAATGAAGAAATTAAATTTAAGAAAAGAAAGCAAGTAACGTGAAACCGAAACGAACGATTGTGCTGACAGCCTTCAAGAGAGCAATATAAAAGGTATGCGCCGAATACGAAGTTCTTCATCAGAATTTCCTACATGGATGCGTAGACTGAAGTCTTCTTAACAGATATAATGACATTTTAGGTGCGACACTTGGACAACTAAGCGTAATGTGTATAATAACAGCTAAGGAGATCTTTGAAGCAAGCGGCACCATCACCGTTGTGCGACGCCAGTTGAATACCGTGAAGTTACCTGATATACCGGTTCCTGCTTTCCATGAAATATATTTTCTAAGAGGGAAATCCCTATTACTAACGAAGAATGTGTATGCTAGGGGAAGCGACTTGTGCCACTGCGTTGCACTAGGCGTTGTGGGTGGCGCTCCCCTTACCGCCGAGCCTACACGTACGCGGGATCCAACCGATACTTCGAGCGCCACTTTCTCAAGGACCAGTTCGTAAGCCCGTTCACCCTCCGCGACCACTTCTGGTCACCAGCGTGTTAGAGTCTCAAACGACAGCGTCGCGAAACGCTAGCTGTCGCGAGAGAAAAATGCGCAGGCGCAATCCTTACCACGGGTGTCCTCACCTGGCGGTACCGCGGAACTGTGCGGTTTCCACCGCTGTGTTAAACGAGAGAGACGCGATGCGAATTTGCGTGCGATCCCTCGTACGGCGTGTCGGGGTCCGAGTTGCTGCATACGACGATTTGGGACACGCGGCAAGAAGGAACGCTTTAAAACTAGGCCAGAACTTTGCGCTGCTAACTATGCGACAAAATGCTTATAATGCGATGATTGTGACATCTCGACAACTGCGCGCACGGGCGTCACTGGTGACCTTGCGCACCCAGAATTATCGAAGTTACGTTTTTATACCTCGTATCTGTACAAATTTGCGATTTCTGCCACACAGTCACGTACGCCCAGTGCTATATCTATTACCAAATTACATACGTAGCATACGTAAGACACGGGTAATTTATTACCAAAGCCTGATGTATCAACCTACTTCGAACAATGCCTACACATCAACCATTACTTAATTTGTTCGTGACTGCAAGCGCTTTGAGGGCGCCGTTATACTGCGGTGTCTTCAAGATGGGCCCATATTAACGCGAAAGCATCATATGTCCCATAAGGCAGCAAAGCCAGCATTGTCCGTAAAGAATAGTAATAAAAATCATCACGAGCGTATTGTAAGTGAGAACAAGTCAGAGTAAGGTGAAGTAAAGTGGACTGTAAAGGATCGAGGTGAATAAGGTGAAAAAAGTGGATTTAGCTGTATTACGGTGGATTAAGGTTGGCAAAAAATAGAGAAAGGACGCTTAGGGTCGTTGAGTTAGATACAATTTAGAGCGAGGTGAATTACGATGAATTAGAGCAGATTAAGGCGGTTTAGCGTTTGTGCAAATTAGATCAACGTGAATTAAGGTGGATTAGAGTATAAATTCGAAGCATACGTAGCAATCTAGGACGTCGCGTACCATGGAGGTAACCAGTTATTTAGAGAAGTCATAATGTTTTGGTATTCAAATCAAGTACGTATAAGAATACTTAAGCGATTGTAAAATTTTTTCCCCCTCACCACAGTAGCGTAGTAGAGCTATGGCGTTTCGGTGCTGAGGTTCAGGTCGCAGGTTTATTTCAGGCCACGGCGGTCGCATTTAGATCGCGGCGAAATTTTAAAGAGCTCGTGCAATTGGACTTCGGTGCACGGTAAAGAACCCCGCAGGTCAAAATTAATTCGGAGTGTCCTACTGCGGTGTGGTACCTCTTATCATCGGATCGTGTTTTGAGACTTACAGGCCGATAATTTAATACGTAATCCAATGTTTTTCGAAAGACAGGTGTCTACAAATTGGGTGAGGCTCACTTACATGTCTGTCGCGCTGTTGCACTACCCCTCTCCCCCTATAATGCAGAAAGCAAGGGTAGGGGCGGGAGGTAGGTTCAGTTGTAGAATACACAAGATGCAGCTCCTGATCTAGACTAGTATGACTACGCAGTGACAAGCCCATTAACAGAGAGCTCAATAATTGCGTTTGCTATATCAGATGTAAACACAACACGCGACACGATGCGGCACGCGAAACAGCTGCTGTGGTGCAGCGGAAACTGCCAGCTCTCTGGTATAATCTAGGCATGTTTAAAGCAAGACGGGCCCGAGGAGGAGGGCAGTGGCGCAACCGGTGCCTCGTGAGATAAGACGAGACGGACAGAAAGAAATCTTGGCTGGGGTTCAAATCTTGTAAGCCTAGTTATCACAAGCGATAGCTCTGCTTTACATGCTTTTGCAAAGACTATGCTCATAGTATTTCGTTATAGTTAGGGCACTGTCTGTCACAGACGTTGCACACACTGCCGAACGGGTTGCGTGTTAAGTTACGATGAAAGCTGGCCGTCGCAGTCGAGATTCTCGCCATCCGGAGGGTGTGGTTGGTCAAACGTTCGTTGTTGGTGCCGTCGCTTGCGTCCACGCCTTCTCTCCCTCTCATTGTTGTTCGTGTTGCTGAACGACGGCGACGGTTGCAGCAGCTTCGATCTTGGCACGCTTCCGCGCTTCGTAAGTTTCTCTATTGCGTGCTAATCTGGCCGGCCTTTGCTGCGGTGTTTCAGCAAGCAACTTTGCTTTTGCTTCAGATTTCTAATCCTGCCGTCAAGCTTTATCAAATCGATGAGCGGATTCAGCCTGTCGCTTGCGCTGAACCGCACGCACAGACGGCCCAGTCCGCGGGCCATCCATGGCGAGACTGAGCGTGAAAAGGCGCGTTTCTAGTCGGACGTCATCGGCGAGCGCAGGAGCGTCGCTCGATGCGGGGCGCGTCAGGGTGCCTTGGCAGCGTCCGGTTACGTTAGGTGCGCGAGCGCGTCGAACGATCGTTCGAACTATAGATTATATTGTTCTCGCCAACGTGACCTAACCTGCACACGCGCTCACGCTAGGTCGGAGTATATTTAGCCCCTAATTAACTCTCACCTAGTCACGAGGTGCCGCAGCCGCGAGGCTCCGTGAGAGCGCAGCTACGACGCTCCTCCGCAGCAGATTACGCGGTGTGACGTCACATCTTCCACAATTAAGAGGAAGCTTTAGCTCGGGTCATCATCATCATCAGCCTAGTTACGCCCACTGCAGGGCAAAGGCCTCTCCCATACTTCTCCAACTACCCCGGTCATGTACTAATTGTGGCCATGTTGTCCCTGCAAACGTCTTAATGTCATCTGCCCACCTAACTCTCTGCCGCCCCCTGCTACGCTTCCCTTCTCTTGGAATCCAGTCCGTAGCTCTTAATGACCATCGGTTATCTTCCCTCCTCATTACATGTCCGGCCCATGCCCATTTCTTTTTCTTGATTTCAACTAAGATGTCGTTTACCCGCGTTTGTTGCCTCACCCAATCTGCTCTTTTCTTATCCCTTAACGTTACACCCATCATTCTTCTTTCCATAGCTCGTTGCGTCGTTCTCAATTTCAGCAGAACCCTTTTCGTAAGCCTCCAGGTTTCTGCCCCATATGTGAGTACTGGTAACACACAGCTGTTGTACACTTTCCTTTTGAGGGATAGTGGCAACCTACTGTTCATGATTTGAGAATGCCTGCCAAACGCACCCCAACCCATTCTTATTCTTCTGGTTATTTCAGTCTCATGATCCGGATCCGTGGTCACTACCTGCCCTAAGTAGATGTATTCCCTTACCACTTCCAGTGTTTCGCTACCTATCGTAAACTGCTGTTCTCTTCCGAGACTGTTAAACAGTACTTTAGTTTTCTGCAGATTAATTTTCAGACCCACCCTTCTGCTTTGCCTCTCCAGGTCAGTGAGCATGCATTGCAATTGGTCTCCTGAGTTACTAAGCAAGGCAATATCATCAGCGAATCGCAAGTTGCTAAGGTATTCTCCATCGACTTTTATCCCCAATTCTTCCCACTCCAGGCCTCTGAATACCTCCTGTAAACATGCTGTGAATAGCATTGGAGATATCGTATCTCCCTGTCTGACGCCTTTCTTTATAGGGATTTTGTTGCTTTCTTTGTGGAGGACTACGGTGGCTGTGGAGCCGCTATAGATATCTTCCAGTATTTTTACATATGGCTCATCTACACCCTGATTCCGTAATGCCTCCATGACTGCTGAGGTTTCGACTTTTATCTCGGGTGCTCCTATCTAAATACATGTAAACGGAGAATTCATTTTTCTCGGCAACCACAGCACCAAATTTGACGGGGTTTGTTGCATTTAAAAGAAAAACTTAACATCTAGTGACTGTTGGTTTCGAATTTTCGATTTAGGTCGTCAATATTTTATTAAAAATTGGCAAAAATCACAAATTTTCAGAAAACGAAACTATCAAGTTTACAACTCTGTAACTCAGCAAGAATAGGTGATATCGCAATTCTGTGAATTGTACCTAATAGCACATCTAAAGCGGACAAATTTGACATCTTATACATGAATCTCAAAAAATTAATTAATATGTAATTACAACTTTTGCAGAACCCTCGTAAACAACGTAACAAACTCATGTAAGATGTAAAATGACATATGAAATTTGTCCGCTTTGAATGATCTAATGGATGCCGTTTACAGAACCGCGATATCTGTTCTTGATGCAGAGCTATTAGTTTGTAAACTTCGTGCTTCTATTCTTTTCAAACCTCTGAAATTTTGTAAATCTCTTTAACAAAATTCAAGCCCTAAATCAAAATTCCGCTTCCAACAGTCACTAGAATTTATCTTTCTCTCTCAAATGCAACAAATTTCATTAAAATCGGTCCAGGGGTTATCTCAGAAAAACGTTTTTGCGTTTTTACATGTATTTGAATAGGCCGCGTCGGAGTTGGGCCCGAGCTAAAGCTTCCTCCTAAGCTCCGGCGGCTCAAGGTCATTGCGACGCGATGAATGACTTTGAGAAATATGGCGTAGTAGAGGTTTCACTGGTTTCCCTCCAAAACTATCGCCGATTGTAAGCACCCAATGGAAATGTTACACAGGTTTAGCTTGACGGTAACGGTTCGAGACGATTGTGTGCACCACTGTGTGGTCTGCACACAGCTGCTCGTCTGTAACGCTAATGGTGAGCTCGCCCACCATAGGTGTATCTGCCGAGGGAGGGGGAGGCTAAGGACGCACTTGCTTAACCCTCTCCCCCACTGTCAGAAGTGGAAGGTCAAAATATGCCATTTGCCGCGTTTCCGCCAAGTTTTGGAAGAGGGCGCTTTTTGCTGCACGCTGGAATATCCACCAAGTCGACAGCTGAGACGAAACTTTCTTTGTGAATGCATTAGCCACGTAAGTAATGCCTTTATTTATTACGTATCCCCTATTTTGGCAGTGAGCATTGTCTTTCGTGCCTCGCCCAGAAGACGTGTAGCAGATGACATAAGGGGTGCGCCATACACGTTGGCGTTGCGGAGAAGGCTGGCCCTGGGCAGTTCCCACCACAACAGATTTCAGGTTGCGCTTCGTGCGTCATACCCAGTGCTTGGCGATCGCTACATTACATTTCAAAACACAGTCAGCTTGCTGTGTCTAATCTAAGAGTGAGGGATATAAAATAATTACAATCGCTCCCCCCAATTAAGCCATGCTTTACGGCATGTGTTTGATGGATTAGCTAATACCCGGACTATTGAATATAAGGGGGAGGGGGGGATCATTATTCACTTTTACAGAATAAAAAAAAAGACCGCCTGTGCCAGATCGCACAATCATTCTGCTTGAGATGGACTGTTTAAAGAGTTGGGCATTGCCGGCACGAGAAATGGAAACAAATATCTAATTAATTAGCACAAGGAAGCTGACAAACAACGATACCGAGGAGAGTGTAGGGGAGATCACATGCACTTGTTAGCTGAAATAAATAAAATTGTTAATTAATTGAAGATGAAAGTGAATAAAAAGAACAGCTGGTCCACGTCTTCTCATTACGCGTGCGATGCTCATTCGAACAAAGCTACCTCGGCACCGTTGTCGTGTGCATTTTTTGTTTTTGTTTATGTTCATCTACTGGAACTAAACCTGGAAGTGTTAGCCAGCGCAACATATCACAGCCTCGACGGCGCATCTGGCGCATCTTTTTTTTTTTTTTTTTTGTCGCAAGCGTCACGTGTAGCTGAACATTTGGGTGAAGGCATCTAGTTAATAAACCCACACATGCTACCTGAAGGCATCAATGCTCCTGGATTCGAGGCCTCGCTATGTAGTGGAAGAGAAAAAGAACCCAGGCCCCGATTTTTTCAGTCATGCTACAATAAGCGGTACTTTCGAGCAGATGATTCCTGACATCGGGGAAATCTTCCACCATGCTCTGGAAACAAGGCACAACATAATATTTCAGGGGATTCCTGCTCACTGCGGCGTCGTCGGCAACGACTTTGCTGTAAGGCTGCACGGTCTTCCCACGAAGACACCCAACCGCGTCCAATACCTTTGGCGAGGACGGACACGGCCAGGGAACTTCGCCCACTTGTGCGCAAGAAGTCGCAAGACTTCTGCAGTTCAAGTACTTTCATTTGCAGATGGCATAAGCATGCCCACTTGCTACGGCTACAGCTGTCATCTGGCTTTTCCGGCGGCGAAACAAACTTCCTGAGCCACATGTGGGTGGGAGTGGCGTTCACGAACGCTTACTCCTGTCGTATGGCAATATCTCAGAATGCGATATGAGGCTCCTGCAGGTGTGAGGAAAACATCGAGCACCTATTGTGCACCTGTCCTCGTACGACGTACAACACCTCTCTCTCAGGACAACGCTAAACCGACTGGACGTACGACCGTTGTCTGAGTGAAGGATACTTGGACCGTGGGCACATCCGTCATAAATTATATAAGAAGCCAACAAGGACACCAAGGTGAACAGGGGGTAAATTACTTGTGCATACCAATTGAATTAAAGAAATGATAAATAAATGGAAATGAAGTGGATGAAGAAACAACTAACTGAAAGTGGCATATGTACGAACTCAAACCATTGCATTATGCGTGCATTGCTTTTACCAAGACTGCTACCACGGCGCCGTTTCCCATCCACTTTCTGGGGTACTTATCTGTTTCACTGCTATAGCCATATTATATATATATATATATATATATATATATAGAGAGAGAGAGAGAGAGAGAGAGAGAGAGAGCAGCGTTGTTTAGTTTGGGGTGTGCCCCCCTCAAGAAACAGTTAGCACGGCACTGGCCAAAGCTAACATTTTGGGCAGCTTTTATTTCGCATTTAGCCTAGCATTTGCAATGACTGACCAAAAGGAAGTGAGCTGGGAGCAGATTTCTGCTGTCGCTGCCCGCTTTCAGAGCAGAAGCATAGGCAAACTTTTTCACGACCTGTGCTGGTAAGAAACTGCGAGGAGCGGCCACTCGAAGCCTCAAGTGAAAACTCTTGTGACATTGTATTGCGTGCGATGCCGTGGGTTGTTCACGGTATCTTATTCAGGTGATACTTCGGGCCAGTTGGTTTCGCATCAAAGTCAGCGTGAAGAAAAACATATCTACAAAGTCATTTCCATCTATCGACTTTTTTTTATTGGCTGAAAAAGCCGGGACTGGATAGCAACAAGAAAAAAAAAACAACAGATCAAGAAAAAGTTAAACGAAAAACAAAGAAAAAACAAGCTAATGAATGAACAAATTTCACTTGTAAAACACACAAACGTGTAGCTCAGTTAAACGCTTACAACTTATAACCTACACTTCTTGAAGAAATACAAACACAATGAAAGGATTGAAGATAATCAAATAAAAAACATGCGCAGCCTGCGAAGGCCTTCATCACAGCCTCTTTCGTATCAAAGTGGCGAGACTATCTTTTCATATCTTAATGAAGATATAGGTAAAACACAAAGAAAGCTAGGCGGAATATGCATAATGACAGTTATGGAGATGTCTGAAGCATATGGCTCCAGTGACAGTGTTATTCTGCAACACCACTGCTTGCAACATTATTTACCAAGAAGCAACTCCTGTACATGCATGTATGATTACGCAAAATTATTTTTGAATGACCAACCTCGACTGTTATCGAAGCAAACATTTTGTATGCTTCGAGAGGTGATTTGTGTCAATGTGTTGCTCTGTACATGCCTCTATCAATACGCAATAATATTTTCTAACTACGAACCCCGGTTGTTATTGAAGAAAACATTTTATATACTTCGTGAGGTGATTCGTAGCAATGTGTCGCACCGTACATCCTTCAATGAGCACGTAAAATTATTTTTGAACAACCGACCCGGGTGGTTACGAACAAAGCATTTTGTGTGCTTCCAGAGGGTATTTGTGGCAATTTGTCGCACTGTACACGCCTCTCTGAGTACGTAGAACTATTTTTGAACAACCAACCACGGTTCTTATCGGAGAAAGCATTTTGTAAGCTTCCAGAGGGGATTTGTTGGAATGTTTCGCACTGTACACACGTCTTTATGAGTGCGTAAAACTCAATTTCAACAACCAACCGCGGTTATTATAGAACAAAGCATTTTGTATGCTTCGAGAGGTCATTTGTGGCAATGTGTCGCAATGTCCGTTCGTAGAGGCACCCGCCTTACCGCCAAGCGTACACGCACTTGGGAGACAACCGGTACTTTCAGCGCCACTTCCTCTGGTACCTGTTGCTAACCCTATGGAGACTCCACGACCACCTCGGCTCAGCACGGGAGCAGTGTCTCAAACGGCAACATCGCAAAATGCTAGCTGTCGCGTGAGAAGAATGCGAAGACGCGGTCCTTATCAGGGGTGTCATTGCAACGGTGGTACCGCACTACTGTCGGGATTTTACCGCTTCGTTAAGCGCCAGACGCGTGGTACGATTTCGCTTGCCGTCCCTCGTAAACCGAGGTGGGGTCTGAATTGCCGCAAGCGACGATTCGGTAGACATGGCATGAATGTTTTAAAGCTAGACCTGACCTAGCACCGCTAACTATGCGACGGCAAAATTATAAGGTGTATGTGACATTTCGACAACTTCTGGCACTCACGTGACGGTTGACCTTGAACGCCCAATGTTATCAATGTTACGTTTCTGTACCTCGTGTCTCTTGCAAACCTGCGATTTCGTCGATATCGAACTTGTGCATGCACTTCGGGCCGTCAAATGCTGTAACAGTGAGGTCACGACCGGACGCATGCTTCTTTCGCGCCAAAGACGCTCTTTGAAACATCTGGCTTGTCTGTGACGTACCAGCTTCTCCCGTCCTTAATTACCTCGAGACAGCTAGCGCTTTGAGATACTGCACTGCCTTCAACATTGACCCATATTGTTGCAAAAGTATATGTCCCACGAGACAAATGAGCCCGCGTCGTTTTTTGCAACGAGTGATAACAAAGATCATCATCAGTGTCTTGCAACTTAGAAAAAGATCGAGCAAGGTGACTTCATCATCATCGTCATCGTCAGCCTGGTTACGCCCACGGCAGGGCAAAGGCCTCTTCCATACTTCTCCCACTACCCCGGTCATGAAATAATTGTGGCCATGTTGTCCTTGCAAACTTCTTAATCTTATCCGCCCACCTATCTTTCTGCCGTCCCCTGCTACGCTTCCCTTCCCTTGGGATCCAGTGCGTAACCCTTAATGACCATCGGTTATCTTCCCTCCTCATTACATGTCCTGCCCATGCCCATTTCATTTTCTTGATTTCAACTGAGATGTCATAAATTCGCGTTTGTTCCCTCACTCAATCTGCTCTCTTCTTATCCCTTAACGTTACACCTATCATACATCTTTCCATAGCTCGTTGCGTCCTCCTCAATTTAAGTAGAACCCCTTTCGTAAGCCTCCAGGTTTCTGCCCCGTACGTGAGTACTAGTAAGAAACGGCTCTTATACACTTTTCTGTTAAGGGATAATGGCAACCTGC
The DNA here is from genome assembly GCF_023375885.2 of Dermacentor andersoni. Taxonomy (NCBI): domain Eukaryota; kingdom Metazoa; phylum Arthropoda; class Arachnida; order Ixodida; family Ixodidae; genus Dermacentor; species Dermacentor andersoni. The sequence goes on along the minus strand of NC_092822.1, from coordinate 37,268,245 downwards.
TGCTCATCATCTGAGAATGCCTGCCAAACGCACCCCAGCCCATTCTTATTCTTCTGATTATTTCAGTCTCATGATTCGGATCCGCGGTCACTACCTGTCCTAAGTAGATGTATTCCCTTACTACTTCCAGTGCCTTGCTGCCTATCGTAATCTGCTGTTCTCTTCCGTGACTGTTAAACATTACTTTAGTTTTCTGCAGAGTAATTTTTAAACCCATCCTTCTGCTTTGCCTCTCCAGATCAGTGAGCATGCATTGCTATTGGTTCCCTGAGTTACTAAGCAAGGCAATATCATCAGCGAATCGCAAGTTACTAAGGTATTCTCCATTAACTTTTATCCCCAGTTCTTCCCAATCCAGGTCTCTGAATACCTCCTGGAAGCACGCAGTGAATAGCATTGGAGAGATCGTATCTCCCTGCCTGACGCCTTTCTTTATTGGGATTTTGTTGCTTGCTTTATGGATGACTACGGTGGCTGTGGAGTCGCTGTAGATCATTATCATCATCAGCCTGGTTAGGCCCACTGCAGGGCAAAGGCCTCTCCCATACTTCTCCAACTACTGCGGTCATGTACTAATTGTGGCCATGTTGTCCCTGCAAACTTCTTAATCTCATCCGCCCACCTAACTTTCTGCCGCCCCCTAGTACGCTACCCTTCCCTAGGAATCCATCCCGTAACCATTAATGACTATCGGTTATCTTCCCTCCTCATTACATGTCCTGCCCGTGCCCCATTTCTTTTTCTTGATTTCAACTAAGATGTCATTAACTCGCATTTGTTCCCTCACCCAATCTGGTCTTTTCTTATCCCTTAACGTTGCACCCATCATTCTTCTTTCCGTAGCTCGTTGCGTCGTCCTCAATATAAGCAGATATCTTTCAGTATTTTTACTTAGGGCTCGTCTACACTCTGATTCAGTAATGCCTCCATGACTGCTCAGGTTTCGACTGAATCAGACGTTTTCTCGTAATCAATCAAAACTATATATAAGGGTTGGTTATATTCCGCACATTTCCCTATCGCTTGATTGATAGTGTGAATATGTTCTATTGTTGTGTAGCCTTTACGGAATCCTGCCTGGTCCTGTGGTTGACAGAAGTCTAAGGTGTTCCTGTTTCTATTTGCGGTTACCCTAGTCAATACTTTGTAGGTGTAACAGACAGTAAGCTGAGCGATCTATAATTTTTCAAGTCTTTGGCGTCGCCTTTCTTATGGATTAGGATAATGTTAGCGTTCTTCCAGGATTACGGTACGGCCGAAGTGATGAGGCATTGCGTATAGAGGGTGGCCCGTTTTTCTAGAACAATCTGCCCACCATCCTTCAACAAATCTGCTGCTACCCGATCCTTCCCAGCTGCCTTCGCCCTTTGCATAGCTCCCAAGGTTTTCTTTACTTCTTCCGGCGTTACTTGTGGGATTTCAAATACCTCTAGATTATTCTCTCATCCATTATCGTCGTGGGGGCCACTGGTACTGTACAAATCTCTATAGAACTCCTCAGCCACTTGAACTATCTCATGCATATTAGTAATGATATTGCCGGTTTTGTCTCCTAACGCATACATTCTTGCCTATGCCTAGTTTCTTCTTCACTGCTTTTAGGCTTCCTCCGTTCCTGAGAGCATGTTCAATTCTATCCATATTATACTTCCTTATGTCAGGTGTCTTACGCTTGTTGATTAACATGGAAAGTTCTGCGAGTTCTATCCTAGCTGTAGGGTTGGAGGTTTTAAGGTGACTTAAGGTGGAGTAAAGTGTACTAAGTTGAAGCGAATGATGCTGAAATAAATTGACTTTAGTCGGAATTAGTTGAATTAATTGACTGCGTCCAAAAGAATCAAATAAAAGGCATACGCCGTCGGCGAAGTTCTTTATTACAGCTTCCTACATATTAAGGTTGCGCGACTTTTTCCTTATGTAAAAATGAAATTTTTTGCTGCAACGCTTGGAAAGCTCGGCGGAATTTGTGTAACGACTGCTATGGAGCGGTTTGAAGCATCTGGCTTCATTGAGAACGCGAGCCCTATATTCAGAGTCAAAGCCTTAAACCTCTGTTTCGAGGGCGCTTTGTAAGGTACAGAAAATGTCACGTGACCCAAGGAAGACCAAAGCATGTGCAGCCGTTTATATGGTATGATGAATGATTAGAAAATGTAATAGGGGAGGAGGAGGAGGAGAATGTGCCTGTGCGCAGAGCAAAGCAAGGAAAGCCAGTCTCAAAAAAAAGTGGGTTCCAAGTCACCCTTTTAAGACACACTTACTAAAAAAAACGACGACAACAACAACAAAAAAAAACACAATGTAACCAAAGTAAAGACTTACAACTTATAATTCAAAACCTCTAAACACATACAGACCCTTAGAGCGACTTCGTTCGAGATAGTCGAATAAAAGGGATGCGCCGCTTACGAAGTTCTTCATCACATTTTCCTACATATAAAGGTTGCGCGATTTCTCATTAACATATCAATGAAATTTTTGGTGTACCAACTGGAAACCTAGGCGGAATGCGTATGATGACAGCTATGCAGCTGTTCGAAGCAGCTGGCCCCATTGGGAAGTGCTTCGGACTGTTCGTCACTTGCCACGAGTTCGTTGAAATATTTGTAAAGAAGGAGCCACGTTTTCTATGCAAAAAAGCGTTTCGTATGCTTTCAGAGGTGCTTTGTGGCACTCTGTTGCACTATACGTTGTGGGTGGCACTTCCCTTACCACTCAGCTTACGTGTAGGCGAGAGACAACCGGTAATTGGAGCGCAACTTCCTCAACGGCCAGTTCGTAGCCCCACATGAATTCATTTGCGAGAACCAATTTTTGCAGGAACTGCAACATTTTAACGCGGTTTTATTTTGCGGAAAGTTTCAGACAGCTTCCAGTTACTTTTGTGCTCCAAAATATAAACGAGGGCTTATTAAAACAAGTAAGTGGAACCACCGCGCATTGTTAGGGCCAGTTAGAGGACGCATATTTCCAGACGGAGGCTATTCTGGAATTTCGTTCCAGGCCGACACGCCTTGCAAATTCCCCGGCTGTAATTCTTAAATTGTCGTATGTGCCGTAAGGTAAACAAATAAAAAGTTAATTTGCGATTTTTGTTAATTAGTTGAGCATGTGCTTTGATTTTATTTGCAAGTAATGCACGCCTGATGAATCCATCTCCAGGACTGAAATTTTGTTATCTGCAACTAGGAAATGTTAAAAATTGCCTAGAGCTTAAAAATGATGACCCCTGCCGGGATGTCTCATCTATCGTTAGCCAAGCTATTCAACTACAAAAAAAAAGGTAAAGCACGGTGCAGGATATATCTAACGGCTTAAGTTCTTCGGGCTTGAGATCTCTGATGACCGAGCAACGTACTGTATATTAGTGTCTTGCACCGTGTTGGGCGAGTCAGTGAGGAATCATCGTGGCAGCACTTGTCCTGTGCCGTCTTTAGTAACTTTTGTGTCGTGCTTTTTTTTTGTGTGTGTGCGTCTTGCGTCAAGAAGAAAACGACTGTCGAATGTGGAGAGCCATAAGAATATCATTGCAAGAATGGCTTCCATTTTTTTTTTCTATTGGCATGTGTGATTTCTGACACTGTCCGTCCATGTTAATTTTAGGCTCTTTTAACAAAACAGCTACACTGGCACACATTGTCTAGCGTAGAGAGAAAAAAAATAGTTTCAGTAAATGGAAGCCCCTTTTTTGGTGATATATATAGCGAAAGGCTAAACTCAGTAGGGTAATTACGTAGTATAAAAATGTTAACAAAATAAGTGCTTTCTGCCTTGTTTTACGCGTTATAGAATTAATCTGGTTACTATTCCAAGTTTCCTCGGTAAACTATGCGAGCCACGGTGTTCATATTCCGTTGAGGTAGGAATCGTGTTTTCTGTGTCGAGCGATGCAGGTTTAATCTATGTGGGTTCATTGCAGCCATCGTGGAAAGTTACTTATTCAAGCGTTGCAAAGTGTTAGACTGCCGTTAGTCCAAAAGGTTCCGAATCCTAAGAAAATGGACGAGGCACGAACTTCCGTGAAGATATGGGTAATTTTTAGTATAATGGCGCTGTGAAACATTCATGTACTTGCTTTAAATGAACCGTTGTAAATAATTATTGCACCTGGCTTTTTCCTATTTTTGTTCATTATTCGAGGCTCACAGTTTGTTTCTCCGCTGTCCTTGGTGTCAATATATAGGAAACGGTAGGATCAGGGTATTTGTGATATGTAGGCGACGTTCGAAGTACGTTGGTTAAATGCCCATTTTTACAATAGATAGTATATGCAAGTGGACTGAAGGGCAAGCGTGTTTTACGAGCAGGGCACATCTTATTGCTTTGCCTTGACATAATTAGAAGTACAACCTTCGTCACATTCGGCGACCATAATGGAAACACTGCGCCAAGTCTGTGTGCTATGTTAAAGGCGTGTTGACTGTACTCACCTGTTTGAAAGAAGAAATCAATTTCAAACCTATAAAGAACTCTTAAGCACGCATTTGAAAGTGTCGTGCTGCCCTTATCAGCTCTTTTTCCGTTAACAATGCATTTCCCAGAACTCTGCCTTTCACATACTTTTATTTACAATGAAGGGACGCTAATGAAGTCGAATGTGTTGTGGATTTTGAAAGTTTCAGGCTTACTAGAAGCGTTAGGAATAACTATCAAACGCTCGTTTTTGGAGGCTTGCTTATGGCGTGATACGTACGTATATTCAATTCGCCTCGTGTCTTCAGTGACTAACCGAAGCATCTTCTTTATATTTGGTGACAGTAAGGACGAGGCAATGGTTCATGTGTGGGCAAACTTCAAAGTGTGTGGGTACATGAGGCTCTGGTAATAAATTAGGTATATCTTTGCTCGAGAGCATTAGAGGTGTGCCTAACGAACGGGGCAGATTTTAGCCCGTGGTCCTGGCAGAACTACGAATGCCACCAATCTCCGAACCCTAGTTTCTTACCTATTTTCATGCGTCATAATACACCGGTAGTTGCTTTCTACGAGGTCCTTGGTGAACAGATCAAAGCACCTTGGTTATTTTTCGATAAATTAAAGGGTGCCGTATACGTAACGTGTAGGCTAAGTTAAAGTGAGCGGACAAATTACGATGTTTGAAGTAAATTAGGCATGGAAGCCATCTGAGCTTTATGAATGCGCTCTTCGAACAAAGCAGAAGTTATCTCGCTGCTCTGGGAGAACTGGGAAAGAAACCTGAATTGAATTGAAAAATGAATTACTCGCTTTCAAAAGTTCCTTACATTCAGTGCTCAAAGGCATTGCCTGCGGGCAAAGATTGAAACGGAACCGTCACACCCGAGTGCAAAAATTTAAAAATAGGTAATCATTTCTACGTGCCAAAACCACGATTTGATTATGAGGCACGCCGTAAACAGGGGACTCCGGATTAATTTCGACCACCAGGGGTTCTTTTGCGTGGACCTAAATGTGAGTGCACGGGTGTTTCTTGCAGTTCAACCCCATCGAAATGCGGCCGCCGTGGCAGCATCAAAGCCAGTAAGCAACCACGGCGGGTCATGTGAGAGTGCAAGTACAGGAAACTAAATCTCTTATTTCAACTGCTCGAAATAAACAGCTTCTCTGGAAAGTAATGCATTTAAGGTAGAATGCTGGGCTAGTTGGTGGTTATTCGTATAAGCGGACATTGCCCTAGCGCTTGAAACAGGACAGGGACAGGAACATAAAAAAGACAAACCGAGCGCTGGAAATTGGTTTGCAATTCAGGAAAGTCGCAAACATGTCCTGACACTTTCTTTTTTTTTGCGCCTTGTCTTTTATGTTGACAACACTGGGTTGTATATAACCTCGACACTACTATTGCCTTTGCTAACGATAACTTCGTGCTGTAGACATATACACGAATAGTAATATTCCGGAAAGTACAAAAGAACATATCAAATGAGTATGAAGGACTCAGACTTATGTAAAAAAGGCAACGGATACCACAAATAAACATTCGTACCTTATAACTTAGAACCTCTAAACACCAAGACGTAAAGCCACTGCGTTCAAGATAACCAAATAAAGAACGTACAGCGCCTTCGAAGTATTTAATTGTGCCCTACATATTAAGGTTGTGTGACGTCTTCTTAATATATGAATGAAATTTTAGGCGCAGCGCTAGGAAATCTAAGCGGTATGTGTATAATGACAGCTGTGGAGCTTTTTAAAACATTCGACTCCAATAGGTGTGCTGCCTCAGATCGTGTCCTAAGAGCCAAGCTCGGATCCGGCTTGCCTTGAATTCGTGCAAATATTTGCGAAAATGCAACCCCGCTTGCTATCCAAGGAAGTGTTTTCTATGCTTTGAAAGGAGACTCGTGGCACTCTGCTGTGGGTAGCGCCCCCCTAATCAACGAGCCTACGCGTGCGAGGGAGCCAACGGTTACTTCGAGCGCCACTTCCTCAAGGACCAGTTCGTAACCCCGTGCAGCCTCCGCGACCCCCTCTGGTCAACAGCGAAGCAGTGTCTGAAGCGGCATCACGGCAAAATGCTGGCTGTCGCGAGAGAAAAATGTGAAGACGCTGTCCTTGTCATCGGTAACATCACACGATGGCACCGCACCACTGTGCAGAACTTCCCGCGGCCTTAAGTGGCTATGGTGTTGGGCTGCTGAGCGCGAGGTCGCGGGGTAGAATCCCGGCCAAGGCGCCCATATTTCATCATCATTGAAGCGGTATGAGCCTTGGAATAGAAGATGGAGAAGCGCAGGAGTCTGGGTTCAGGGGAAGAGAAGAAGGAAGTGAGAATAAAATGGTAGACAAGATGGACGCTAGTTCCATAGCAATACTTTCCGTCTATTGTGTCCTTTAACTAGGAACGCTACATTATTTCGGCGCAGCGGACAGCGGACTCCAACATGTGGCTGACATTTTTCCTTGAAGAGACCTCCGCAGAGAAGATCATCTTTTCAAGATACCAAGCTGAAGATGAACCAGCGGTGGAACTACCTCACGAACTCAACGCGGCAGAACTTGTGAACCTGGTTTTAGAGAAGGCTTCCATGGACACTGATGAACTACGTCGGAAGGGTGCTGTTAAAGTGAACTTCCGTCTGGCGATCTTCGACGAATTAGTTCTTCAACCGATGCGTCGAAAGGACTGTGGATCACAGTCGTCGACGGAAGAGGAGCCTCGTTTTGAAAGCTCTTCGGCTACAACAAGAACAGATTTCGCAACAAAACCAGCTGGTGACATCGCTTATAAGCTCTTTAAACGCTGAGAAGCCGGTGACTAAATTTGCAGAACCCGATGCGTTCGACGGCATGTCTTCAAGTCCAGAAGGTTGGCTTGAATTCTATGAATATGCCGCTGGGAAGAACAATTGGCACTCTAATGAGGAGAAGAATACTAACATGCGTAGTTACTTAAGCGGTGTTGCTCGGAAGTGGTATGATTTGCACATTATTGAAGAGGCTGGCAACTCTTGGAATCAGTGGAAAGAAAAATTCTTGACGCCATTCCGACGCAACCCAGTGCAAAGGTGGGACGCCACGCTTAATTTCAAATTCAAGCAAGGCTCCCTCGTCGAGAATTTCTTTGACAAACGCCGCCTTTTAAAGCTGGCCCAGCCTATGCTTCCTCCTTCTGCCGTAGTAGAACTAATAATGCACGGACTGCACGCGCAAGTCCTGAAGCAAGTGCAAATACGGTCACCTAAAACTATGGACGGGCTCCTGGCGTGCCTTCACGACATACTTCAGAAGAAAACATAAGCGCTAGCTCAAGCAGTCACTTCACACGGTCCGGCGCGGATTGGCCAAGCCGTAATCAGCGAGAACCGCGCCGCCTTGCAGGCGGCACAGAGAACTTGGGTTGGCGCGCTCCCAGAGGCCGGGTAAATAACGTCGACAGCGACCCTGTCCCCCTAGTTTTGGACGCTCAAGGGGCTCCGACGACAAAAAGCTGATAAACAAGGGTGATCAGTCCGACCCGATGGCCACAACTGAGACTGTTTGTTTAACTTGCTCTAGCCTACTTCACATCCCTGTCAAAGTGGGAAACAGACAAATGATGGCTTTGGTTGGCAGCGGTGCTTCTGTGTCTATAATAAATGCCAAGCTGGTAGATGCAAGTCACCTGCATAGTGGAAGAGTACTACGGGTGCAAGGCTACGATGAAAAAGTGACAATGCATAATCAATGGGCCTCAGTAAACATCGAGTTCCAAGGTCATGAAATAGAGAGTGAAGTACTGGTGATTGAGGGGGTGACGTATGTCTTTCTGCTATCCAGACCAGATATAAAGAAACTAAAGATCAACGTATACTGGGACGAGGCGGTTTTAGTGGAAGGACTATCAAGGCAAGAGACACAGCCGGATAGAAAAGATAACCTGCGAGTTGTCATGTGCACGGAGGATATTGCAACGACCTTTCCTGAGCTGGTATGCATAGGAAGCTATCCAGCAGCGATGACGTCGCACAAGGTGCCTTTCGAACTAACCGACAAGACCGTCATCCGAAAATCACCTTATAACATGTCAAGAGAACACAAGATATGGTTGAAGAAAGAATTGCAGGAGATGCTAGACGTCAATATAATCCGCCCTTCGGTGTCACCCTTCGCCTCTCCCTTAACTATTGCTCCGAAAGAAGATGGAACTTTCAGACTGTGCACAGATCACAGGGTTCTCAACCGACAGACAGAACTTACACCATTTCCCATGCCGAAGATAGACACAATTATAGATGAGATGGGTGGTTGCCGATATTTTTCACGTTTTGACTTGTGCAAAGGTTTCTGGCAGATCCCGCTAACCGAAGAAACAAAAATGTACACTGCTTTTATCACGCCCTTCGACCTGTACGAGTATAACCGGCTTCCTTTCGGCTGGAAGAACTCACCAGCATGGTTCCAGAAGATTATGAACGAAGTCCTGAAGCCTTTCCTCGGCGTCTTTTGTAACGTGTACATAGACGATATTATCGTCTTCTCCAAAACAGAGGCGGTGCATCTGGAACACCTGTCCCAGGTATTAAATGCCTTGAGCTTGGCACACCTCAAGGTTAATTTTAAGAAAAGTGCGTTCTTTCAAAGAAAAGTTGTGTTTCTTGGAAGAGTCTTTGATGGGACTACCAAAAGCACGAAACAAGAGTCCGTCGAGAGGATATCGCAACTGGTAAAACCATATGACGTCCACTCATTGCGTGTGTTTTTGGGATTAACAGAACATTTCAGACCCTTCATAAAAGACTTTGCCATCAAAACAAGATGCCTCACGCGCCTAACGCAGAAAGAAGTTCCATTTGAGAGGGATGAGGAATGTGAGAGAGTCTACCGTGATCTGGTGCACGGAATCTCTGCTGACCCTATTCTACGCATACGAGATTTCACTTTACCCTTTGAACTGAATACCGACGCCTCACACTATGGGACAGGTGCAGTCTTGTAGCAGAAATGTCCAGAAGCATCCGGCCGACAAAAGCGACACGTAGTAGGTTGCTACAGCTACACCCTCAAGCCACCTGAAGTCAACTGCACCACTACTGAAAAGGAAGCTCTTGCAGTCCTTAAAGCAATTCAGTGCTTCCGTACGTACCTAGAAGGTGCGAAGTTTACTTTGTTCACCGATCACCAGGCCCTCACTCATCTCTTGAATATGACCCAACCTAAGGGACGTATCGCCAGATGGGTGGACTATTTGCAGCAGTTCGATTCACCATCTCCCACAGACCTGGACCCCTTTTGATTGATGCAGATGCATTGTCTAGACTGATGATGCATTGTCTAGACTGTCCAGGCCAACAACGAACAATCTGAAGAAATCATTGAAATTGAATTGGTGGGAAGGCACTGAACAAATGATTTTTATGGAAGGTCGCTATCAAGTCCCGCCAACGCTGGTTGCCAGGGTGCTTTATTTGTACCACGATAGCCCAGAATCTGGCGGACACGAGCTATTTTGGCGCACCTACAACAAGCTAGTCAAGAGATTTACGTGGCCTCATATGAAAGAAGACGTTAATCAATACGTTCGTTCATGCTACATTTGTCAAGTCAACAAAGTGAAATATAAGCAGCCTACGGACGCCATGATAATGCCTTGCCACTCGAACGTGCCTTTTGAAGTTATACACCTGGATTTTGCCGAGCTAAATAAGAAACGAGAAGGAGTCCGAAAAACGCAAGCTTTTCTTCGGGCCATAGATGAATGCACCAGGATGGTCGCGGCACGGGCAGGAAAAGAAGATGCGAATAGTGTCATTGCCCTTCTTGAAAGGGATATGTTTAGGACAACCAGGACGATTGTATGTGACAACGGTCCAGCGTTCAAGAGTGAAAAGCTAGCAAGATGGGCTCGAGACCACAATATATCAGTACAATTCTGTGCGCCATAACATCCCGCAGCGAATGGGCTTGCAGAGCATGCTATACGAGATGTGAAACAATACATCAGGATGTACGATAGTTTCCCTGGTGGTTGGAAATGCTCTTTAGAAGCAGCTGTAAGACATCACAATCGCTCCTACACCAGTGGCTTGGGATGCAGCCCGCAGATCGCTTCTTCAGGAGAAACCCCTATTCTTCAGGCGGACCGTGAACAGGGGCTGTTAGAAAATCTCACGATCGTCGAGGAGAGGAAACAGAAATCGAAGGAGGAGAGGTACCGTAAACGAATGAAAAAAAAAATTTTGACAAGAGACATTGCTCAGATATCCCAGACATTCAAGTCACCGACCTCATTCTAGTTAGGAAAGGAGTAAGAGAATCCCGTGCCAAATTTTATGGTCCTTACTCTGTGACAAAGACGGCCACTCAGAAAGGAATATTGAAGACTGTGTGGTACATTGGCGAACGTGGCTCAGTTGAATCTGCTTCGATTGGAAACGTTTTCAAGTATTACCCCAGGAGGGGTTAGCCAAAGAAACCTGGAAGGGTGAAGCGGTATGAGCCTTGGAATAGAAGATGAAGAAGCGCAGGAGTCTCGGTTCAGGAGAAGAGAAGAAGGAAGTGAGAATAAAATGGTAGACAAGATGGACGCCAGTTCCACAGCAATACTTTCCGTCTATTGTGTCCTATTTAACAGGGATAAGCGGGCTAGTTGGTGGTCGTTAATGGAATGCATCATGTAACCACACTGAAAAACAAGGGACAAGGAAGGAACACACAAGATAGGCGCGGAACTTCAACTAAGATTTACTACGGGAAATCTCACATTTATGTCTTGAAGATGTTTGCGTCACAACTGAGCCGTGAAATATACGAAGCTTACTGTATAAGAATGCAATCTGGCAGCTGCGTAAGCAGTTCTTCAGTATCACTGAGTGATAAAGAGTACAAATATTTACAAGAAAATTTGCGGCACTCACGCCCGCATGCCAACGTCAAGTGATGGCTTTATGATGATTGGCAAGGGTGATTACGATACCTGTATAAATGTGAGATTTTCCGTAGTAAATCTTAGTTGAAGTTCCGCGCCTGTCTTGTGTGTTCCTTCCTTGTCCCTTGTTTTTCAGTGCGGTTACATGATGCATTCCACTATTGTGTCCTTCAACTAGGAACGCTACAATATATATGCCAAAAAATTAAACTCTAAAAGTAATTAATGTGCTTTGAATAGATTTACTGAATATCTGGTTTCTGCCATCTTTTACGCGGTATACAAATAATTTGACGGCTTTTCTAAGTTTCTTCGGTAAACTGTGGAAGGCACCGCGTTTATAGTTCATTAAGCAGGAATTGCGTTTTGAGTGACAAGCGGTAAACCTTTAATATGTGCGGGTTCATTGCTGCTTTTGTGGAAAGTTACCTATTCAATCGTTCCAAGGTGTAATGCTGCCGGTATTCCAAATGTTTTGCTGACTCTTAAAAAAAAAAAAAGAAGCTGCAGGAGGCACGAACCTTAAATTCCATAAAACTGTGGATAATTTCTTTTGTGGAATGGCGCTGCGAAACTTTCACGTAGTTGTTTTAAATGCGACGTTGTATATAATTACTGCACCCTCGCTTTCCCCCTATTTTTGTTGGTCATACGAGGCTCACAGCTAGTTTCTCCACTGTTTTGGTGAAGAAAAGCAGGCGTCAAGTTGATATAGATTGGAAACATTAGAGATGTGGTATGTGTAATCTGCAGACAACGTTGCAAATGGGTAGGTTAAATTCGCCTTTTTTACAATATATTAGGTGTGCAAGTGGACTGAATCGTTATCAGTGTCTGTTACGAGTGGCGTAACACTTGTATCGCTGCCCTGGTGTTAGCACAACTAGAACTGTACAATTACAATAACAAATTTTGAGAGCATAGGGGAAACGCTACGTCAAGTTTGTGTACCTCGGTAAATGCGTACTCATGAAATACAGGTGTTGGAAAAAAACGTTTTACATATACATTAAAGAACATCCTAAGCAAGCATTACAAAGTGTCTCACTGCTCTTATCAACAACGTTTCCGAACTTTTCAAGAGCACTCTGCATTTAAAAGGAAGGGGTGCAGCATGAGTGGAAAATGTGGCGAATGTTTAACGTTTCTGGCTTACTAGAAGCATTACGAACATTTATTGAACGCTCGTCATTTTTTCATGTTATTCGGGGGACCTTTCTTGTTCTATTTCTATTCGGGAGACCAGGCACCTTCTTTACGTTCGGTAACAGTAAGGACGATATAATGTTTGGTGTGTAGGGAAAGTTCGAAGTAGGTCGCCACATGAGGCTGTGGTAATAAGTTCCGTGTGTTTGTGCTCTAGAGCGTTTTAAGTTTGTTTAACCAACGTGCCTAATTTAACCCGTTGCCCTGGTATAACACCAAAGGCCATTATGCTCAACATTAGTTCGACTTCATCCGGCCATCTCCTAGCCGCCTGGTTAGCTCAGATGGTAGAGCGGCTGCCCCGGAAAGGCGGTCGTCCAGGGTTCGAGGCCAGGGCCTGGACAAATTTTTCTCCAACTGCGAGGGTTTTATTTCGAGGAACTGGAATGGGTTTCCTTTCTAGCCATTGCTGTGATTCGGTGGATGTATCATTTCATCTTTATTACTTACGTCTCTCCACCTTGCGGGTTTCCTCACAACTATTACATCCCTCATCCTCAATGGACGAGGGGCTGGAGGGGATTAAGCCGGTGCGCAGAGTCAAGTGAGGAAATTGGATGTCGAAAAAATTTGGAGCAAGGCCGCGGAGGTAAAAAAAAAAACAATTGTAGCAAGGAATGAAGGAATATCTTGATATAAGGCCTTTGCGCCAATAAATGCCATCCACCATCAACCTATGTAAAAAAAAGCAAAGTGTAACACAAACGCTTGGAACTTGGAAATTACAAAATTTAAACACAAATGAACGCTTAAACTGACGGCGTTCGAGAAAGTCAAATAAAATGCATGTGCTGCCTATGCAGATATTAGCAGAGTTTTTAACATATTAAGCTTACGCGAATTGTTTTTTGATATATTAATGAAACTTCAGGTGCAAGGCCAGGAAACGTAGGCGGAACGTGTATAATCACAGCTGTGGAGTTCTTTGAAGCATCTGGCTCCATTGCCAATTCAATAGGGGGATCACCCAAGGAATACGTTGACATACTTATGAAAAACCGAACCCCTCTTACTGTTTGCTACGTATACGTTAAATTATTTGGGGAGAAACTAACGCCGCACGCACGTCACGGGTGACCTTGCTCAATCACAGTTATGGAAGTGACTTTTCTATTTCTCGTATCTCTTGCAAACCGGCGATTTCGTGGACCCACTCGCACAGGCCCAAAGCTAGCTGTAACCGCCATGTCACGACCTCACGCACGCTTCTTTCGCGCCAAAGTCGCCCTTTCATACATCTGGCGCGGGCTTCACCTGCCAGGTTCAAGGCTTCTCAATTACCTCGTGACAGATCGTGCTTTGAGACGCGGCGTTAAACTGGACCACGGCGTAAGAATTACTGGACTGTCATTAAGATGGGCCCATATTAATTATGAAAGATTATATGTCCAACGAGGCAGAAAAGTCCGCAACGAGTGGTAGCAAAGATCATCATCAGCGTCTTGTAAGTTAGAACAAGTCAGTGTAATGTAACTTAACGTGGAGTAAAGTGAATGAGAGTGAAGTGGATTAAAGTAGATTAAGATTGGTAAAAATTAGAGCAATGTGGATGACGATGGATTAAAGTGGATTAAAGTAGGTGCAGAATAAGCCGAGCAGGACTAATGCTTATTAATGTTAAGTAGTGGACGACACTTGCTAATCTATGACGTCACATGTCATCCACGTAACCATTGAGGTAATTCATAACGCTTTCTCATTCAAATCACGTAAGAATACTTAAGTGACTGTTTTTTTGTGTGTGTGTCGCCCGCCGCAGTAGCGTAGTAGAGCTCTGGAGTAGCGCTCCTGAGGTTCAGGTCATAGGTTCAATCCAGGTAACGCCGGTCGCATTTCGATGGTGGCGAAATGCAAAAGTGTTCCTGTACATTATCTGGGTGCACGTTAGAGAACTCGAGGAGGTCAAAATTAATTCGGAATCGCTTCCACTGCGGCCGGCATGCCTTTTATTCAGATCAGGGTTCTGAGACCTGCAGCACCAGAATTTTTTTTATTATGTTTTTCAACTGACAGGTGCCGAAAGAGTGGGTGACGCCCACGTGTATTGCACTATTAACAAACAAAAGAAAGGGGGGGGGAGGGGTGCATCATCTACAGAAGTCAAGATCCTTCCCCCGTTATTAGGCAGCTTTACCATAGCGTTTGCGGCACCAAATGTCAACGTGTCGCGCACGTAAAGAGATCGCGTTGTCCTCTTTGCGCATGCTCCGTACTCTGTCTGGTTTCCATGGTTTACGTGCACTACGCAAACGTGCGTTATGTTAACGAGGGTTGCAATGTGGCGTTGTTGGTAATGCATCTTCGAGGGGTGCACGGTATCACGTATAACAGACGGGACAAAAGAAGACACACAGGGACACCCACAGCACTAACTTCCAACAACGTTTATTATCGAAAAGCAGGTCTTACTTATACACTAAGTCAACATGAGTCACAGCCACGTGAACAGAGAAACAATCAGAGCGAAACATTTTTTGTGAGTGATATTTTAGGCCATGCGCAAGAATTTAGGTTCTTTTTCAGAGAGAGCCAATGACGGTTTGCTGATACGCGAATCCCGTAGGGCATCAACCTGCTCGGCGTATATTAGAAGTTTAGTGAGTTCGCACTTATTTCTACCAGTAATCGTTGTTGATTCGAAGAGGGGGGGAGCACTTATGTTCCTCGCAATGGAGGGAGAGAAACCCACCTGATGCAAGTTTGTCGACTTTATTTTGTGTTCGGGCAGTCTATCATTAATGCATCATCCCTTATGTCCGACGTAATACTTTCCGCACGATTCGGGCATACTTTATATAATCGATGGCTTAGAATCTCTAAACTTCTTCCTGTGTTTAACTGGGCAGCTAGGAGCCCTTTCTTTCTTTTATCGTCTCGTTTTCCAGCACAGGCTGATTACTCTGTTAGCTGCAGAAAAAACCGCATGAGTGTTACCTCGACGAGCAATTTTCTTTAGGTTGTGCGACAACCGGTGGATATAAGGTATCACTGTTGCTATTTTTGTTTCTCTCGGTTACTAATTCCTTCCGCACGTTCACAAGTCCCTGATTGCTGCACTTGCCTAAGTATTCCCTCTGCAACGGATGCCAGAGCATGTTTGGGATAACCTGCTTTATGTAGCCGCAAGGCCCCTTGTGTGAATGCTTTGTCAGTGCAATGATGGCATGATTTAGTGCGTTAGTAAAACACATTTTCGCAATTCCCCTTTTTACCAGCTTAGGGTGGGCTGGGTGATAGGACAACAACGGTTTATTTGCCCTGGGGCTGTAACACCAGCAAGTTAAATCATCACCGAAGGCAAATTTAACATCAAGAAACTTGATTTTTTGTTCTATGGGAACTTCGCATGTAACTTCCAGTGGACAAATGTACTCGCGTATAATATTACTAACAGCTGAACACTTTATGTCAAAGTTGTCTAGTTTAACATTGACAAACACTAAAAAAATCAACTAATCTAAATATTTTAACAACTTTTGTATCATCGATGCGTGAGCACAGGTCTCTAGCTTAGCTAAGTACAGGTTGCTTAAAACAGGAGCTAAGCAGGATCATATTCAGACCCCATGCTTTGGAACGTACAGAATGTCATTTTATTTCACAAATGATGACTTCATGTACAAGTCTAAAAGTTATAAAAAATATTCAACGGATGTGCCCGCTTTCGTACTAAATCTTGCTGCCCTAAATTCATCTATACATGATTGAAAACAACTTAAGAATTCATTTTTGCGGCAAAGAATAATACACGTCTTTCACATCTGCTGAGAAGGCCTTTAGTCCCGCGTTACAGTTGGCCTCTACAATGGCTAAAACGGCCTCGGAATTTTTTGTGATGAACGGGTTTTTAATATCGAGTAGGTTAAATTTGTCTAATAAATAGACTGCAATGGATTTCTCCCATGTGCTTTTCTCCGATACTATTACCCTGAACGGGGCACCTTGTTTGCGCGTTTTCGGGCTAAAAAATACATCGAGACTGTCATTCTTGATTTTTCCTATGCTTTCAATACTTTACCTAGGTTCATGTCCCGGCACATCACAACAGCTCTGCTCTTAACTTTCGTCCCTGAAATTTCCTTGTGTTCATTGAACACGGCTGTTATTGCTTCGTTAGCTTTTTCGTTCTAGCCACCATGTGAAAATAATGCAAAGCCTCCTTCTTTGTCAGCAGGTAGGACAGACAGTGCATTTTCAACTAAGTGCGAAATAACGTGTTTCAATGGTAACTTCGAACATTGAAGCTTACATTTGTTCAGGACATACACGCCTTCAGAGTTCATCCTCACGCCTGCGTCTTCCGGTGCACGTCTGGAGATCTGCCACACGAGAGAGAGTAGCTCCGGATTTTTACTCTTAGCTTCCATGGCGAACTTAGGTCCCCGCTCCAAGACTTGATGCACCTTTTTTGGAAGGGCAAGGCCTTCGGGAATATGGACCTTGCTACTTGTGTGGCTCGATGGGACGTGCCGCTCCTTGAAACTTTCTGTCGGGAGCTGCCTCAGTTGATGTGGCCAAAGGTATTCCGTGACCTGATGTGTCAGAGTCGGGTACCTGTGAATTTGGTTATTCGCCCCACTAGGCTTGTAGGTACAACGCAGTTGTGTGTGTACAGCGCGGTGTGACTTTGTGTGTCTTCTTTCGTCCCGTCTTTTATTCACGCGTCCGTACACCCCCTGAAGGTACGTTATGTGGCGAGTTTCCCCTACGTAATACTACGTGCGCCGAAAGACAGCGTTGTGGAACTTGGCGGCCCCAATGGGCCCTATTTCCGCGTGAACTCTCGTGATGGCAACGCCAGTGGCTCTTTCGTAGCACAGTGGCAGTGCACTTCGATCCATGGCGTCACGCTAGCTGGCCAATCTAACGGGGATGCTCCCGAGTCAACAGCGGTGATATTGAAGTCACCACATTAGGGCTACGCTCGCCATCAAGGATTGCCAGTAACTGTTGAAATGAGTTCACGCTTCCTCGGTGCTCACCTGAATTGTTACATATCAACGCTATGCGCGTACAACTTCTGAGGTCGTTCGGCGATTCCAGCGTCCATAGACCTAAGAAGACGCGTCGGCATAAAAACGATTGTCTAAAAGGTTGTCTTGGCTTGTATATTGTCACGTGGTGGTGACGTTGAAGAACACAGTAGCAATACTGTGAAAGACAAAACTAACTTTTATTGGGTGAACCTGTGCCCACAAGAACAGGCTACACTTATAGCACAAGGATAGCGGCGAACATGGTCGGTGATCGTCGAAAATCTGATCAGCGGGTCATGCGCTTCGGCTTTTATACAGCAGTCGTCGAATGTTCCAGACTAATCGTTGGGACCCGCGTGCCTTCCACAAAGTTCTATACCATTCGCGTCAGGCGATGAAATAAGATAACATAACGTTCGGCGACAACAGACAGCGGATAGAGGCATCGATAACTTTCCAGAAACTTCGGATACATGCAGGCGCATTCCGCGCTGGGCGATAACATTTGTTAGGTGGCGAAACGTGGTTGCCCGATAAAGTACACGTGTCAATATGTTTGGCTCGAAGCACTAGATGGCGCACTGTGTTGTAACGTCTTCCTTAGATTATGCGTCCCCTCACTTTGAACTAAAGGTATTGGAGGGATGCGAAACCATAACATTCTCTAATGGCGCTTGCGTTTATCGATACGTAAAGTAAGAAACGCCGTTATATAACTGTTCAATATTTCCGCATTGTTCACTCAGTGTCATATGTCAAAGCTGACGAGTCCCTTAGGCGTTGTAAGTTATCCTAATGCACCAGTTTGTTTAAGAAAATAAACAATTGACTTCACGATTTAGGTCTTCCGCTTAATGGTGTTTTCTGCCTGCTTGCCTGATTGATT
The DNA here is from genome assembly GCF_023375885.2 of Dermacentor andersoni. NCBI lineage: Eukaryota > Metazoa > Arthropoda > Arachnida > Ixodida > Ixodidae > Dermacentor > Dermacentor andersoni. The sequence continues at coordinate 37,249,851 of NC_092822.1, read as the reverse complement.
GAGGTGAAATTGCAAATATTGTCACCTATTGGACGTCCGCCTCTTCCACAAACGAAAACTGGCAGTTTCACCCTAAGTCGAAGCATTAAAAGCGATAGCAAGGTTTTGCGTTCCGCGCGAGTTTCAATCACGGCGTCACAGGAATACGCGTACGCGACAAGACACGATGTAACACGGGAGACAGCTGATGCTGCACAGCGGGAACTGCCACTTCGTTGACATAGTCTATGCGTGTATATAGCAATACAGGCGCGACCAGGACCGTCGGCAGTGACGCTAACGGCGTCTCGAGAGTTGAGACGGACTGAAAACCTTCGGCGTTTGCTCGGCGCCTAGCGAAGGAGATTAGACAGGTTTAGTTTAATGCTTACTGTCTCAGACCAGCGTGTGCACAATGGTGTCGTCTGCACTGAGCTGCTCGTCAGCAACTACGATTGTGTGTCGCACACAATAGGCGCTTTTGGCAGAAGTCGGGCGGGGCAAGGTGTGGCATCCCCCCCGCCCCTACACAATCTTGAAAGCGGGCGCTTTTGTCTGCACGTTGGAAAATCCAACAGCTAATACCGAATTCTCTTTGTCAATGCATTAGGCGGGTAACTAATTTTTCTTCGTATCACGCATCTCCCTCGTTTGAGCAGTGAGAATTGTCTTTGGTGCCTCGCCGCGAAGGGCTGTAGCAGACGACGAAAAGAGTGCACCAGACACGCTGGCGTTGCGCAGAAGGCTGGAGCTGGGCAGTTCCCACCGTAAAACATTTAACGTTGCGCTTCGTTCGTCCTGCCCATTGTATTGAAACCGTAAAATCATGTTTGAAGACGCAAAATTAGCTTCCTATATCTAACCTATGGGCGAGGCCTTCTGAACTATTATAATCAGCCGCGCTGAACGATGGCGTGCCTTGCGGCATTAAACTGTTGGAATATTAAATACCAGTGCTATTGTGTCTGTATCTGGCGTGATAATCTGTAAGTTTTGCGTATTTAAAAAAAAAAAAAGGCACCTGTGGCAGGCTGCAGAATTCTTATCCTTGAGTTGCATTATTCCGAGAGGCGGATGTTACTAGCACGAGTAATCGAAACACATGTGTAACTAATTAACAGTAATTCACAAATGAACTTTTTATTTAATTTTAGTACCCCACATATTGTCATATCCGAATTGTAGCCTGTGAGTTTGCAGGACGTATCTCGTTGAAATGTATTGCTTGGATGACACCAGTTTCGAGATTTTATTTTCCGAAGTGTGGGACGAAATACATGGGCGTTCCGGTGACTTTCGTGCTCCAATGCATAAAAGAGCGTTTCGTAAAAAAGGTACATGGCGCAAAAGTGCATCTTTAGGCCAGTTTGAGGACGCATATCTCCAAACTGGTGGCATCTTGGAAATTCATTCCTGGTTGACCCGCTTTGCTAGTTCACCGGATACATTTCGTAAACTATATGCGCAATAAAGTGATTAATTTTAAAGTTAAAAAGTTATCTATTGGGTTTCTCATTGAATATGTGTTCTGATTTCTATTGGAAGTAATGAATGCCTCTCTGGACAACCCCGCTCAAGGACTAGAACACTGTTATCGGCAAAGAACTTTTAAAAATTCCGTAAAACCTAAAAATGATCACTCGTTATAGGGTGTCCCAGCTAACGTTAGGAAAACTATCCAACGAAAATTTTGATAAAAAATGAACACATTGCAGAATACGATCTTTGGACCTAAGATGTATGAGGACTGACTACGAGCAGTGTATATTTTATAGTTGTATGTTGCACCGTGTTTTATAAATCATTCATTTTTTTTTCGTGAACAGCTTGGCTATGTTAGCCGGGACTCACGGTGTATGCACAGAGGCTGTCGAATTTTATCGAGTATTCGCCACTTATCCAATATATGTTGGTGACAACGACATTCAGGAATGTCGACAGTTGGGTCAGTTGCTAAAGAGTTATTGTGGCAGCGGTTGTCCTGTGCTGCCTTTCTGCATTTATGTTTTGTGTTATTGTTTTGTCCTTCGTGCGTTGAGAAGAACCCGACACTGTAGAGTGTGTAGAGCCGTCACAATACCATTGCAAGGATGTCCTGCATTTTTTCTATTGGCTTTTGTCGCTTCTGAAGCTGTCTATTGATATTACCTTTAGACTTTTTCAGCGGTACCATTTACACTAGCACAAGTTCCCTAGCAGAAGCGGAATAAAAATAAACGAGACAGATTTATTATTTTCAGACAATGGGGGCCATTTCCTTGGTGATATATATACCAAAAGATTGAACTCTAAAAGCAACTTATGTGCTTTGAAAATATTTACTGAATATCTGGTTCCTCCCATCTTTTGCCCGTTATGCAAATAATTTGGCTGCTTTTCGAAATTACCTCGGTAAACGGTGCGACGCACGGTGTACTATCGGCCAAAAAAGTAAACGGACCACGGCTTAGGTGGCCGGAGCGGCTGCGGGGCCTCACCGGGGCGCTGCTGTCTCGCTCCGCGCGCTGACGGCGACAGTGCCCCGAGTGACGCCAGACTTCGCCCTCACTCTCACGCGGGGCCTCATCACGTTTGATAAATTTCTAGTGCGCCGTTTGGTTGTTCCGGTGCCGACGGTTGCGACGAACGCGACTGTGCATTACCGATAGTCCACAACGTGGCGCTGTCGCACAGTGACGGGCGGCAGCCGGACATCAAACCGCGACACTGAGAAGGAACGAAGACCCGTTCTGATTGTTGTTTTGCTTATATTCACCTTATCCTTCATATCAATGCATATCGCCGCCGTTCACCGCTGGGCGATTTAGGCAACAGAACGTAACTAGCCATAACGGCGGCTACGGTGATGCGCGCTCTTTCACGCCGGCGTGATAAGTTACAGGCGCCAAGCTTTACTGAGGGCACGGCTTTTCTGTCGAGATGAGTTTTCCGGCATTGTCTCCAGCAGTGCGTTTAATATCTATATCAGCGACGCCCCTTAAAACTGCTTTAATTAGCTACTACAATGCGTAGGCCGTTATGAAACTTTACAGAAGTACGGCCAGAAAGAGATAATTGGGACGACGAATCGAAATAACTAGTCAGTCGTGAAAGTTTATTCACGGAAGCATTCCATGGCTTGAAGGGGTCCTCAGTGCGATGAAAAGTTGCCGCTGACCACGATGACTTGGTTTACTCGCCTTGGCAACGAGAGCGCCGCCGCTATAGCTTCGGACGTCCGTGCAGCGCTTCCCACTCTCTAGCGCGCCGACGTGAAAGAGCACGCGTCACCGTAGCCGCAGTTGCGGCTACTTGCGCGATGTTGTCTAAAATCTAGCAGTGGTGGACGCTGGCGACATGCACTAATATGAAAGACAAGGAGAATATAAGCAAAACAACAATGAGAACTGGCCTTCGTTCCCTCTCAGGGCCGTGGTTTGATGCCCTGCGGCCGCCCGGTACTGCACGGCAGCGCCATGTGCTGGACTACTGGCAATGCATCGCGACCGTCAGCACCAGAGCAACCGAACGGTGCACTAGAAATTTACGAAGCGTGACAAGGCACCGCGCGAGAGTGAGGGCCAAGTCTGGCGTCACCCGAGGCACTCTCGTCGTCAGCGCGCGGAGCGAGACAGCAGCGCCCCGGTGTGGCCCCGCAGCCGCTCCGGCCACCTAAGCCGTGGTCCGTTTACTTTTTTGGCCGATAGTACATAGTTCGTTAAGCACACTCTTAATAAAAATTACACACTTTTGCCACACAGTAATCCTCGTCTTCAGTCTTGTCCGCATTTCCTTTCTTTAACGTGGCGAGCCCGGTATTTTCAAGTCACGAACGACATGCCCGTTATCAGCATCCGATTATATCAGCATGACGATTATTGTTTTGTGGCAATTATACACCCCAAAGGGCTTACATTTTCCTAAGATTGTGGGAAACGCGTTTTGAGTGACGAGCGATAAATCTTTAACCCTTTGAGGGTCGAATTATTTTGAAGAAAACTTTCCCGGGTGGTCAAATTATTTTATTGCGGATATTGAATGTACAAGATGTATAAAGTCGGGAATAAATAGTAAAAAAAATTAGGGAACAGTATTTTGGTGTCGGCATCACTCAGAACTGCAATATGTTCAATAGTATTTTAGAGTGTGGTACTCCTTGAAACACGAGTCTCCGCGCAGCCGCAGAGAGCGAGAATACCTCATGAGCGGCGGTGATAAACGAGCTAAAAGCCGTGCCAATCAAGATAGAAATCAACTTCCGCCGCCCCCGCGATAGCATGCCGACAAAGATAAAAATCACGTTTCGCGCGCCTCCGTTGCGGCGGAACCGAAACCGCGAAAGCGCGTTGCCGCTGAGAGCGAGAATACCTCGCGAGCGGCGGTTATAAACAAGCTAAGAGCAGCGCCAATCAAGATAGAAATCAACTTCCACAGCATTTGCAAGAGAGTGCCGACAAAGAGAAAAATTACGTTTCGCGCGCCTCCGTTGCGATCACGCGGCGAAACCGAAACCGCAAAAGGGGTGTGGCCGCAGTCTGCGCGACGCGCTGAAGCTTGAAGTCAGTTCTGTTTATCTCCCCAAGAAGGTAGCACAAATTTCAAACGCTTCTTGTAAGACCTAAGAGGTGGCAGCACCTCCCAGTAAGCGTGCATCGTCATTATGGCGCGAAATTTCAAACGGAGGGTCGAAACCGTACCCGTACGGCGAAGACCTTGCGGGACAGAAAACCGCCGCCGTACATGTACGGCAAAACCGTCAAAGGGTTAATCTATGTGGGTTCATTGCAGCCCTTGCGGAAAGTTACCTATTCAATCATTACAAGGTGTCATGCTGCCGTTATTCCAAATATTTCGTTGACCTAAATAAAGAGAATGAACTGCAGGAGGCACCAACTCCAAATTCCATGAAAGTGTGGATCATTTTTTTTTGTGATGGCGCCGCGAAACTTTCACGTGCTTGATTTAAATGCGATGTTGTAAATAATTATTGCACCCTCGCTTTCCCTCTACTTTCGTTGGTCATATGAATCTCACAGCTCGTTTCTCCACTGTCTTTGCTGAACAAAAGAAGGCATCATGTTGTTATAAATTGGAAACATTAGAGGCGCAGTATGTGTAATGTGTAGACAACGTCCCAAGTAGGTCGGTGAAATGCTCCTTATTTACGATATATTAGGTATGCAAGTGGACTGGAGCGTTATCAGTGTCTGTTACGAGCGGCACAACACTTGTATCGCTGCCTTGGCGTAAGCGCAACTAGAACTGTACAACTACAATAACAAATATTTGCGAACACAGGCAATGCTACATAAAGTTTGTGTATGTTGGTAAATCCATGCTGATCAAATACAGCTGTTGGAAAAAGTTTTACATTTAAGGAAAAAAAAACATTTAAGAACATCTGAAGCAAGCGTTACAAAGTGTTCCGCTGCCCTTATTTATTTATTTATTTATTTACCCTCAGGGCCTTTGGGGTGTTACAAAGGGGGTGGGTACATGGTTGAATAACAACAGAATCTAAAGCAATGTTTATCAGCAATGTTTTCTAAATTTTTCAAGATCACTCTGCATTTAGAAGGAAGGGGTGCAGCATGAGTGGAAAGTGTTGCGAGTGTTTAACGTTTCCGGCTTACTTGAAGCGTTACAAACATTTACTGAACGCTCATCATTTTTGGTTGCTTGGGGGGCATTTATTCTGCGACACGTATACTGGTTTCGCCTGGTGTCTTGAGCGAACTAAACGAGGCAACTTCTTCATGTTTGGTGAAAATAAGGACGATGTAATGTGTGGTGTGTGCGGAAAGTTCGAAATGGGTGGCCACATGAGGCTATGTTAATATATTACGCATGTTTGTGCTCTAGAGCGTTTTGAGCGTGTGTATCGAACGGGGCGTAATTTAACCCGTTGACCTGGCAGAACAACAAAGGTCATCATAGTCAAATTTATTTCCACCTTGCCCGGCCATCTACTAGCCGCCTGGTTAGTTCAGATGGTAGAGCGGCTCCCCGGAGCTCCGGTGGTTGCACGTTCGAGACCCGGACCGGGACGAGTTTTTCTTCAACTGCGATGCTTTTCTTTCCAGGAACGAGAATGGGTTTCCTTAGCAGGAATTGCTGTGATTGCGTGGATGTCTCACTACATATTTATTACTTAATTCTCTCCACCTTGCGGGTTTCCGCAGAAATATTACATCTGTCATCCTCAATGGAGGCAGAGGAGGGGATTATGCCGGTGCGCAGAGTAAAGTAAGAAAATTGAATGTCGAAAAAATTGGGAGCGAGGCCGCGAAGGTAAAATAAAACAAATATATCAAGGAATGAAGGAACGTTTTCATGTAAAAGCTATTGCGCCAATAAACCCCATCCGTCATCAACCTACGTCAAAAAAAGCAACGTGCAACACGAACGCTTGGAACTTATAACGTACAACATTTTTCACAAACGAACACTTAAACTGTCTGCGTTCAAGATAGAGAGAGAGAGAGAGATAGCAAAGAGAGGAAAGCCAGGGAGGTCAACCAGACGAGCGTCCGGTTTGCTACCCTACACTGGGGGAAGGGAAAGGGGAACAGGAAGAGTAAAGCGGGATAGAGCGATCACTGTCTGTACACGCAGCAAAGTGCTTGGGAATCAGTCAAGTCAAAGCAAGTGCTCCGTTGATACGTTAGGCTGCCGTCAATCTTATTGGTTCTTAGCTGATGACGTACGTTGAAGTCACCAGTGAAAACCAAGGATCCGGTGGGCGTCAGCAGTACGTTGCAGTGCGTGGCAGTATATTTTTAAGCTAAACCCCGGCTGTTATGACTTCAGTGCGAATATAATGATGCGGGTAAGCCATGATGCTTACTCAAGAGTTGAAAGTACTGAATTGAGAGCATCCAGCACTTGCATTGTGCTTCGCGCTCACAAAACAATCAAATAAAAGGCATGCGCTGCTTATACAGTTCTTCAGCACACTTTTCTACATATTAAGTTTGCGCGACTTGTTGTTGATATATTAATGAGAATTCAGGTGCAACACCAGCGATCCTAGCTAGAATGTGTATAATCACATCTGTGTAGTTCTTCGTAGCAACTGGCTCCAGTGAGATTGGGCGGAACTTCGTCGTTTCCTAAACGTACGTTGACATATTTATGAAAAACCAAACCCCTTGTCCTGCTTGCCATGAATAAAATTATTTGGGCAGAAACTAACGCCGCACGCACGCCACGGGTGGCCTTGAACAATCAGAGTTATTAAAGTGACGTTTCTAAACCTGGCATACCACTAGCAAACCTGCGACTTCGTAGACACACTTGCACAACCCCACAGCTATAACCGTCAGGTCACGACCGCACGCATGCTTCTTTCGCGCCAAAGTCGCCGTTTGAAACATCTGGCGTGGGCTTCACCTGCCAGCTTCTGGCATTCTCAATTACCTCGTGATTGATTGCGCTTCGAGACGCGGTGCTATACTGGACTATCTTAAAGATGTGCAGTATTGATTCTAAAAGACTGTATGTCCCACGAGGCCGAAAAGTCCGCAACGAGTGGTAACAAAAATCATCATCAGTGTCTTGTTAGTTAAAACAAGTCAGAGTAAGGTAACTTAATGGGGAGTAAAGTGAATTAAGTTGACGTAAAGTGAATGAAAAGGAAGTGGACTCAAGTAGAACAAAGGTTCGTAAAAATTAGAGTAATGTGGATGGAGATGGATCAACGTGGATTACAGTAGGTCCAGATTAGGCCAAGGTGCATTAAGGTTTATTAATGTAAAGTTGTGAAGGACACCTGATAATCTATCACGTCACGTGTCATGCACATAACTAGTTAGGTAATTCATCACGCTTTCTCATTTAAATCACGTAATGATGCTTAAGTGACTGTCTTTTTTGTGTGTGTCGCCCACCACAGTAGCGTAGTAGAGTTCTGGCATAGCGCTGCTGAGGCCCAGGTCATAGGTTCAATCCAGACCACGGCGGTGTCATTTCGATGGCGGAGAAATGGAAAAGTGCTCGTGCACATACCCTAAGGTGCACAGTAAAGAACTCGAGGAGGTCAAAATTATTTCGCAAACTTTTCCACTGTGGCTGGCTCGCCTTCTATTCAGATCAGGGTTTTGACACCTGCAGCACCAGAGTTTATTTTTTACGTTTTTCGACTGACAGGTGCCTACATTGCGGGTGACGCCCGACCAAGGTCCACTGCACTATCAACAAACAAAAAAGGGGGGCAGGGGTGCGCCATCTATAGAAGTCAAAAGATGCTTCCCCTGATCAGCACTTGAGTCACTACACTGGCAAAAGGCCGTTATTAGACAGCTTTACTATAGCGTTTGCGGCACCAAATGTCAACGTGTCACGCACGTAAAGAGATCGCGTTGTCCTCTTTAAGCATGCTGCGCACTCTATTTGGTTTCCATGGTTTACGTGCACTACGCGAACGTGCGTTATGTTAATGAGAGTTGCAATGTGGGCTCGTTGGTAACGCGTCTTCAAGGGGTGTACGGTAGCACGATTAAACGACGGGGCAAAAGAAGACACACAGGGACACCCACAACGCTAACATCCGACAATGCTTATTATCGCAAACCAGGTCGTACTTATACACTAAGCCAGCATGAGTCACAGCCACGTGAACAGAGAAACAATCAGGGAGAAACATTTTTGCAAGTGATATTTTAAGCCGTGCACAAGGATTTCAGTTCTTTTTCGGAGAGAGCCAATGACGGTTTGCTGATACGTGAATCCCCTAGCGCATCAACCTGCTCGGCTTCCATTAGAAGTCTAGTGAGTTCGCACTTATTTCTACCAGTTCTCGTTGTTGATTCGAAGAGGAGGAGCCCTTATGTTCCTCGCAAAGGAGGGAGAGAAACCCACCTGATGCAAGTTTGTCGACTTTATTTTTGTGTTCGCGCAGTCTATCATTAATGCATCTGCCCGACTCTCCGACGTAATACTTCCCACATGATTAGGGTATACTTTATATAATCAATGTCTTAGAATCTCTAAACGTCTTCATGTGTTTAACTTGGCAGCTAGGAGCACTTCTCTCTCTTCTGGTCTTGTATTCCAGCACAGGCTTATTAGTTTGTTAGGTGCAGAAAAAACCACATCAGTGTTAACTCGGCGGGCAATTTTCTTTAGGTTGTGCGAAGACCGGTGGATATAAGGTATCACTGTTGGTCTTTTTTTCTCTCGGTTACTATTTCCTTCCGCACGTTCACAAGTCCCTGGTTGCTGCACTTGCCTAAGTATTCCTTCTGGAACTAATGCCAGAGCATGTTTGGGATCACCTGCTTCCTGTAGCCGCATGGCCCCTTGTGTGAATGCTTTTTCAGTGAAATGATGGCATGATTTAGTAAACGCGTTAGTAAAACACATTTTCGCAATTCCACTTTTTACCAGTTTAGAATGGGTTGAATGATATGACAACAACGGTTTATTTGCCCTGGGGCTGTAACAACAACAAGTTAAATCATCACCGAGGGAAAATTTAACATCGAGAAACTAGATTTTTTTTCTATGGGAACTTCGCACGTAACTTCCATTGGACAAATGCACTCGCGTATAATATTACTAACAGCTCAACACTCTATGTCAAAGGTGTCTAGTCTAACATTGACAAACACTAAAAAATAATCAACTAATCTAAATATTTTACCAACTTTTGTATCATGGATGCGTGAGCACAGGTCTCTGTCTAGCTTAGCTAAGTACAGGTTGCTTAAAACAGGCGCTAAGCAAGATCCTATGCAGACCCCTTGTTTTTGAAGGTACAGAATGTCATTCCCTTGCACAAATGTTGGCTTCATGTACAAGTCTAAAAGTTCTAAAAAATATTCAACGGCTGTGCCCGCTTGCGTGCTGAATCTTACAGCCCCAAATTCATGTATACATGATTGAACACACCAATTCATTTTGCACCAAAGAATAATACCAGTTTTTCACATCTGCTGAGAAGGCCTTTAGTCCCGCGTTACAGTTGGCCTCTACAAAGGCTAAAACTGCCTCGGAATTTTTCGTGATGAACGGATCTTTATACTCGAGTAGGTTAAGTTTGTCTAATAGATAGACTGCAATGGATTTCGACCATGTGCTTTTCTCCGATACTATTACCCTGATAGGGACACCTTGTTTGCGCGTTCTCGCGCTAAAAATACATCGAGACTGTCATTCTTTCTTTTTCCTATTGCTTTCAATACTTTACCTAGGTTAATGTCCCGGCACATCGCAACAGCTCTGCTCTTAACTTTCGTCAGTGAAATTTCCTTGTTTTCATTGAACACGGCTGTTATTGCTTTGTTAGCTTTTTTGTTGTAACCACCACGTGAAAATATTGCGAAACCTCCTTCTTTGTCAACTGGTAGGACAGACAGTGCATTTTGAACTAAGTAGGAAACAACGTGTTTCAATGGTAACTTCGAACTTTCAAGCTTACATTTGTTCAGGACATACACGCCTTCAGAGTTCATTCTCACGCCTTCGTCTTCCGGTGCACGTCTGGAGATCTGCCACACGAGAGAGAGTAGCTCCGGTTTTTTACTCTTAGCTTCCATGGCGAACTTAGGTCCCCGCTCCAAGACTTGATGCACCTTTTCTGGAAGGGCAAGGCCTTCGGGAATGTGGACCTTGCTACTTGTGTGGCTCGATGGGACGTGCCGCTTCTTGAAACCTTCTGTCGTGAGCTGCCTCAGTTGATGTGGCCAAAGGTATTCCGTGACCTAATGTGTCAGAGCCGGGTACCTGTGAATTTGGTTATTCGCCCCACTAGGCTTGTAGGTACAACGCAGTTGTGTGTGTACAGCGCTGTGTGAGCCCTTGTGTGTCTTCTTTCGTCCCGTCTTTTATTTCCGCGTCCGTACGCCCCCTGAAGGTACGTTATGTAGTGAGTTTTGCCTACGTAATGTTTACGTGCGCAGAAAGACAGCGTTGTGGAACATGGCAGCCCCAATGGGCCCTACTTCCGCGTGAATTCTCTTGATGGCAACGCCAGTGGCTCTTTCGTAGCACAATGGCAGTGCACTTCGATCCATGACGTCAAGCTAGCTTGCCAATCTAACGGCGATGCTCCCGAGTCAACAGCGGTGATATTGAAGTCACCACATTAGGGCTACGCTCGCCATCGAGGATTGCCAGTAACTGTTAAAATGAGTTCACGCTTCCTCGGTGCTCACCTGAATTGTTACATATCAACGCTTAGCGCGTACAACTTCTGAGATCGTTCGGCGATTCCAGCGTCCATAGACCTAAGAAGACGCGTCGGCATAAAAACGATTGTCTAAAAGGTTGTCTTGGCTTGTATATTGTCACGTGGTGGTGACGTTGAAGAACACAGTCGCAATACTGTGAAAGACAAAACTAACTTTTATTGGGCGAACCTGTGCCCACAAAAACAGGCTACACTTATAGCACAAGAATAGCGGCGAACATGGTAGGCGATCGTCGAAAATCTTATCAGCGGGTCAAGCGCGCCGGCTTTTATACATCAAGGGTGGAATGTTCCAGACTAATCGTTGGGACCCGCGTGCCTTCCACTAAGTTCTATACCATTCGCGTCAGGCGATGAAATCAGATAACATAAGGTCCGGCGACAACAGACAGCGGATAGAAGCATCGATAACTTTCCAGAAACTTCGGATACATGCAGGCGCGTTCCGCGCTTTGCGGTAACGTTTGTTAGGCGGTGAAACGTGGTCGCCCGATAAAGATAAGTACACGTGTCAATATGTTTGGCTCGAAACACTAGATGGCGCACTGTCTTGTAACGTCTTCCTCAGATTATGCGTCCCCTCACTTTGAACTAAAGGTATTGAAGGGACGCGAAACCATAACATTCTGTAATGGCGCTTGCGTTTATCGATGCGTAAATTAAGAAATGTCGTTATATAACTGTTCAATATTTCCGCACTGTTCACTCAGTGTCATATGTCAAAGCTGACAAGTCCCTTAGGCGTTGTAAGTTATCCTAATGCACCAGTTTGTTTAAAAAAATAAACAATTGGCTTGATGATTTAGGTCTTCCGCTTAATGGTGTTTTCTGCCTGCTTGCCTGATTGATTGAGGTGAAATTTAAAATATTGTCACCTATTGCACGTCCGCCTCTTCCACAAACGAAAACTGGCAGTTTCACCCTGAGGTGAAGCATTAAAAGCGATAGCAAGGTTTTGCGTTGCGCTCGAGTTACCATCATGGCGTCACAGGAATACGCGTACGCGACAAGACACGATGTAACACGGGAGACAGCTGATGTTGCACAGCGGGAACTGCCACTTCGTTGACAGTCTATGCGTGTATGTAGCAATACAGGCGCGACCAGGACCGTCAGCAGTGACGCTAACGGCGTCTCGAGAGTTGAGACGGACTGAAAACCTTCGGCGTTTGCTCGGCGCCTAGCGAAGGAGATTAGACAGGTTCAGTTTAATGCTTACTGTCTCAGACCAGCGTGTGCACAATGGTGTCGTCTGCACTGAGCTGCTTGTCAGCAACTATGATTGTGTGTCGCACACAATAGGCGCTTTTGGCAGAAGTCGGGCGGGGCAAGGTATGGCATCCCCCCCGCCCCTACACAATCTTGAAAGCGGGCGCTTTTGTCTGCACGTTGGAAAATCCAGCAGCTAATACCGAATTTTCTTTGTCAGTGCCTTAGGCGGGCAACTAATTTTTCTTCGTATCGCCCATCTACCCCGTTTGAGCAGTGAGGATTGTCTTTGGTGCCTCGCCGCGAAGGGCTGTAGCAGACGACGAAAAGAGTGCGCCAGACACGCTGGCGTTGCGCAGAATGCTGGAGCTGGGCAGTTCCCACCGTGAAACATTTAACGTTGCGCTTCGTTCGTCCTGGTCATTGTATTGGGACCGTAAAATTATGTTTGAAGACACAACATTAGCTTCCTATACCTAACCTATGGGCGGGGGATTCTGAACTATTATAATCAGCCGCGCTGAACGATAGCGTGCCTTGCGCGATTAAATTGTTGGAATAATAAATACCAGTGCTATTGAATATGTATCTGGGGTGATAATTGGTAAGTTTTGGGTATTTAAAAAAAAGCACCTGCTGCAGACTGCCCAATTCTTATCCTTCAGCTGCATTATTCCGAGAGGCGGATGTTACTAGCATGAGTAATCGAAACACATGTTTAACTAGTTAACAGTAATTCACAAATGAACCTTTTGTTTCATTTTATTCCCCCACATATTGTCATATCCAAATTGTAGCCTGTGAGTTTGCAGGACGTATCTCGTAGAAATGTCTTTCTTGGATGACACCGATTTCGAGTTTTAATTTCCCAAAGTGTGGGACGAAATACATGCGCGTTCCAGTTACTTTTGTGCTCCAATGCATAAAAGAGCGTTTTGTTATAAAAGATGGATGGCGCAAAAGTGCATCTTTAGGCCAGTTTGAGGACGCATATCTCCAAACTGGTGGCATTTTGGAAATTCATTTCGGGTTGACCCGCTTTGCTAGTTCTCTGGATACATTTCGTACATTATATGCGCAATAAAGTAATTAATTTAAAAGTTAAATAGTTATCTATTGGGTTTCTCGTTGAATATGTTCTCTGATTTCTATTGGAAGTAATGATTGCTTCTCTGGACAACCCCGCTCAAGGACTAGAACACTGTTATCGGCAAAGAAGAACTTTTAAAAATTCCGTAAAACCTAAAAATGATCACCCGTTATAGGGTGTCCCAGCTAACTTTAGGTAAACTATCCAACGAAAAATTTTATAAAAAAAGAACACATTGCAGAATACGATCTTTGGACCTAAGATGTAAGGTCTTCAGAACTGACTACCGAGCAGTGTACATTTTATAGTTGTATGTTGCACCGTGTTTTATAAATCATTCATTTTTTTTCGGGAACAGCTTGGCTAACGTTAGCCGGGACTCACGGTGTGTGCAAAGAGGCTGTCGAATTTCATCGAGTATTCGCCACTTATCCAATATATGTTGGTGACAACGACATTCAGGAATGTCGACAGTTGGGTCAGTTGCTAAAAAATTATTGTGGCAGCGGTTGTCCTGTGCGGTCTTTCTGCATTTTTGTGTCATGATCTTGTTTTGCGCTTCGTGTGTTGAGAAGAACACGACACTGTAGAGTGTGTATAGCCATCACAATACCATCGCAAGGATGTCTCGCATTTTTTTCTATTCGCATGTGTCACTTCTGAAGCGATCTATTGATATTACCTTTAGACTTTTTCAACGGTACATCTACTCTAGTACAAGTTCCCTAGCAGAAGCGAAATAAAAATAAACGAGACAGATTTATTATTTTCAGACAATGGGGGCCATTTTCTTGGTGATATATATACCAAAAGATTGAACTCTAAAAGCAACGTACGTGCTTTGAAAACATTTACTGAATATCTGCTTCCTCCCATCTTTTTTGCGTTATACAAATAATTTGGCTGCTTTTTGAAGTTTCCTCGGTAAACGGTGTGACGCACGCTGTTCCTAGTTCGTTAAGTGCACTCTTAATCAAAATTACACACTTTTGCCACACAGTAATCCTCGTCTTCAGTCTTGTCCTCATTTACTTTCTTTAACGTGGCGAGCCCGGTACTTTCAAGTCACGAACGACATGCCCGTTAGCAGCATGACGATTATTGTTTTGTGGCAAATATACACCCCAAAGGGCTTACATTTGCTTAAGGGTGTAGGAAACGCGTTTTGAGTGACGAGCGATGAATCTTTAATCTATGTTGGTTCATTGCAGCCCTTGTGGAAAGTTACCTATTCAATCATTACAAGGTGTGATGTTGCCGTTATTCGAAATATTTCGCTGGCTTAAAAAAAGAGAAAGAACTTCAGGAGGCACCAACTCCAAATTGCGTGAAATTGTGGATTATTATTATTATTTTTTTTGTGATGGCGCCGCGAAACTTTCACGTGCTCGATTTAAATGCGATGTTGTAAATACTTATTGCGCCCTCGCTTTCGCTCTACTTTCGTTGGTCATACGAATCTTACAGCTCGTTTCTCCACTGCGTTTGGTGAACAAAAGAAGGCGTCATGTTGATAAAGATTGGAAACTTTAGAGGCGCAGTATGTGTAATGTGTAGACAACGTCCCATGTAGGTTGGTTAAATGCTCCTTATTTACGATATATTAGGTATGCAAGTGGACTGGAGCGTTATCAGTGTTTGTTACGAGCGGCATAACACTTGTATCGCTGCCTTGGCGTAAGCGCAACTAAAACTGTACAACTACAATAACAAATTTTGCGAACACAGGGGGATGCTACATAAAGTTTGTGTATGTTGGTAAATCCATGCTGATCAAATACAGCTGTTGGAAAAAGCTTTACATTTAAGGAAAAAAAAACATTTAAGAACATCTGAAGCAAGCGTTACAAAGTGTTCCGCTGCCCTTATTTATTTATTTGTTTATTTATTTACTTACTTATTTATTTATTTATTTATTTACCCTCAGGGCCTTTGGGGCGTTACAAAGGGGGTGGGTACCTGGTTGAATAACAACAGAATCTAAAGCAACGTTTATCAGCAACGTTTCCTAAATTTTTCAAGATCACTCTGCATTTAGAAGGAAGTGGTGCAGCATGAGTGGAAAGTGTTGCGAGTGTTGAACGTTTCCGGCTTACTTGAAGCGTTACAAACATTCACTGAACGCTCATCATTTTTGTTTGCTTGGGGGGCATTTATTCTGCGACACGTATATTGGTTTCGCCTGGTGTCTTGAGCGAACTAAACAAGGCAACTTCTTCATGTTTGGTGAAAATAAGGACGATGTAATTTTTGGTGTGTGCGGAAAGTTCGAAATGGGTGGCCACATGAGGCTATGTTAATATATTATGCATGTTTGTGCTCTAGAGCGTTTAGAGCGTGTGTATCGAACGGGGCATAATTTAACCCGTTGACCTGGCAGAACAACAAAGGCCATCATAGTCAAATTTATTTCCACCTTGCCCGGCCATCTACTAGCCGCCTGGTTAGTTCAGATGGTAGAGCGGCTCCCCGGAGCTCCGGTGGTTCCACGTTCGAGACCCGGACCGGGACGAGTTTTTCTTCAACTGCGATGCTTTTCTTTCCAGGAACGAGAATGGGTTTCCTTAGCAGCAATTGCTGTGATTGCGTGGATGTCTCACTTCATCTTTATTACTTACTTCTCTCCACCTTGCGGGTTTCCGCATAACTATTACATCTGTCATCCTCAATGGAGGCAGAGGAGGGGATTATGCCGGTGTGCAGAGTAAAGTAAGAAAATTGAATGTCGAAAAAATTGGGGGCTAGGCCGCGAAGGTAAAATAAAACAAATATATCAAGGAATGAAGGAACGTTTTCATGTAAAAGCCATTGCGCCAATAAACCCCATCCGTCATCAACCTACGTCAAAAAAAAGCAACGTGCAACACGAACGCTTGGAACTTATAACGTACAACCTTTTTTCACAAACGAACACTTAAACTGTTTGCGTTCAAGATAGAGAGAGAGAGAGAGATAGCAAAGAGAGAAAAGGCAGAGAGGTCATCCAGACGAGCGTCCCGTTTGCTACCCTACACTGGGGGAAGGGAAAGGGGAAACAGGAAGAGTAAAGCGGCATAGAGCGAACACTGTCTGTACACGCAGCAAAGTGCTTGGGAATCAGTCAAGTCAAAGCAAGTGCTCCGCTGATACGTTAGGCTGCCGTCAATCTTATTGGGTGTTAGCTGATGACGTACGTTGAAGTCACCAGTGAAGACCAAGGATCCGGTGTGCGTCAGCAGTACGCTGCAGTGTGTGGCAGTATATACTTAAGCTAAACCCCGGCTGTTATGACTTCAGTGCGAATATAATGATGCGGGTAAGCCATGATGCTTACTCAAGAGTTGAAAGTACTGAATTGAGTGCATCCAGCACTTGCATTGTACTTCGCGCTGACAAGAAAATCAAATAAAAGGCATGCGCTGCTTATACAGTTCTTCAGCACACTTTTCTACATATTAAGTTTGCGCGACTTGTTGTTGATATATTAATGAGAATTCAGGTGCAACACCAGCGATCCTAGGTAGAATGTGTATAATCACATCTGTGGAGTTCTTCGTAGCATGTGGCTCCATTAAGATTCGATACCACTTCGTATGTTGACGTATTCATGAAAAACCAAACCCCTTGTCCTGCTTGCCATGAATAAAATTATTTGGCCAGAAACCAACACCGCACGCACGCCACGGGTGACCTTGCACGATCAGAGTTATTAAAGTGACGTTTCTAAACCTGGCATACCACCAGCAAACCTGCGACTTCGTAGACACACTCGCACAAGCCCAGAGCTATGAGCGTCAGGTCACGACCGCACGCATGCTTCTTTCGCGCCAAAGTCGCCGTTTGAAACATCTGGCGCGGGCTTCACCTGCCAGCTTCTGGCATTCTCAATTACCTCGTGATTGATTGCGCTTCGAGACGCGGTGCTATACTGGACTATCTTAAAGATGTGCAGTATTGATTCTAAATGACTGTATGTCCCACGAGGCCGAAAAGTCCGCAACGAGTGGTAACAAAGATCATCATCAGTGTCTTGTTAGTTAAAACAAGTCAGAGTAAGGTAACTTAATGGGGAGTAAAGTGAATTAAGTTGACGTAAAGTGAATGAAAAAGAAGTGGACTCAAGTGGAATAAAGGTTCGTAAAAATTAGAGTAATGTGGATGGAGATGGATCAACGTGGATTACAGTAGGTCCAGATTAGGCCAAGGTGCATTAAGGTTAATAATGTAAAGTTGGGAAGGACACCTGATAATCTATCACGTCACGTGTCATGCACGTAACTAGTTAGGTAATTCATAACGCTTTCTCATTTAAATCACGTAATGATGCTTAAGTGACTGTCTTTTTTTGTGTGTGTCGCCCACCACAGTAGCGTAGTAGAGTTCTGGCATAGCGCTGCTGAGGCCCAGGTCATAGGTTCAATCCAGACCACGGCGGTGTCATTTCGATGGCGGAGAAATGCAAAAGTGCTTGTGCACATACCCTAAGGTGCACAGTAAGGAACTCGAGGAGGTGAAAATTATTTCGCAAACTTTTCCACTGTGGCTGGCTCGGCTTCTATTAAGATCAGGGTTTTGACACCTGCAGCACCAGAGTTTATTTTTTACGTTTTTCGACTGACAGGTGCCTACATTGTGGGTGACGCCCGACCAAAGTCCACTGCACTATCAACAAACAAAAAAGGGGGGCAGGGGTGCGCCATCTATAGAAGTCAAAAGATGCTTCCCCTGATCAACACTTGAGTCACTACACTGGCAAAAGCCCGTTATTAGACAGCTTTACTATAGCGTTTGCGGCACCAAATGTCAACGTGTCACGCACGTAAAGAGATCGCGTTGTCCTCTTTAAGCATGCTGCGCACTCTGTCTGGTTTCCATGGTTTACGTGCACTACGCGAACGTGCGTTATGTTAATGAGAGTTGCAATGTGGGCTTGTTGGTAACGCATCTTCAAGGGGTGTACGGTAGCACGATTAAACGACGGGGCAAAAGAAGACACACAGGGACACCCACAACGCTAACATCCAACAATGTTTATTATCGCAAACCAGGTCGTACTTATACACTAAGCCAGCATGAGTCACAGCCACGTGAACAGAGAAACAATCAGAGAGAAAAAATTTTGCGAGTGATATTTTAAGCCGTGCGCAAGAATTTCAGTTCTTTTTCAGAGAGAGCCAATGACGGTTTGCTGATACGTGAATCCCCTAGCGCATCAACCTGCTCGGCTTCCATTATAAGTCTAGTGAGTTCGCACTTATTTCTACCAGTTGTCGTTGTTGATTGGAAGAGGGGGGAGCACTTATGTTGCATACAATGAAAGAAGAGAAACCCACCTGATGCAAGTTTGTCGACTTTATTTTTGTGTTCGCGCAGTCTATCATTAATGCATTTGCCCGACTGTCCGACGTAATACTTCCCACACGATTAGGGCATACTTTATATAATCAATGTCTTAGAATCTCTAAAGGTCTTCATGTGTTTAACTCGGCAGCTAGGAGCACTTCTCTCTCTTCTAGTCTTGTATTCCAGCGCAGGCTGATTAGTTTGTTAGGTGCAGAAAAAAACACATCAGTGTTAACTCGGCGGGCAATTTTCTTTAGTTTGTGCGACAACCGGTGGATATAAGGTATCACTGTTGGTCTTTTTTTCTCTCGGTTACTACTTCCTTCCGCACGTTCAGAAGTCCCTGATTGCTGCACTTGCCGAAGTATTCCTTCTGCAGGTGATGCCAGAGCATGTTTGGGATAACCTGCTTCACGTAGGCGCAAGGCCTTTTGTGTGAATGCTTTGTCAGTGAAATGATGGCATGATTTAGTAAACTCGCTAGTAAAACACATTTTCGCAATTCCACTTTTTACCAGTTTAGAATGGGTTGAATGATATGACAACAACGGTTTATTTGCCCTGGGGCTATAACACCAACAAGTTAAATCATCACCGAAGGCAAATTTAACATCAAGAAACTAGATTTTTTTTTCTATGGGAACTTCGCACGTAACTTCCATTGGACAAATGCACTCGCGTATAATATTACTAACAGCTCAACACTCTATGTCAAAGTTGTCTAGTCTAACATTGACAAACACTAAAATATCATCAACTAATCTAAATATTTTAACAACTTTTGTATCATGGATGCATGAGCACAGGTCTCTGTCTAGCTTAGCTAAGTACATATTGTTCAAGACAGGCGCTTAGCAGGATCCTATACAGACCCCTTGTTTTTGAAGGTACGGAGTGTCATTTCTTTTCCCAAACTTCATGTACAAGTCAAAACGTTCTAAAAAATATCCAATGGCTCTGCCCGCTTTCGTACTAAATCTTACAGCCTCAAATTCATGTATACATGATTCATGTATACATTCATGTATACATGATTGAACCCAACAATTCATTTTGCGCCAAAGAATAATACAGGTTTTTCACATCTGCTGAGAAGGCCTTTAGTCCCGCGTTACAGTTGGCCACTACAAAGGCTAAAACTGCCTCGGAATTTTTCGTAATGAGCGGATCTTTAATCTCAAGAAAGTTAAGTTTGTCTAATAAATAGACTGCAATGGATTTCTGCCATGTGCTTTTCTCCGATACTATTACCCTGAATGGGACACCTTGTTTGTGCGTTTTCGTGCTGAAAAATACATCGTGACTGCCATTCTTGTTTTTCCTATAGCTTTCGATACTTTATCTAGATTCATGTCCCGGCAAATCGCAACAGCTCTGCTCTTAAATTTCACCAGTGAAATTTCCTTGTATTCATTGAACATGGCTGTTATTGCTTCATTAGATTTTGTTGTAGCCACCATGTGAAAATAATGCAAGGCCTCCTTCTTTGTGAGCAGGTAGGACAGATGGTGCATTTTAACTAAGTACGAAACAACGTGTTTTACTGGTAACTTCGAACTTTGAAGCTTGCATTTGTTCAGGACATCCACGGCTTCAGAGTTCATCCTCACGCCTTCGTCTTCCGGTGGAGATCGCCTGGAGATCTGCCGCACGAGAGAGAGTAGCTCCGGTTTTGTACTCTTAGCTTCCATGGCGAACTTAGATCCCCGCTCCAAGACTTGATGCACCTTTTCTGACCGGGCAAGGCCTTCGGGAATGTGGACCTTGCTACTTGTGTGGCTCGATGGGACGTGCCGCTCCTTGAAACCTTCTGTCGGGAGCTGCCTCAGTTGATGTGGCCAAAGGTATTCCGTGACCTGATGTGTCAGAGCCGGGTACCTGTGAATATGGTTATTCGACCCACTAGGCTTGTAGGCACAACGCACTTGTATGTGTACAGCGCTGTGTGTGTCCCTGTGTGTCTTCTTTTGACCCGTCTTTTAATCGCGCTACCGTACACGCCCTGAAAGTGCGTTATGTGGCGAGTTTACCATACGTACTATTTACGTGCGCCGAAAGACAGCGTTGTCGAACATGTCGGCTCCTATGGGCCCTACTTCCGCGTGAATTCTCGCTATGGCAACGCCAATGGCTATTTTGTAGCACAGGGGCAGTGCACTTAGATCCATGACGTCACGCTAGCTTGCCAATCTAACGGGGATGCTCCCGAGTCAACCGCGGTGATATTGAAGTCACCACTTTAAGGCTACCCCCGCCATCATGGATTACCAGTAACTGTTGAAATGAGTTCATACTTCCTCTGTGCTCACCTGAATTGTTACATATGAACGCTTGACGCGTCGAATTTCCGAGGTCGTTCGGCGATTCCAGCGTCCATAGGCCTAACAAGACGCGTTGGCATAGAAACCACACGATGGTCGCCAGTAGGTTGTCTTGGTTCGCACATGTTTGGCTCGAAGCACTAGGCGGCGCACTCTCTTGTAACGTCTTCCTTACGTTATGCTATCCCTCACTTTGAACTAAAGGTATTGAAGGGACACGAAACCATAACGTTCTGTAATGGCGCTTGCGTTTATCGATTCGTAAAGTAAGAAATGCCGTTATATAACTGTTCAATATTTCCACACTGTTCACTCAGTGTCATGTGTCAAAACCGACAAGTTCCTTAGGCGTTGCAAGTTATGCTAATTCACCAATTTGTTTAAAAAAATAAGCAATTGGCTTCATGATTCAGCCCGCGCCATATGTCTGAAACGGAGACTTTGGCGCGAAAGAAGCGTGCGTGTGGTCGTGACCTGACGTTTATAGCTTTAGGCGTATACGATGTGTGTCCACGAAATCGCGGATTGGCAAGAGATACGAGACATAGAAACGTCGCTTTGATAACTCTGATTGTGCAAGGTCCCCCACGACGTGCGCGCGGTGTTGGTTTCTCCCCAAATAATTTAAAGTATTGAGGGCAAGCAGGAACAGGCCTTTGGTTTTTCATAAATATGTCAACGTACTTTTCGGCATAGATCATGGCGACTGCGTCTCAATGGAGCCAGATACCTCAAAGAACTCTGCAGCTGTGATTATACACATTCCCCCTAGGTTTCCTGGTGTTGCGCTTGAAGTTTCATTAGTATATCAACAATATGTTGAGGAAACTTAATATTCACCAAACGCTGCTGAATAACTGCATGGCCAACAGATGCCTTTTTTTTTATTTTCTTGAACGCAGTCAGTTTAACGGTTCGTTTGTGCTTAAAAGTTGTAAGTTCTAAGTTCCAAGTGTTTGTGCTACACGTTTTTCTTTTTACATGGATTGATGATGGATGGGGTTTATTGGCGCAAAGGTTTTTACATGAAAACATTGCTTCCTATATTTATATTGCTTTTTTTTTGCCTTCGCGGCCCCGCTCCCCAATTTCTCGACATTCAATTTCCTCAATTTCATCTGCGCACCGGCATAATGCCCTATTCCTCCTCCTTGTCCTCCATTGAGGATGAGAGATGTAACAGTTCTGCGGAAAGCCGCATGGTTGAGAGAAATAATTAATAGAGATTAAACGAGACATCCACGCAATCACAGCATTTGCTATAAAGGAAACCCATTCTAGTACCTCGAAAGGAAAGCCTCGCAGTTGGAGAAAAATTTGTTCCGGCCCGGGCCTCGAACCCGGGACCACCACATTTCCGGGGCAGCCGCTCTACTATCTGAGCTAACCAGGCGGCTAGTAGATGGGCGGGCGAAGTTGAACTACATTTGACTATGATGGCCCTTGTAGTTCTGCCAGGTCAATGGGTTAAATATTGCTCCGTTCGTTAGACATACACAGAACGCTCTAGAGTACAAACATACTAATATATTAACACAGCCTCATGTGGCCACCCACTTCAAACTTTCCATACACACCATTCATTAATTCGTCCTTATTGTTACAAAAAGAAAAACAACGTGTAACACAAACACTTGGAACTTAGAACTTACAACTTTTAAACACAAACGACCCGTTAAACTGGCTGCGTTCAAGAAAATCAAATAAATGACATGCGCTGCCTATGCAGTTCCTTAGCACAGTTTTCTACATATTAAAGTTACGCGACCTGTTGTTGATATACTAATGAAACTTCAGGTGTAACACCAGGAAACCTAGGGGGAATGTGTATAATCACAGCTGCAGAGTTCTTTGAGGTATCTGGCTCCATTGAGACGGATTCCGTTGGTCGATCCCGCAAAGTACGTCGACATATATATGAAAAAACCAAACCCCTGTTCCTGCTTGCCCTCAATACTTTAAATTATTTGGGAAGAAACCAACACCACGCGCACGTCACGGGGGACCTCGCACAATCAGAGTTGTCAAAGTGACGTTTCTATGTCTCGTATCTCTTGCAAATCCGCGATTTCGTGGACACACATCGTATACGCAGATAGGTAGATACATTATACACGCCTAAAGCGATAAACGTCAGGTCACGACCGCACGCACGCTTCTTTCGCGCCAAAGTCGCCGTTTCAGACATGTGGCGCGGGCTTCACCTGCCAGATTCTGGCATTCTCAATGACCTCGTGACAGAGTGCGCGTTGGGACGCGGCATTATACTGGACTCTCTTCAAGATGGGCCCATATTAATTCTAAAAGATTATACGTCACACGAGGCAGGAAAGCTGGCGTACTGCGCAACGAGTGGTAACAAAAGTCTTGTAAGTTGGAACCAGTCAGGGTAACTTAAGGTGGAGAAAAGTGAATTAAGTTGAAGTAAAGCGAATGACAATGAAGCGGATTAAAGTAGATTAAGCTTGGTAAAAATTAGAGCATTGTGGATGAAGATAGATTAACGTGGATTAAAGTAGGTGCAAATTACGCCAAGGCGGATTAAGGTTTATTTTTGTAAAGTTTCGAAGGACACTTGAAAATCTTTCACGTCACGTGTCACGCACGTAACAAATTAGGTAATTCATAATGCTTTCTCATTCAAATCACGTAAGGATACTTAAGTGACTCAGTTTTTCTTTTTGCCCCCACTGTAGTAACGCCGTAGAGCTCTGGCGGTGCACTGCTGAGGTCCAGGTCGTGGGTTCAATCCAGGCCACGGCCGTCGCATTTCGATGGCGGCGAAAGGCAAAAACGATCGTGGACTCAGAGTTAGGTGCACGGTGTGGAATCTCAGGAGGTGAAAATGAATTCAGTCTCTCGCATTGCGGCCTGCATGGCTTATAATCAGATCAAGGCTTTGGCACGTTCAGGTCGAGAATTTCTTGTTTGATCTGTTTTTCGACAGACAGATGCCTACTGAGTGGGTTAGGCCCGCCTATAAGGCTATTGCACAATTAACAACAAAATTCGCGGTTCTACCCGAAAGCGAAGCACCGATTGCGATAGCAAATTAGTAGATAGCTGTACGTAGTAAGGATAGTAGATTTATCGGCCGTATAAACTTGTAAACATTCGCTTATTAACTGAATTAAAAAAAATGTAATGTGTAAGCGGGACCCAACAAGGACGTACAAAGAAACAGACACAGCGGTGTCTTTGCGTGTCTGCTTCTTTCTACGCGATTGATCAGTCGCGCTTACCAATTCTATCATGGATTCGAACCAACTATCCCGTCAACGTGTTTTAACTAAATTAACCAGCACGGTGTGACGCGCGCACAGGTAGATGTGAACACACACAGAAAAAAATATAAAGACGGGGCATATGTGAGGGCGTTGGGGAGGCGAGAGGTTAGGGAGCATTCGGTGGTGTCGTTGGCGGCATGTTTTTGGGGCATTAGAAGAACCACTACGCGCGCATTGACCGCCTGGCCAGCTCTTCAGCGAAGTTTGCAGTCTTCTCCTTATTTATGTCTTTCATCGCTCGGGTCTAATTCTTTTCATTACCAGTTGTACAATCAAATAATGTCACCGAAGCCAACGTTTTGACAAGGGTACTCGCCTTCGTCAACGCAGCAACTGCGTCCCTTAGCGACGCGTTTATGTACGCTTAGCTCTCTCTCTCTCTCCCTCTCCCAAAGAGGGGAGATGGAGGACGGGAATATTACGGTGCGCAGAGTGACTTAAGGAAAATGAATCTCGAAAGAATGGGGAGGGGCGAGGCCGAAAAGGAAATAAAAAAAAGCATTTGAAGCAAAGAATGACGAAATCACACTTATGAAAAAAACATGTAACACAAACACTTACACTTTACAACATTTAAGCACAAACAAACACTTACAGTGGCTGCTTTCTAGATAGCCAAATAAAAGGCGTACGCCGCCTAGGAAATTCTTTATCACAGCTTGCTACATATTAAAGTGGCGCGACTTCATCGGAAAATATTAATTACATTTTAGCTGCAGCACTTGGAAAGCTAGGCGGCATCTGTATAATGACAGCTGCGGAGCTGTCTTAAGCATTCGTCTTCATTGCGAGTGACAAGGTGTCCTCCATCACGTGTTCGTAGCGACCCCAGTTGCTATGCAAGAAAGTGTTTTGTATGAATTGATGGGTGACTTGTGGAACCATGTGTCGTGTGTGGCGCTCCCCTTACCGCCGAGTTTACACGTAAGCGGATACCACCGGTACTTTGACCGCCACTTCCTCAAGGACCAGTTCGTAACGCTGTGCAGCCACTGCGACCGCCTCTGGTCACCAGAGGAGCAGCAACTCAAACCACAGCGTCGCAATAGGCTAGTGGTCGGGAGACAAGGAACACCCGAGCTAAAGCTTCCTCTTAAGGCGTGATACGTACACCCGTGAGCAAAAGTATACGGACCTGGGATTGCACGATAAAACTCAATTTCTGTTTTGTCAATTAATGCAACTTTAAATTAAAGACTGCAGTCCAAACTTGGCATTGCGAATTTTTTAGTGTAGTCATAAGATTCCATTTATGCATGTTAATTACGACGAAATTCTGTTTTTTCTGGGACCCGGTGGTCCGTATACTTTTTCTCACGGGTGTATGTATATTGGGTTGGCCTGGTGTCTTCAGTGGACTAAACGATGCATCTCCTTGATGTTTGGTGACAGTAAGTACGAGGCAATGGTTGATGTGTGCGCAAAGTTCAAATTGCGTGGGTGGGGAGGGGGGAGGTGTGTGACGCTGTGATAATCAATAACGTATGTTTGGGCTTTAGAGCGTCATAGTGTGTCTAACGAATGGGGCAGAATTTAACCCGTAGTCGTGGCAGAACTACAAATGCAACCAATTACCGCACCCTGGTTATTTCTCTATTTTCATGCGTCATAAGACACTGGTAGTTGCTTTCTGCGAGGTCCTTGGTGAACGAATGAAAGCACCTTGGTTATTTTTCGAGAAAACAAAGGGTGTGTTATGCGTAACGTGAACGCTAAGTTAAAGTGAGGGGATAAATTATCACATTTGAAGTAAATTAGGCATGGAAGCGATCTGAGCTTTATCAATGCGTTTTGCAAACAAAGCAGAATTTATCTCGCTGCACCGGGAGAACTGGGAACGAAACCGAGATCAAGTCCAGCAAAACTACGGGTTGATTCTTGGTTAGTGTTCTGGGGGAGTCCTTAAAGAGAGCGTTCATGAATTGCTGGCTTTCAAAAATTGCCAACGTTCAGTGCTCAAAAGCGTTGTCAGGCAGTAATTCATCTGTCGGGCAGTAATTGCCTATCGTATCGCCTGCGGTTATACCTAATTTCGAGGAATATATTCGAATGACTTTTTGCTCCACCATGGTTCCCCATGTGTGATTCATAATTGCTATCTGGGTTGTAATTATAACATGAATGGAGAGGACAGACGCGTTTGCTGGATCTTTTTCGTAATACAATAGTACAATCGTAATTATCAACACACAAACACACACACACACACACACACTATATATATATATATATATATATATATATATATATATATATATATATATATATATATAGAGAGAGAGAGAGAGAGAGAGAGAGAGAGAAAGTTGTATATTTCGTGCTTTGCCCCCTGCCCTCCTCGAGAAACATTTGGAACGCCTCTGGTCGAAAGTAACATTTTCGCCAGAAACCATCAGCTGTTATTTCCCAATTAATGTTGCATTTACAATAAATGACCAAAACAGAAGTGAGCTGTAAGCGGATTTCAGCGGTCGCGACTCCTATTTAGAGCAGAAGCATGCGTAAAATCTGGCTTCACCTGTGCGGGTAAAAAATAACAGGGGTGGCCACTCCAGGCTAAGTGAGAGCTCTTCTGGCTATGCACTTGGCATTGCGCATTCTCTAAGTGAGGTGAAATATTGGTCCAGTTGACTTTGCATCAATTTCATAGCAACGCAAACTAAAACATAGACAAAGAAGACAAGTCCATTTGTCGAAACATTGGCTCCTGCTTTCACCTTGTTCTTGTTATGCTCATCGACACAAAGAAAGAGGCGCACGGGGCCAAGCGGTAACTTCCATCTATTTGGCTTTTGTTTATTGGCTGAATTTACATGCACAGCGGAAAGATCGTGTAGTGACAAGCAACAGAAAGGCGAGAAATGCCGTCTGGGATGTTCTTCCTTAAGCGGCGTACCACCTGCAATTTTTTTATACACGGGAAGAAAGATATTGATTTTGGAACAGTGCAATTATCCGACAGCTGGTGATGCATATTTGGTTACCGTGAAGCGTAGTAGACGAGACTGAAGGAAGGTGAGGTATTGACTATGAGGTCGCCACCCGCCTTTTTGTTCACTGCTTCGTCATTTTTTGAAGACTCTCTTCATCAAATGCGGTTTAATGACGGCTGACAAGAGCTGGAATTCGTCACTGCCAATTGATGAGTGAATAAGTAGCGGCGCGAAATAGGCGTCCGGATTTTTTGCCCAGGTTTACTGTCTTCTTCTCCTTGTTTAGGTCGTTCGTTACTCTGGTATACTTCTTGTGATGACCAATTGCAGAATCAAAGAATGTCGGCGAAGCCAACGTTTCGTCTAGGGTACTCATCTTCATCAGCGCCACAACTGCGTGCCATTGCAACGCGTTTAGGTACGCGTGGTTCCCTCTCCTTCACCTTCAATGGGAGAGGAGGAGGAGAATATGCCGGTGCGCAGAGTAAACCAAGCAAATTAAACGTCGAAAAAAAAAGAGAGAGAAGGCTGGATGAGGTAGAAAGAAAAAACGTACATATGAAGTAAGGAATGAAAGAATTCACTACTGTAAAAAAAACGTGTAATCCAAAAATGCATTTACAAGTTATACCTTTCAACATTTAAACACAAAGAAAGCGGTACAGTGACCGTGTTGAAGATAATGACATAGAAGGCGTATACCCTCTACGAAGTTCCTCAGCATAGTTTTCTACTCGTCAGTTTGCGCGACGTCTTATTAATATAATAATGAAATCCTTGGGGCAACACCTGGAAAGGTAGGCGGAATGTGTATAATGACCACTATAAATTTCTTTGAAGCATTTGGCTCCTTGAATGTACACTGTAAAATAAGTTACACCCTAAAAAGTGAAAAAAGGTGTAAATGTGTCTATAACTCATACCCTTAGGGTGTTCGTTATATAGATAACACCCCAAGGGTGTGAGTTATAGACACATTTACACCCTTTTTCACTTTTAAGGGTGTAAATTATTTTACAGTGTAGAGTGGTAGAGATGTCCACACTAGGCTTTGGTTCCACACTTTGGTTCCTGCTTGCCAATAATTCGTCAATTTGTGAAAAACAAACCTCGCTTGCTATCGAAGAAAGTGTTTTCTATGCTTCGAGAGGCGACTTGCAGCGCTATGGTGCGGGTGCCGCTCCCTTACCATCGAGCTTACGCTGGAGCCAACGCGTACATCGAGCGCCACTCCCTCAAGGACCAGTTCGTAAACCCGTGCAGCCTCCGCGACTGCCTCTGGTCACCAGCGTTGCAGTGTCTCAAACAACGGCATCGATGACTTTCATTAAAAGCCTAAACGCCAGCGTCGCAAAACGCTAACTGCCACGAGACAAGAATGCGAAGGCGCTGTCCTTGCGACCGGTAACGTCGCCCGGTGGTACCGCACCAGTGCGCGGTTTTTACCACTGTGGTAAGCGGGAGACACGTGGTGCGATTTTGCCGGTGTTCCCTCGTACCGCGTGTCAGGGTCCGGCTTGTTGCATACAGCGATTTGTGGAAACGTCAGTAAGGAGCCTTTTAAAACTTGCATGCGACGACTTACGTATGCGTAAGTAAGCGACAACATACTTTTACTGTGATGATTGTGACATATCGACAACTGCGCGCACGGTGCCCACAAATGACCTTGCACACACAGAGTTATCAAAGTGACGTTTCTACATCTCGGATCTCTTAACAAACTTGCGAATACGTGCACACAATCGCGTACCGCAAAAGCTGTAACCGTCAGGTGACCACACGCGTGCTTCTTTCTCGCCAAAGTCGCTCTTTGAAACGTCTGGCGCTTGCGTCACGTGCCACGTTCTCACGTACTTAATTTATTCGTGACAGATATGGCTTTGAGACGCGGTGTTATAGTGTACTGTCGTCAAGATAGGTCCGTATGTTTTTTGTCGTGCACCGCTGGAGCGTAGTAGATCTATGGTGTTGCAGTGCTTAGGTTCAGGTCGCAGGTTCAATCCAGGTCGCGGCGGTCACATTTCGATGGCGGTGAAATGGAAGAACGCTTTTGCACTTAGATTTGGGTGCAAGGTAAAAACCACCAGGAGGAGAACATTAATTGGGAGTCTCCCACTGAGTCGTACACGGCTGATACTCAGATTATGGTTTTGGGACGTATAGGCCCGCAATTTAATTTTAATCTGATGTTTTTGACCAACGCATTACTACAAGGTGGTTGAGGCCGGACTATAAGCATATTACACTATTAACAAAAAGAGAGGGGGGGGGAGGGGAAGCGTCATCTATAGAAGTCACAAGATCCTGCTCCTGATCCACACCTGAGACTTATTATTAGGGTGCTTAGCCCACTACTGGTGGGCTTAGAATAGCGTTCGCTATGCCAAATGAAAACGCATCTCTTACGCAAAGAACTCACGTTGTCCTCTATGCGCGCTCTTCGTACGTCATGGGATTTCGTTGGTTTACTTGCACAGTGCGAACCTACGATATTTGGTCAGATTATCGCACGTAATGTTTACGTGCTCCAAAAAAAGTAGCGTTTTCTAATGTGGCGGCTCCCATGGCCCTTGCTTCAGCGGGAATTCTCGTGATGGCTGCGCCAAATGCTCCTATACAGCACAAGGCCGATGCATTTCGATCCAAGACGGCCTGCTACCTTGCCCGACACCCATAGAATCTAATGGGAACGCTCCCGAGCAAGCCGCGGTGATTTGGACGTTATCGCTTTGTGGCTACACTCGCTAGCAGTTGTTGCCAGTAGCCGTTGAAATAAGCTTTCGCTTCCTGTACGCTCACCTGAAATGTTAGATGTGATCTCAAAGTGCGTCCAATTTCTAAGATCTTGGGGCGATTGAGTCATCCATATATCCCTAACGAGACGCGTCGGCATAGAAATTATAGGACAGTTTCTAGCACCTTGTCTTGGCAATTGCATACGTTTGGCGCGTTGCACCAGATGGCTCCCAGTCTTCCCAGCTCTTCCTTACCTTCGCATTCTCTGACGTTAAACTAAAGGTCTTGAAGCGACGAGCGCCGTAACCTCCTGCAAATGGCGTTTGCGTTGAACGCACTCAAGGCGACGGACGCTATCTCAAAGGCCGCATGCAGCACCCACGGTCACGAAACGCGGCGAGGTTCGCAAAGGAACCCTTCGCTTCTGAAACTGCCTCTTATTCCCCCACTATTTACTCCGTGTCACGTCAAAGCCGTCAAGTGTCACGGGCTGTGAAGCTTTGCGAATGCACCCACGTGTGCAAAACAGTTAAGAACCATCTTCATCACGTAGGCCTGCGGCTTCCTGCTGTGTTTATTGTTTTATTGGCTGGATTATTAAGTGAAATAGTATTGACACCCGTTTCATTAACGGCTCCTGCACAAACAAGCAAAGACTTACGGTACCGTGGGAAGGCGAAACCTTGAAAGCGATAGCAAGGCTTAGCATTGCTCTCGAGCTGCCCGCACCGTGTTTCAGCAATACGCATGCGCGACACGAGACCATGCGGCACGCGAGGCAGCTGCAGCTGCGCGGCGGGACACGCCCCCTCGATGAATCTTGCTGTGTCTGTAGCAATGCTGTCGCGACCATGAAACTTCTTGCAGTGGCATTGCCACGGTGCCTCGCGAGATGAGGTGAGAAGGACAGAGAAACGTGGTGGACGCTCAAGCTTCGCCTTTAAGAATGGAACGCGATTGCGTTCAACGATCCGCGAGTGCTTCTCATGCTTCCCGGCATGTGCAGCTTATGCAACCGCAATGTTTACCGGAAACGCTGGCAGCTAACGCTATGCACGAAGGCGAGCTTTGTGAGTGTTTTTTTTTTTCCTTTGATGGGGAGTGCAAGGAACTGAGGAGGCCGCGTTGCTCCCTTGCGCACTCAGAATTACCAAAGTGGCGTTTCTGTACGTTGTGTCTCTTGCTAACGAGCGATTTCCGTCATGCATTCGCGTGCGCCCAATGCTGTAATGAGGTGATTGTGACATCTCGACAACGGCGCGCATGAATGTCACGCGTGACCCTGCACACAAGGAGTTAGCAAAGTGACGTTTCTGTGCATCGCATCTCACACAAACATTGACGCGGAAAAGAAACGGAGAGAGATGGGGCACCACCGAGATGGGACGCACTTGCCCTTCCAGCTATCCACGAATTTGGCTATTCACGCTCCTGCTCTGCCGCGCAGCTTCCCTTGAGCCTCCCACACTACGTTAAGTTTTCACGAGAACGCGAGGTTCGCAATGTTTACTCTCGCTCCGGTAGATTTTCGTGAGATGCAAGTGGCTAGCGGAGTGCGTGACTTTGGAAAAAAAGATTGACCTGGTGCTACATACCTGCGAACACTGCAAACGCAGCCTATTGTTCGGACCCTTAATTAAAATTTTCTGTCATGTCATTGCTCCCCATCTGCTCCGTTCTACGCGTTCCATTTCCTTCGCTTTCTCGCTGGATTATGCAAGCTGGCTGACTCCAGCTCGCTGAATCTCAGCGGGACGGCTGGCCCCTAAAGCGAAGCCGTTTGCTGTGTTCCGTTTAGGCTCTAAACTGAGTGAGAGCTCCTGTTGGCACTGTCTTGTGTGCGGCGCTCTGGGCTCTGCTCAATGTGTCCCGTAAAATAGGTTCAATGTGGTACTAAAGATAAAGGCAATTTAGGGGAACGTCCTTCATTTCTGGCACTTAAACTTCAATCCATAATCAAGGTTCACTTCGCATCTCCTTTTCTTTTCCATAGCCTTAACATTTTCCCCTCACAATCTTCTTATACGTGGTAACCACCGCTTCGCTCATTTATCATTTGTCGGTAACTCACTCACTCAGTCAATTTTTATTTAATATGTAAATCGATCAACTCATCATACAATAAATAAGTCGACTGTTCCGGTCATTGTACCATGATCTGTCGGATCAACAAGAGGACAACTTTCGCCTTCTCCAGTGACCAGTTCATTATACCCCGCTTTGAATTTTTCATGCCTTGCGAGAATAACGGACAATATGACGGTGTTAAAGTCCGGAGTCGTTTAAAATAAACATATGTGGCGATAATCTATGCAAAGTGGCCGTCTGCCATCCTCTTCCTTAAGCGAAGCACAAGCTTACATTTTCTGATATAAGGAAGCGAAAATGTAGACTTTAGTTGGCGATGTATCAGTTGGTGTTGCATATTTGACTACGATGAAGCTGAATAGACCGGACCATGAGAAGGCGAGGCACTGACGGTGGGTCACGACCTACTTTCTTCAAAAAGTTCCTGCTTCGCGCTTTTTTTATAGACTGTCTCCGTCATATTCGGTTTGACAGCTCAAACGCGGTGGAACCCGTCACTATGAATTGAGAAGAGAGACAGTAGCGGCCCATTATAAAGGTCTAGGACTTTCACCCACGTCTACACTTTCCTTCTCCTTCCTTATTTAAGCTTATCGCTGCTCTGGTATGCTTTTTTGTGATTAACAGGTGGACTGCAAAGAATGCTGCCGAAGCCAAAGTTTTGATAAGGATAGTCGACTTCGTCAACGCGGCAACTGCGTCCCTAAGCAACATGTTTTTGTACGCGTAGCTCACTCTTTCCCACCCTTAATAGGGGAGGAGGAGGAGAATGTGCCTGTGCGCAGAGCAAAGCAAGGAAAACAATAGTCTAAAAAAAAGTGGGGCCCAAGGCCGAAAAGAGCAACATACGAAGTCAGGAATGAAGAAGTCACACTTATAAAAAACGAAAACAAAACAAAGTGTAGCCAAGGTAAAGACATACAAATTATAAATTACAACCTTTAAACGCATACAAACACTCACCGTGACTGCGTTCAAGATGATGGAATAAAAGGCATGCACCGCGGATGAAGTTCTTCATCACATTTTCCTAAGTAAAACGTTTTTGCGACGTCTTATTAACATATAAAAGAAATCTTCGGTGTAGCACCTGGAAACCTAGGCGGAATGCATATGATGACAGCTAAGGAGCTGTTTGAAGCATGTGCTTCTATAGAAGTTCGCATGAGGTTGCTGTTGCCACGGGTTCGTTGAAATATTTGTGAAGACCGGACCCCCTTCTCTATCCAAAAGAGCGTTTCGTATACTTTAAGAGGTGATTTGTGACACTCTGTTGCTCTATACGTTGGGGTTGGCGCTCCCCTTCCTACTTAGCTTGCGCGCGAGCGGGAGGCAACTGGTACATGGGGCACCACTTCCTCAAGGGCCAGTTCGTAGCCCCATAGGAATTCATTTGCTAGAACCAGTTTTTGCAGGAACTGAAACATTTAAAAGTGTTTTTACCACGCGGAAAGCTTCCGACTGCTTCCTGTTACTTTTCTGCCCCAATATATAAAGCAGGGTGCATTAAAAATTAAGTGGTATGACCATGCGTTTTTACGGCCAGTCACAGGGCACATATCTCTAGGTTGGAGCCATTCTGGAAGTTGATTCGAGGTCGACACGCCATGGAAATTCATCGGCTACACCGTAAATTGCCATACATGCCCTAAGATAACTAAACAAAAAGTTAATTTGCGATTTTTCGTTAATTAGTTGAATATATGTTTTGATTTCATGTGCAAGTATTGCACGCCTGATGAATCCATCTCCAGGACTGGAATTTTGTTATATGTGCAAGTAAAAAATTTTCAAAATTGCCTAAAGTTTAACTATGACGACCCCTGCCAGGATGTCCCAGCTAACGTTAGCCACGCTATTCAACAATAAAAAAAAAAAACATTAAAAAGCACGGTGCAGGATATGATCTTACGACTTAACTTCTTCGCGCTTCAGATCTATGATGACCGAGGAATGGATGGTGTACAACTGTGTCTTGCACTGTGCTTGGCCAGTCCGTGAGGAATCATCGTGGCAGCGGTTGTCCTGCGCGGTCTTTCCTCATTTTTTTGTCGTGCTTTTGCTTCGTGCTTCATGCGTCAAGAAGAAAACGACACTGTCGAATGTGGACAGCGATAACATCATCATCATCATCAGCCTGGTTACGCCCACTGCAGGGCAAAGGCCTCGCCCATACTTCTCCAACAACCCCGGTCACGTACTAATTGTGGCCATTTCGTCCCTGCAAACTTCCTAATCTCATCCGCCCACCTAACTTCCTGTCGCCCCCTGCTACGCTTCCCTTCCCTTTGAATCCAGTCCGTAACCCTTAATGACCATCGGTTATCTTCCCTCCTCATTACATGCCCTGCCCATGCCCATTTCTTTTTCTTGATTTCAATTAAGATGTCCTTAACTCGCGGTTGTTCCCTCACCCAATCTGCTCTTTGCTTATCCCTTATCGTTGCACCTATCATTCTTCTTTCCATAGCTCGTTGCGTCGTCCTCAATTTGAGTAGAACCCTTTTCGTAAGAGCGATAACAATCCCATTGTAACACTGCCTTCCATTTTTATTTGCATGTGTGATTTTAGACGGTGATTGTCTATATTAATTTTAGGCTATTTCAACATAACAATTACACTGGCACACGTTCCCTAGCGTAAGAAGAAAAATATTAATATTTTCAAGAAATGGAAGCCACTTTTTTGAGGATCTATACACCTCAAAGTTCAACTCGGTAGGTAACTTAAGTAGTTTGAAAATGTTTACTAGATAACTACTTTCTGCCTCGTTTTACGCGTTATAGAATTAATCTGGTTACTATTCCAAGTTTCCTCGGTAAACTATGCGAGGCACACTGTTCATATTTCGTTGAGGCAGGAACCGTGCCTGTTTTGTCGAGCAATACATGTTTAATCTATGTGGATTCGTTGCAGTCATTGTGGAAAGCTACTTATTCAAGCGCTGCAAGGTGTTATGCTGCCGTTATTCAAAAATTCTTCGGCTGCTAAGGAAATCACGAGGCACTAACTTCCATGAAACGTCAAACGTGGGCTTGATCTTTTGGTGCCGGGTTTCGGGTTATCATACACATTGATCTTTTGTGTGAAGGCGATTGGTTAATAAACCCACACATGCTACTTGAAGGCATCAATGCTGCCGGATTTCGAGGCCTCTCTATGTATTGAACGAGAAGAAAAAAAACCCATGCCCTGATATTGATTAGTGATATCATAAGAAACCCAACTTCGAAGCAGATAATACCCGACATCAGGGAAGTCTACCACCACCCTCTGGGAACAGGGCACAACATAACCTTTAAGTGGATTCCCGCTCACTGCGGCATCGTCGGACATCGTCGGACGGCTACAGGTGCCATCTCGACTTTCCCGCGGTGACGCAGCCTTGCTGTACCGCTTGTGGCTGGGAGTGGCGATCACGAACGCTTACTCCTATCGTATGGGAATGTCTGAGAGTACGATATTCGACGATTGTAGGTGTAATTAAACCATCGAGCTCCTAATTTGTACCTGCCCTCACTACGAAGTGCAATGCCTCTCTCTGAGTACAACGGTAAACCGACTGGACATGACACCGTTCTCTGAGTGAAAGATACTTGGACCGTGCGCGCTCCCGTCATAAATTATAGATGCAAAAAAAAAAAACACACCAAGGACAACATAGGGTAAATTACTTGTACTCTCTAATTGAGCTAAAGAAATGATAAATAAATGGAAATGAAGTGGATGAAAAAACAACTAGCCGAAAGTGGGAGGGGAACTCACATCTGTGCATTATGCGTGCATTGCTTTTACCAAGTCAGCTATACCGCCGCGCCGTTTTCCATCCACGTTCTGGGGTACTTCTCGTTTTACTACTCTAAGCATACTATATATATAGCGAGAGAGGGAGAGAGAGCGATGTTTAGTTTGGGGTGCGAGCCACCTCCCCCCCCCCCCCCCCCCCCAGGATATAGTATGCCATTGGCCGAAGCTAACATTTAAGCCAGAAGCCGGCAGCTTTTATTTTTCATTTAGCCTAGCATTTGCAATAACTGACCGAAAGTAAGTGAGCTGTGAGCGGATTTCCGCCCCGCTTTCCGAGCATAAGCGTAGGTCAACTTTTTCTTGAACTATGCTGGTAAGAAAATGCGAGGAGCGGACACTTGAAGCCTCCAGAGAAAACTCTTGTGGCATTGTCTTGTGCGCGATTCCGTGGGCTGTGCACAGTATCTTATTCAGGTGATACATTGGGACAGTTGGTTTTGCATCAAGGTCAGCGCGAACAAAAACATATCTACAAAGACACTTCCATCTATCGGCTTTTGTTTATTGGCTGGATTTATATACACAGTGGAAAAGCCGTGACGTGATAGGCAACAAGAAAAAAAAAAACAGCATATTAAGAAGAAGTTATGCGGAAAGCAAAACCACGAAACCATCTTTGCGCGAATGCTGGTGCTTTGTCTTCACCTGTTCTGTTTTTTTTTTTTGTCGCGTCACGACTTGTGTGCCGGCGAATCCGGCTAATAAAGAAAAGTGGATAATTGGAAGCTCGCGCTTGTCCCTGTGTGTGTCTTTCTTTGCCTATATGTAATATTTCGCGCTTCTATGAACTCATCTGCACAGCGGGTCCGGTACCGTAACTTCACTACGGTACTCGAGAAAAAATGTTTAGCGGAACATCCTTCATGTCCCGGATTTCAAGTTGAATCAATAAAGGTTCACTTGCTCTCTCGCCTTCTTTTCTATAGAAATAACTTGTTTTTCTTCAAGCTCACCAACTTATAACGAATGAATGAAGTGGTGGCAAGTTGTGGTTACCGCCTCTTCACTCATTCATTCTTAGTTGGTCAGTCCTATTCAATCTAATAATGGATTACCTCATCAGACCATTAAGATGTCGACTGTCCCGGTCGTTGTAATAACCCGTCGGATGAGCAGGCAATGAGAGTTCGCCTTATTCAGTGCGTAGTTGACTATACCCTGTTTCGTTGTTATCATAATTTGTTTGGATAACGGTTAAAATCCCAAGATGTTAAAGAAAAAATGGCTGTGGCTTAGCTAAGGTTAAGCCCAGGATGCGAAGCATACTAGCCTTTATTTTAGTTGTTGAACCACTGTTTAGCCTG
Organism: Dermacentor andersoni; assembly: GCF_023375885.2. NCBI lineage: Eukaryota > Metazoa > Arthropoda > Arachnida > Ixodida > Ixodidae > Dermacentor > Dermacentor andersoni. The sequence continues at coordinate 37,212,601 of NC_092822.1, read as the reverse complement.
GTGAATTGCTGTTGCTTGGCTATATTTGGTTCGGCTAGACGAAGAAACAACTCATGCGTTACTCTGCTTCGCCTTCAAGAGTGGAACGCGACAGCGTTCCCGTCCACCCGCCAAGGGATGTAAGACAATGGGCTACGGCGCAGCGACTACGCGCCCCGCATTGGACGCGGTGAGCGTCGAGCAACGCAGCGTTCGGCGCGGCAACGAAATGTGCGCCTGAGCAAGCGACGCACGCCTGAGCCTTAGAAACAGCTCGTTTCTAAGGCAACACCGCATTCACTAGAGGCGCTTTTGTACCGCTTTGAAGCATCGTACTCGTGGCTCAGTGGTAGCGTCTCCGTCTCACACTCCGGCGACCCTGGCTCGATTCCCACCCAGCCCATCATGCAAGAGTTGAGCCAAAGCCACCTAGAAAAAAATGTAAGGCCTTCGCATTACCTCCTCTCCCCTGTCAATAAGTCACGAGAGTCGTAGTCGTAGCTGTGGATGGGGGAGCCCTGCGTTTCTAGAACGCGGCGCGCGTTCTGAAAACAAATTTTCTCCGTGGCTGCAACGCTAGTGCGGCAACGCGTGGAGCATTTGCTTGGTGGCTTTGGGGGGGCATGCTGCACCGTAAACGCGATTGCTTTTCTTCGATTGTGCGTGGTTCGTCGTACACGGAAGCGAAACGATGCCTGGCTGTTGTTGTGCACCAAACTGCAAGTCCAATTATGACGGAAGAAGAGTGTCCGAGTGCACAAGTTCCCATCTGACCGAGTCACTCGGGAAGCATGGACGAGAGCAGTTCCTCGGAAGGACTTCTCGCCAACGAAGTACACAGTAGTAAGTATTTCTTCTCTCTATTGTTATTCTGGGTTTCCAGACGAATAGGTTTCGTCAGCATAGTGCGCAATGCATTCGTGCACGCGTGCAATAGATGGGTCTCTGCACCTGTCAATGCGTTTGTAAATTCAACGTTTTCGTCGAGCTTCATACCTGTAACGGCTTATTTTTTTTTTTTTTATTTCAGCTCTGTGAAAAGCATTTCTTGCCATCGGATTACTTGAAGACGACATCTTACACGGACGTCAAGACAGGAAAAGTGGTCGAAGTTGCCATGAAAAACATCCGTCTGAAGAAAACTGCAGTTGCGAGCTTGTTTCCCAATTGCCCTGCCTATTTATCGCGTCCGCAAGTGTGCGTTCGAGAAGCGCCGGCTGCCAAAAGAGCGCGCTTGGAAGCCACATACTTGCAAAAAGCAATAATGCTTTCTCAGCAAACCCAAGCAGAAGAGGACGCCAAAAATCTGGTTGGTAGCGTTGCGGACTTGCTGAAGGCCTTGCCAAGCTTTCAGTGTTCGGACTTCTGGACAGTTTTGAACAAGGGCTCCAAGGTTTTCTTTTTGGACTTGTCACTTCAATCTGCTCCTGCAGTCCGTACTTCGGTGATCGTGTCCACAGACCTGCGCGTCGAAGTATTTTTTGGTGAAACGGGTGTGAGGAAGTGTGGTGATGTTTTAGTTCCTGAAAAGCTGTGCGACTTGAGAGATTTGAAAAGTGTGTTACGCATGATCGAACAGACACGTAAGGATATCACCACTGAGCGTTCTGAAAAAGCCCGTCATCTACTGACATTGGTTTCGAAATTGCTAGATTAAGTAAGTGGAAAACATTTCGCATGCGAGTTGCAAGAATGGCATTTGGAAGTGCTTAAATTCTTGAAGAGTCAAGTTGATCTTGTTTTGAATGATGCTGGCCGATATCACCCCGATTTATTGGTTTTTGCTAGCCTTTTGTTCACAATTTCACCTCACGCATATAGATTCCCGAGAAATTCGATGAAGCTTAAGATGCCGCATCCTGATACGATCAGAAGACTGTGTTCATCGTACGATGTACGCCCTGAAACGGAGCAGCAAGAATGTAGCTTTCTTTCCTATGCAAAGCGTATTGTAAGCACATATAAAGAGCATGAAAAGACTGTAACGTTAATGATTGATGAGATTCACCTTTAATCATTCTTTGATTACAGGGCTGGGTTGGTTACTGGTGCTGCGGTAAATTCATCGACTGCAGCAAAAACTGCCCACGTATTTATGATACAGAGCCTGCTTTCTTCAAACAAGGATGTTGTACACATCCTTCCTGTGGCACAAATCGATGCTAAGGCGCTGCACGACTTCCTTCGGAAGATTGTTCTTGATCTAGAGGCATCTGGTTTTAGAATAACCGCAGTGATCTCGGACAATAACTCCATAAACAGAAAAGCCATGTCCTACTTCGCTAAGCCGGCAAGTGTCAGCATTGTTTACCAGCATCCTGCTGACCCATCACGACCCCTGTTTTTTGTGGTGGACCCAGTTCACATACTAAAGTGTATAAGAAATAACTGGCTGAATCAGAGAAACATTGGCAAATGCATGTACTTTCCTGAACCGACGAGTGATGAGGCTGAACCAAAGATACTTACAGCATATTTCAAGGTATTATGCCAGCTGCACGAAGCTGAAAAGCATGAGCTCTTGAAGCTAGCACCAACGCTCACTTTGAAGGCACTGAACCCCTCAAACATGGAACGGCAGAACGTTAAACTGGCCTTAAAGATTTTTAACTCATCTACTGTTGCTGCTCTCAGTGTTGCAACGTTCCAGCATGCAAAGGAAACCTCTCAATATGTCGACACCATTTTGACTTGGTGGAACATTGTTAACATCAAGACGCCAAAAAAAGGACAGCGGTTGCGAGATCAATTGCAAGGTCCAATAGTTTCATCGTCATGTCCTCAACTAGAATTCTTAGAGAGAATAGTTCAATGACTTGATCACTGGAGAAGCCTCGAACATGACAATGGCCGCTTGACACGTGAAACGCACATAGCTTTCAGCCACACTACCCATGCCTTGCACGAACTTGCCATATACTGTCTCAAAGAGCTTCATTTCGAGTATGTTCTTTTGGGCAAATTTCAAACTGATAGCTTAGAGGATCGCTTTGGAAAGTACCGGCAATTGTCTGGTGCCAATTACCACGTGTCTATAAGGCAGATATATGAATCTGAAAGCAAATTGCGTTTGCAGAAGGTTCTGGACCTGCCAGATTTGGACATTCTACTACCACCGAGCGCGAACACGTTGGAGGCAAGTGTACATTCAGGAAACGGCCAGTTTCAAGTCACTGTGACCGACTCCGACATTGAGAAAAAAAACGTCAAGGCTACCGGCACTAACCTATGTTGCCGGCCATTGTGCCCATGCAGCTCTAAAAAAGCTGACATGCGCATCTTGCAGTGAAAGCCTTGTGATGCAAGACGTCGATCTAGATGACCCTGAGAATGCATTAATCAGGAAGATGACAAGGGGTGGCCTGAAGTTTCCACGAGCAGTTGTAGTTAATGCTGTACTCTTTACTGAAATTATATTGGACAAGCTCAGGACGCCAGAATATGCCGTACGATTTTTCAGCCTTCCTACGCAGAAAGATACTCTTGTCGGCCTTGTGTTCGCTACCCTTCATGACTTTGAGGATGTCGATGCGTGTGATTTCGGTCATCCTGCACAGGAGGTAATGGGGCATGTTGTAAGTGCTGCAGCGAATACACTGCTGAACAACTTGTGCCGCACAGAAAACGACAAATTACGCAACGCCAAGAACGATCGAAAATTGCAGACCTTGAAGGCCTGAGATGTTTCTCATTATTTATTTTTTATTCATGAAGCTCTGTTTTGTTGAACATCTACGTATGTTTGTGTTGACAGAACCCTTGTAAAAAGAAACCTGTGGCGTAGCTAGGACTTATTTGCCTACATTATCAAAATTTAAACCCTGCATTTTGGCCAATTCAAATGTTATTTGAGTGCATTGTGCTACCTGTTTATGATTCGAACTCTCCATGCTACCGCAATCCATTAATTGCATGTTTTCCTTTAGGACTGAGAGTAGGCCTCTAGTTTTTTACTTACTTTTCACCAGTATCTCAGTATTTTATGAAGACCAATAAGGCCTGCAAACAAGGCGGGTGGAAATAACCACAAGAAATGGTACAACAAAGACGGAAGCTTATTCTATTTGAGAATTAGTTGTGCGTGACCCTATAATAATAAAATTTTAACAATGAAATGAACCTCGATATTCGTGTGTCCAGCGAGGACTGTTTTACGCAATGCAAGAGTGAGAATGATAATTGTATATGGAAGATTTAAAATGTTTGTTTCTGAATGCAGTTCTTATCATTTGTGAATAAAGTATATTCTGTGTCTTCAATATGCAGTTTTCCTCTTTCGTTCTTTCCGTCTAAGGTTAAAGTGACTAAGCTGCATGCAGTTTGCTTGTCTTAGTCCCGACCAAACATCACAAGCACAATAAGGCAGGTCATGTTGCGATACACGCAAAAAAGAAATGTCGCCAGGCAAGTAATCTAAGGAAGGTATGAAATAATGTTGCTTTCTATGGTGGTGTTGACTGCGGTGAACCAGCTGCTCCCCCTTATTTCTTGCGTCAGTTATACGTGTCTTGCTTTCGAACCGAAGCATATGCATTTATAAGGTGCTGGCACTTTAAGGACAGCACTAATTTTCCCATGCCATAGTATCCGCGACGCGCAAAGAGACACCCTGCAAGCGCAACGAACCTAGGCGCGGAGACGCCGACGGCGTCGACTGTCCGGCTCATCCGACTAGCGTGACGTCACACCGGCGTGCGGAGGCCTTCCTTTTTTTTTCTAGGTGGCTTTGGTTGAGCCCGGCTTGCAGCTGTTGTGACGTCAGTGCCCTAGCGGGAGGAGCGGGAGTTAGGCCGCAGTACCATCTGTGCGACCGCAGGCGAGCGCACGAGTTGAGCCTCCGCTTTTGCAGCTGTTATGACGTCATATGGTAGCTACGCGGCCGCGCGCGGCGCAGCAAGGAAGAGCGTGGTTGTGCGGCTAGTATGCCTCGCATAAAACCTAAGCGTCGACAATTTCTGCCGCGTGGCCGTCTGCTATGTAATTCCTTAAGTGGCGTACGAAATGTCTGTTTGATGGAAGGCAACAAAGTTGTTGACTTCGGAAGAGTGGAATTTCGGGCTAGCTGGTGATGCATATGGGACTGCAGTGAAGCTTTAATGACGGGACCAAAAGAAAGGCGAGTGTTGTGGAGTTGCAACCCAACTTTTCGTTCGCCGCTTCGCCATTTCTTAAAGGCTGTCTTCGTGAAAGACGGTATATTGACGGGAGAGAAGAGATGACATTTATCATTGCGAATCTAGAAGTTAGAAAATAGAGACGCACAATAGACGACCAAGGTCTTAATCCCCGTTTACTGTCTTCTTCTCCTTATTTAGCTGTGGTCTGCTCCTTTTGAAGGCCAATTGTGGAATCACATGATGTCGGCGAAGCCAACGTCTTGACAAGGGTACTCGCCTACGCCAGCGCAGTAACTGCGTTCACGTTATGGGGAGAGTGAACTACGCGTTTACGTACACGTTGTTCACCCTCCCCCACTATCAATGGGCGAGGACGAGGAGAACATGGTGGAGCGCCAAGTAATGTAACGAAAGTGCTAGTCTCAAAAAACAGGGGGGGGGGGGGGGAGGGGGGAGGAGATGGACAAGGAAAGCAAAAAAAAAATGGCTGTGGCTTAGCTAAGGTTAAGCCCAGGATGCGAAGCATACTAGCCTTTATTTTAGTTGTTGAACCACTGTTTAGCCTGGTGAACTGCTGTTGCTTGGCTATATTTGGTTCGGCTAGACGAAGAAACAACTCATGCAGGCGAGCGCACGAGCTGAGACCCGGCTATGTAGCTACGCGGCCGCAAGCGAGCGCACGAGTTGAGCCTCCGCTTTTGCAGCTGTTATGACGTCATGTGGTAGCTACGCGGCCGCGCGCGGCGCAGCAAGGAAGAGCGTGGTTGTGTGGCTAGTATGCTTCGCATAAAAACAGATCCACTAAAGAATGAAGAAATTACAGATATAAGAAAACTAAAGTGTAACCCAAATAAACGCTCACAACTTATAAGCTACACCATTTAAACAAATACAAACACTTAGAATGACTACGTTGAAGATAGTCAAATAAAAGACGTGCGCCGCCTACGAAGTTCTTTATCGCAACCTCTTACACATCTAGGCTCTCGAATACCTTTTAGTACATTAATGAAGGCTTAGGTAAAACACCAGGAAAGCTAAGCGGAATGTGAAAAATGACAATTATGGAGCTGTTTGAAGCATTCGGCTCCATTGAGAGTTCGCTAGTTCCAGCCTAGAGTACATTATGTACCAAAATGTCACCCTAAGACCTGCCCCTATGAATCATTTCAAATATTTTTAAACAGCCAACCCCGGTTTCTTCAGCATTTCGTATGCTTCGACATGTGATTTCTGGCAATGTGTCGCACTGTGTTCGCCTTACCGTCAGGCTTACGAATACGCGGGAGAAAACCCATACTTTGAGCGCCACTCCCTCTAGGGCCACTTCTTAACCCTGTGCAGCCTTCACGACCGCCTCGGGTCAGCAGTGGAGCAGTGTCTCAAAGGACAACATCGCAAAATACTGTCGCGTGAGAAGAATGTAGAGACGCTGTCCTTACCACGGGTATCACCGCCATGGTGTTACCACACCAATGTTGGGATTGTACCGCTTTGTTAAGCGCGAGACACGTGGTGCGATCATGCGTACGATCCCTCGTCAACCGCGGAGGGGTCCGAATATCTTCGAGCGACGATTTGTTAGACACAGCACGAACGGTTTAAAAGTAGACCCGAACTTCGCACCATTACACTATACGACCGCAAACTTATAAGGTGGTGATTGTAACTTATAAGGTGGTGATTCTAACATTTCGACAACTGCGGGCACGGACGTGACGGTTGACCTTGAAGAACCAAAGTTATCAACTCGACGTTTCTACACTTTGTATCTCTCGCAAACCTGCGATTTCGTGGATGCCGAACCTGTTCACGCACTTGGGGACCTCCAATGCTGTAACCGTGAGATCACGACCACACGTGTGCTTCTTTCGCGCCAAAGTCTCTCTTTGAAACATCTGGCTTGTCTGTGACGTGCCAGATTCTGCCGTTCTTAATTATCTCGAGACAGGTAGCGCTTTGACACACTGCACTGTGTTATACCTCGGCCCATATTAATGCGATAGCATCGCATGTCACGTGATGAAGATGATCCCGCGTTGTTGTCCGCAACGAGTGGTAGCAAATGTCATCATCAGCGTCTTGTAATTTCGAACAAGCAGGAGTAAGGTGACCTAAGGTGGTGTAAAGTCAATTAAGGTGAAGAAAAGAGAATGAGGGTGAAATAAATTTACTTTAGGTGGATAAAGGTGAAATAAAGTGGATGAAGGTTGTTACAAATTAGGGCACGGTGGAATAAGGTTAGTACAAATTAGAGGAAGATGGACTAAGATGGATAAAGGTGAATTAAGGCGAATGAGGGTAGTTCGAATTAGAGCAAGGTATCTTACTACTTTTAATCAGGAACAACCCCTTAATATGACGGCGTTCAAGGGAATCACATAAAAGGCATACGCCGTCTGAGTTCTTTATTACAGCTTCCTATATAGTAAGGTTGGGCGATTTTTTCCTAATATAATAATGACATTTTAGCTGCAACACTTGGAAAGCTGGGCGGAAGGTGTATGAATGCTATGGAGCTGTTTGAAGCATTTGGCGCCATAGGGAACGCGAGCCTGAATTTAGCGTCCACACGGTCCAGTGTTAAGGCGAAAGCCGTAAATCTCTGTTTCAAGGTCGCTTTGTGAAGGACAGAAAATATCACGTGACCCAAGGGTGCTTGTGTAGACCAGAAGCGACCCAAAGCTTGTGTAGCCGTGTATAAGGTATGATGAATGGTTAGAAAACGTAATAATTGTATAGTCGTTAGATTAAGGTAGATTAGGGTGGATGAAGGTTGATTAAGAGGGATTAGAAAAAGGTAATAATTGATTAGTGATTGGATTAATGTAGATAGGGGTGGATGAAGGTTGATTACGGGGGATTAAATGGATTACGATCGACTAAAGTGGACTAAAGTCGATTGAGGAGGAATAAGGTCGGTTAAAGTGGAACAAGATGGATGAAGAAAGATTAGGGTAGATTATGGAAGACCAAGGCGGGTATAATGAGCGTTAAGGTGGATTAGGTTGGATTATTATCGAAGACGGTGGGTCAAGGAGGCTTAAGGTACATTAGGGTGGATAAGGTGGATTAGGGTGGATTAAGATGGGATTAATCGGCCTAAAGTGAAAAACAGAACGCTTTACAAGGCTTTCGCGTTCGCCTCTCTTAGGCGACAGCTCAGTCAATTTAAATCAGCTCAAATTCTTGAAACACCTCGGTGCCATCATGTCAACAAACTTAACATGGAATCAGCACATAGAATACATTTGCCGCGCCGTGTGATAGGTGAGATAGGAATGGTTAAAAGCTTGGGCGCTGTTGTTTCAATCCATGGAAACAAAGAAATAGCTTTTTTCATTAGCCGCTGCAACAACCTTTATTAGTTTGTTGCTTTCATAAAAAAAAGTTTATATTTGCCAAGTACCACAGGTTGGTTTTTTTTTATTTGACCCTGCTGAAAAGTTTTTGAAAAATAGTTGTGAAGAGTCCACTTAAAAAAAGGAAACAAAGCTGAATTGAAAAGGTCAAACCTGTACTACACATTAAAAAAGCCTGTAACAGTTCTGTTAACTTCGCCACCGGCCTTCCATAAATAGAAGAGAATTCATGGGCTACACAGTGTTTTAAATAAACCACGAATTTGTCGGCAGTACTTTTGCAAAGTCAGCGTACATACTGTAGGAAGTTCTTGTGATCTCTAAAGTAATATTTATCTACTTCGGATGCTCTTTATGAAGGCGTTAACAGAACCCCGATTTGTTTTTGATGCACAGTGACGGCCGCACTTTTGAATTTCTTGCTTCAATTTGCTTGAAGCTTTTCAATTTTTGACAATCTGAATAGAAACCAAGCGGGCAGATGTAAAAGTTCTACTTCTCATGGCCGGTAGAATCCCGCTGATTCGTTTAACGCTACGTATGTCATCAAAATGCGTTGAGCATTTGTATTGAGAGTATTATGTTTGCGCATTTTACGCCTATAAGAAATGAGAAATCGAACTTGGCCTGGTGTAACAGCACGCCCTTAAGTTTGAGCAGCCTTTGAGATATAAAAAATATAAAAAATCAGTGTATGTAACGAAATATATCAATCAAATCCACTAAACTCGTTGCAGCTGTTGGGTTTATCGATTTGTTTTTCTATCGAATCAAAACGAACGCAAACATAAAGAAAGAAGGAACAGCTGGAACTAGAAATGTTTGTGAGCGTTCGACCTTGAAAATACATCTTTAACATAACAATTCATAGGGCACCTATGCAGGTCTTGTGAGTTGTGAATGCAAAAGCATTGATGTACACTTGAACGCCGCTGAGCGCTTCTTTGTGTTATGAACTCCCCGCGGCCAAGCGAACGCGTTGAGACGCTTGGCGGACGCCTCCTAATACTCCGTTGCATTCATAGCTGTCAACGCTGTACAAAGCTACGCAATAAGTTCGGTCAAGAAAACTTATTCCTTTGCGCGTTCCGTCCATACTTCACTGTGCGCCAACAGCGTTTGCTAGCGTGAGCATTCTCGTGAGGCTCCTCCCAACGCGTTGCAAATAAAAAACCCGAAAACAATCCCACATATATAAAAAGAATTTAAAAGAACGAATTAGCATTCGCATACCACACTATGTTTTCTTCTAAGGATTTAAACTTGTTTCGTTCACTACTGAGCCTATATGCAGAACAGTGGCGCACAATTGCGGTAAAACGGACATCGAACTATATCCAAGTGCGAACGAAGCCACTGGAAGAAGTCTCTCTAGCTTCCACAGCGTTGACTGCTATGCATAGAGTTTCTCACTACATTACCTAGAGGGAAATCTGGCGCTGCTGCGCTGTGGTATGCATGGGAATGCCGGTATATTGCGACTTCGGATTGGCATCCTTCTCGGAGAGACAGGACACCTTGAAGACGCGCTTGGCAAGTACCGTTCCGTCTGTCACAATCATTCATTTTCTACTAAAATAGCACGTGAAAAGCTGTTTTAGCCTAATTATTACGCGAAAACATTATTTGTTTAACTATGAGAACTTGTTATTGCCTGTACGACTATATGTTACGTAAAAAGTATCAGTGGGCCGCTACAGTTTGAGGACGGATGACAAGGTTCGCGCTCGCTTTGAAACAGTTTGTCGTCTGTTCTTGCCTTTCTTCGCTTGGTCATGCATTGTGGGTGAGTAAAGGTGTAATATGCGTGAACGGAAACTTTTTATGAAGATTTTACTTTGAGAACGCGTTATTTGCGTAGCCATATCCACGTTTTAGACGAAGCCTCTTACAACACCAGCCAACACGAGCCTCGCAGAAACATATACCGTCATTCCCATGACGTCACGGTGCCCCCTTAAGAAACTCCCTTAGACGGTGGCGCCAGATTACCCTCTAGGTATTATAGTGAGAAACTCTATGCTGCTTTGTATGAACGGAGTATAGATAGCTTAAGGGAAGTGCACACAGGCCAGCTATCTTGGAGGCACTGGTGGGTGCCCTAGTGGTGCCCTAGTGGTGTCTTACCCACTGGTGCCAAGTGGGTAAGACAAACGTCATCTGAGTGTGAGGTCATAGGTTCGAAATTTACTTGCGCCGACGCTTTTTCATTCGGTAGTGTTCTGTTTAATTATGCATTGATTTCTTACCGAGGCGCTAAGTTAGAACGCAGGCGGAAGCTTGCACCAACAAGGAAAGCACGGATAGCTCATGCTTCCGAGAGCGAGAGAGAGAAGTGGTTCTTCACGAAGAATGGAGAGGCTACCGCTGTCCTCTGCAGCCCTCGAGGGGGCACGGCCTGGCACCTGACGGGCCGGGTTAAGCTGCTGGGGGTACGTGGCCTCATTTAAGCAAGGATGCTAATTGTTTTATCGAACGATACGGACTCCTCGCGGTCCTATAAAAAGGCAAAACAAAACAATAACGAAATAGTGATATTTTATTTATTTATTTATTTATTTAATTATTTATTTATTTATTTATTTATTTATTTATTTATTCATCCTGCGGGACCTCTTTGGACCAATAGAGGAATACATCCACAGGAAGATAAATAAAATCACGCACAATCTCTTCTGGCAGTTGTCGAAGTATGCGTAAGCAATGTGCCCCCTGTTCATCTCCACGCAGCCGCCCGGTGTCGTGATCAATGTTACGTAACTTCTTTCGCCCAGTAGAAAACGACACTACAGAGGCGACACGAACTGCTGCCAACGCGAGCGTAGCGTGAACGGACGATGCAAGCAAACTACTGCAGATGGCGGTGCCTGGTGCGCTGATGAAGCGCCATCGCTCTTTAGCGCCTCGTCCGAGAGCGTCGCACAATTATCGACCGTGATAAACCGCACTTCGGCTGCGTCTCTCGCGACCGCGATGGCCGCATCTCGAAAGCGACCTGCGAAGTCGACAGAGCGCTGCGAGTGATGATAGCTTCGTGCGCGCTCTGTTCTCGCCGCGTAGCTCGCGTTGAAGCGAGATGCAGCACGAGCATGAATTCGCCCGCCACGGCCGACGCCATCTTGAATGTGATCGTCTTACGGGACAGACGGACAGTTTTATTATAGCGTAAGCATAGAAATGCTTACGCGTTCCAAAAACGAGAGGCATTTTAGACTGCGCAAGCGTGGGTATACAAAAATTGGAGTACAATTGGCGCGCGACTGGCCGCTCGAGGCATTTTGCATGTATTCGCGGGCTTCTTTCTCGCTCGGAAAAAACACTTGTATGTAGCGCGTATTGACCAACAGAAATCTGTATCGGTAATTTCTCGTGTGGTCTACAATTTCCTCTTTGACAACTTTCGTCGAATTGTCATGATTGAGAAGTCGATTAAATAATTAAGGCTAATAATATAGTTACGCGGAATTTAAAAAAAAATATAATCTCAGCATCTCAAAGCGACGATAAACAAAATTACCTTGGTTCATTCGAGCTACGTGCATTTTGCATATTTTGAAAGTTTGGCTCAAGTTAAGCGAAACACGTTGTCATAGATTGCTCGTGCTAACACAAATGTTCATGTCGACGTACTTCGTCTTATACATTGATACTTGGACGAAGAAAGAACAGTCCCCCAGTCACAAATAAACAAACCGTCCGTTGCATCGTCTGTCTGCTTGATGTGATTAGTTGCGATTTGTTTCCAACGAAACAGTGTTCGTAATTTGCGGTATTCTTCAGTTATTTCTGCCCTTCAATATGTCACTGTCTCAGTCTAAACTCGTCAATTTCTTCACTCAGTATGGAGAAGCAGACCGAGATCTCCCTATTCATAGCACCTTCTCCGCGTTTCTGCTCATTAGGTATTCTTTTGTCTCTCTCTTTCTCTCTTACGTGGTGCTCGAACAGTGAATGGCCTTATTAATAAATAATTATCAAATAATTATTAAATAATTTATTATTTATTAGTGATGAACCAATATTACTATTAATGTTTCAATACTTAATCGGCCTATACGCGTAAATCCGCTTATGGTAAGCCATCACCTAGAATAGCGAACGTACACGTGACTGCTCAAGCATTTGAACCGCACCGAGATTGTGATCACTTGTATTGATAGCCAAGAGGAAATTCAATCTGAGGCTCTCACCTCTTGTTTTCCCTCCTCCTCCTCTGTTATGCATGCGTGCTTAGGGCGGACGGGCTCCAAATGCGATAATAGATTTTCCAATCAAAGTACTCTGTATTGACATAAAAGCGAGGCAAGTTTGACGAAGCAAAAACGGAGAGACATGCGGCAGCACTGAGAAGCAGAGACGCACCTGGCCTTCGATCTATTAATCAATTGGCTATTGACGCTCCTGCGCTGCGGGCGCAGCTTCCCTTGAGTCTCGCATGCTACATTATGTTTTCACCATGACGCGGGGTTCGCAATGCGTACTCTCGCTTCGATAGATTTTCGTGAGATGCTTGCGGCTAGTGCAGTGTGCGACTTTGGAAATAAAGGACACGCGAACTGGTGTTATATTGCCACGAACACTGCAAACGCAGCTTATTGTTCGCACCCTTAATTAACGTTTTCTGACGAGTCATTGACCCCCGTCTTCTCCGTTCTACGGATTCCTTTTCCTTCGCTTTCTCGCTGGATCATGCAAGCTGCCTCGTTCCGGCTCGCTGAATCTCTGCGGGACGGCTGGCCCCTGAAACGAAGCCGACTGCTGTGTTCCGTTTAGGGTTTAAGTTAAGTGAGAGTTCTTGTTGGCATTGTCTTGTGCTCGGCGCTCTGGTCTCTGCGCCATGTGTCCCTACGGTAGGTTCTTTGTGGTACTGAAAAAAAGGGGGCGCCTTTAGGGGAAGGTGCTTCATGTCTGGCACTTAAAATGCAATCCATAATGAAGGTTCACTCGTTGTCTCTGCTTTCTTTTCCATAGCCTCAGTTTCTTTCCCTCACAATCTTCCTATACGCGGTAAGCACCATTTCACTCATACATCATTAGTCGGTATTTCAGTCGCTCAGACCAACTCTATTAACTCTATGAATCGATCAACTGATCAAGCAATAAGTTGACTGTTCGAGTCGTTGTAATATAAGTTGATGGATGAACAGGCGATTAACTTTCGCCTTTTCCCGTGCCTAGTTGTTCATATCCGGTTTTGTTTTCGTCTGTTCCGTACATAACGGACGCTATGTCAGTGTTAAAGTCCATACAGGTTGAAAAAAACTCTAAGTGGCGGCAACCTCTGCACAGTTGCCGTCTGTCATGCCCTTCCTTAAACGAAGCACAAATTTCCATATTCTGATACAAGGGAACGAAGATATCGACTTTAATTCGCGATGTATCAGTTGTTGTTGAATATTTGATTACGGTGAAGCTGAATTGGCAGGACGAAAGGAAGGCGAAATATTGACAGTGGGGTCACGACCCGCTTCTTCAAAAAATAATGAGCCATTCCACCCTATGAAGGTGGTTGACCAGCGAAGGTGCTTCACACACGAGATGGTAGTGACTCATGATTTTGAACAAAGGTACGAACTCATCTTTTGTCTTGATGGGTGGTCATCGTGATGAAACGAACGCCCACTCGTTTATTGTATTCATAGGTGGTCATTGTTTCATTCTGGACGGAAATCACATTCTTTGATAATATCAAATCGATGCACGTACACCATTGGGTGGTCGGTTAGGGCGGATCGGTGTGGCTTCGCAAGGGATATGTCAGCAACCCTGAACGCGTAACCCGTTCCCTTTTTCGGTACCGACACATCCACATTGAAATCACCGACAACGACAACACGGGTAGTGGGATCGGAGCTAATTCACGCAAAGTCAGTAGCTGCGAACCTTACGGGACTATGAATCATTGCATTTTTTTGCTTGCTTATGGGGGCATGAGCCATTGCTAATGGAGGTAAGACGGTCTCCGTAAATGCGGTTTGAAAGCTCAGAAGTGCTGGAACTCGCGACTGCCATGGAGAAGAAATGGAGAACGAAGAAATTAGAAAGACAACGTTTAGCCCCGAATAAAGACAATGTAAAAGTTATAACCTTTAAACACTTACAAACACTTATAGTGGCTTCGTTCAAGGTAATCAAATAAAAACTATGCGCCGCCTACGAAGTCCTTCGTCACAGTTTCCTACATATAAAGGTTGCACAATCTCTTATTATTATATAAATAAAATATAAGGTGTAATGCCAGCAAAACTAGGCGGAGTCCGTATGATGAGAGCTATGGAGCTGTTTGAAGAATCTGGCTCTATTTAGGACATGGTCGATGGGCCCTGGTTGCCATAAATTTGTGAAATTATTTTTGACGAAGGAACAACGTTTGCTATCCAAAAAAGTGTTTCGTATGCTTTGAGTGGAGATTTAAGGCACTATGTTGCACTATGCGTTATGGGTGGCGCGTACGCGGGAGCCAAGCGGTACTTGGAGCACCACTTCCTCAAGGGCCAGTTCGCAGCCCCACAGGAATTGATTTGCCAGAACCAAGTTTTGCAAGACCTGAAACATTCAAACGCGGTTTTATCACGCCGAGAGTTTCCGAGTGCTTCTTCCAGTTACTTTTGTGCTCCAATATATAAAAGAGCCTTTCATTAAAAACGTAAGTGGCACCACCGTGCCACTTACTTAGCCATTGCTAACGGAGCTATCAGCAGTTGCACACGGGTATATGAGCCAGACTACGGTGAAGTTCAAAATACAGGACCAAAGGAAGGTCAGGTATTGACAGTGGGGTCCTGACCCGTCTCTTCAAAAAGTTCCTGGTTCACTTTTTATTTTAGACGGTCTCCATAAATGCGGTTTGACAGCTCAGAAGTACTGGAACTCGTCACTGCGATGGAGAAGTGACAAAGTAGCGGCGCCCAATAGAGGTAGAGGGTCTTCACCGACGTTTACTCTTCGCTTCTCCTTATTTAAGCCTTTCGTCACTCTGGTTGCAAGGTAAGGAAAGCGATAGCCTAAAAGAAAATGTTGGCCAAGGCCGAAAGGAAAACATATGAAGTCAAGAACGAAGAAATTAGAAAAACAACGTTAAGCCCCGAGTTAAGACAACTCATAAGTTACAACCTTTAAACACATACAAATATTTACAGTGGCTGCGTTCGAAGTACTCAAATAAAAACTATGCGGCGCCTACAAAGTTCTTCGTCACACTTTCCTACATATGAAGGTTGCGCGAACTATTATTATTATATAAATGAAATTTAAGGTGCGACGCCAGCAAAGCTAGGCGGCATGCGTTCGATGAGAGCTACAGAGCTGTTCGTAGCAACTCGCTACATTGACAATCTGTAGGCACAATCTTCGCGGCCATGAATTTCTTAAATTATTCGTGATGAACGAACCGCGTTTGCTATCCGAAAAAGCGTTTTGTATGCTTGGGGAGGAGATCTGTGACACTGTGTTGCACCATGCGTTGTGGGTGGCGCGTACGCGGGAGCCAAGCGGTACTTTGAGCACCCCTTCCCGAAGAGCCAGTTCGTAGTCACACAGGAATTTATTTGCCAGAACCAAGTTTTGCAGGATCTGAAACATTCAAACGCGGTTTTATCACGCGGATTTTTTCCGACTGCTTCCAGTTGCATTTGTGCTCCAATATGTAAAACAGGTTGATTAAAAAAAGTGAGCGGAATTACCGTGCGTTTTTACGGCCAGTCGTATGACACACAGCTCCAGGCTGAAGCCATTCTGGAAATTCATTCCTGGCCGACACGCCGTGGAATTTCTCCGGCTATAATTCGCAAATTGCCATACATGCCCTAAGATAACTAAACAAAATGTTAGTTCACGATTTGTTGTTAATTAGTAGAATATGTTCTTTGATTTCATTTGCAAGTAATGCAGGCCTGATGAATCCATCTGCAGGACTGGAATTTTGTTATCTGCAAATAGAAATATTAAAAATTGCCTAAAGCTTAAATATGATGGCCCCTGCCAGGATGTCCCAACTAACGTTAGCCATGCTATTCAAAAAAAAAATATTTAAAGCGCGGTGCAGGATATAATCTTATGACTTAAATCCTTCGGGCTTCAGATCTATGACGACCCCGGAATGTACGGTGTACAACTGTGTCTTGCACCGTGTTGGGCCAGTCAGTGAGGAATCATCGTGGCACGGGTTGTCCTCTGCGGTCTTTCCTCATTTTTGTGTCGTGTTTTTGTTTCGTGCTTCCTGCGTCAAGAAGAAAACGACAATGTCGAATGTGGAGAGCCATAATAATCCCATTGCAAGACTCCCTTCCATTTCTTTATGGCCATGTGTCATTTTATATGCTGACTGTCCATATTAATTTTAGGCTCTTTCAACAGAACAGTTACACTGGCACACGTTCCCGAGCATAAGCAGAAAAAACTTAATTTTAAGATACGGAAGCCATTTTTTTTTGTGATATATATACCGAAAGGTCGAACTCTGTAGTTTACTTATGTAGTTTCAAAATGTTTACTAAATAAGTGCTTTCTGCCTTGTTTTACGCGTTATATAATTAATCTGGTTACATTTCCAAGTTTCCTCAGTAAACTGTGCGAGGCATAGTGTTTATATTTCGTTGAGGTAGGAATCGTGTTTTCTGTGTGGAACTATACATGTTTAATCTATGTGGATTCATTCCAGTCACTGTGGAAAGTTACTTATTCAAGCGCTGCAAGGTGTTATACTGCCGTTATTCCAAAAGTTTCCGACACCTACGAAAATGCACGAGGCACGAACTTCCAAGAAAATATGGATAATTCTTAGAATAATGGCGCTGTGAAACTTTCAAGTAGTTGCATTGAATGAAACATTGAAAATAATTATTGCACCTTGCTTTTTCCCATGTTTGTTCGTTATTCGAGGCTCACAGTTTGTTTCTCCGCTGTCTTTGGTGAACTAAACAAGTTATCTTGTTCATATATGGGAAACTTTAGGATCAGAGTATTCGTAATGAGTAGGCAACGTTCGAAGTAGGCGGGTTAAATGCGCCTTTTTACAATAGATAGCATGTGCAAATGCAGCGGAGGGTTATTGCTTTGTTTTATCAACAGGGCACATCTATTTGCGCTGCCCTGGCATAATTAGAATTACAAGTTGGGTCACATTTGGCGGACATAATGGAAGCACTGCGCCAAATTTGTGTGCTATGTTAAAGGCCTGTTGACCGAACTCACCTGTTTGAAAAGAAAAAAAAAAGAAATCTCGAACATATAAAGAAATCTTAAGCAAGCATTTGAAAGCGTCGCGCTGCCCTTATCAGCTCTCTTTCTCTTATCAATTCATTTCCCAGAACTCTGCATTTCACATACCTTTTATTTACTATGAAGGGACGCTAGTTCAGTCGAATGTGTTGTGAATTTCCAAAGTTTTAGGCTAACTAGAACCGTTAGGAATAACTATCAAACACTCGTTTTTGGAGGCTTGCTTACAGCGTGATACGTACGTATATTCTGTTCGCCTGGTGCCTTCAGTGACTAACCGAGGCATCTTCTTTATGTTTGGTGACAGTAAGGACGAGGCAATGGTTCATGTGTGGGCAAACTTCAAAGTGTGTGGGCACTTGAGGCTCTGGTAATAAATTTCGTATGTTTGTACTCGAGAGCGTCATGAGGGTGTCTAACGAACGTGGCAGAATTTATCCCGTAGTACCAGCAGAACTACGAGTGCCACCAATTTTCGAACCCTAGTTTTTTCGCTATTCTTATGCGTCATTAGACACTGGTAGTTGCTTTCTGCGAGGCCCTTGGTGAACTACTCAAAGCACCTTTGTTATTTTTCGATAAATTAAAGGGTGCCGTATGCGTAAGGTGTAGGCTAAGTAAAATTGAGGAGGCAAATAACCATGGTTGAAGTAAATTAGGCATGGAAGCCATCTGAGCTTTATGAATGCGCTTTTCGAACAAAGCAGAATTTATCTCGCAGCTCTGGGAGAACTGCGAACAAAACCGAGATCAAATCTAGCAAAAATTCGATTGATGCTTGGTTAATGTTCTGGGGGAGAGTGAAATGTGTGTTCATGAATCACTAGCTTTCAGAAATTCCTAACATTCAGTGCTCAAAAGCGTTGTATGCGGGCAAAGTTTGAAACAGAACCGTCATACCCGGCACAAAAAATTTAAATTTAAATATCGGATTTACGTGCGCAAACCACGATTTGATTATGAGGCAAACCGTAGTGCAGTACTGCGGATTAATTCCGACCACTTGGGGTTCTTTAATGTGCACCTAAATCTAAGTAAACGGGCTTTTTTTTTGCATTTCGTCCTTTCAAATATGGCCGCCGTTGCCGGGATGCGATTCCGCGACCTCGTGCTCAGAAGCGCTGCATCAAAGCCGCGAAAAAACCACGGTGGTTCAGGTGCAAGTGTACATACAGGAAATGAAATGTCTTATTTCAACTGTTTGAAAGAAACAGTTTCTCTGTGATTTGGTTTGCAATTCATCAAGGTCGCAAACAGCTGCTTAGGCTTTCTTTTCTTTTTCTTTTCGTCATTTCTGCTGACTGTACTGTGTGGTTTATAACCTCGGCAACACTATTGCCTTTACTAGCGATAAATTTGTGCTGTAAACTTATACATAAAGGTATTTGTTGTTTATTTAATAGATTGTCAGGTAGTAATTGCCTATCCTGTCATCTCGAGATTATATGTAATTTCGAGGAATATATTGAAATAATTTCTTTCTCCACCATGATTCATCATGTGTACTTCATAACCGCTATGTGGCTAGTAGCTATCAAATTAAAGGAGATACGCGTTAGAGAAGAGAGAGTTGTAGAGAGCTCTTGTGGCATTGTCTTGTGTGCGATGCACTGGGCTTTGCACAGTCTCCTGGTGAGGTGCAAGATTGGTTCAGTTGGTTTTGCAGAAAGGTTATAGCAGTGCGAACTAGTGGCAAACGGGGGCAAGCGGTAATTTACAACTATTTGGCTTTGGTTTCTTGGCAGGATTTATGCACACAGTGAAAAAGTCGTGTCGTGACAAGCAACAAAAAGGCAAAAAAAAAGTGAAAAATGGAGCAAATTTCAAAAATCTGACTAAACGGAAAACAAAACCACGAGATCATCAAAGTGCGCATCTCGGTGCTTTCTTTTTATTGCTTTTTTTCATATCACGACTTTTCCTCTGTTGCTATATATCCGGCCGATAAAGCAAAGTATATAATTCGATGTTAGCGGTTGTTCCTTCGCGTCTCTGTCTTCGCGTAAATGTTTTAGTTCAGGCCGCTATGGGCTTGTCTACTCAGCTAGACCGGTTTCGTAGGCTCACTATGGTACTCGAGAAAAAGGCGCTTAGCGGGACATCCTCAATTTCCTGGATTTGAATTTTAATCGAGGAAGGTTCACTCGCTCGCTCGCCTTCTATCGAATTAATTTGTTTGGCTCACAATCTTTCTGTACGTGGTAATCACCGCTTCATTCATTAATCATTAGTCGGTCAGTGAGTCGCTCAGTAGATCTCCATTTTAGTTAAGAATCGATTAAATGACCAGACAACAAGTCAACGTATAGGGTCGTTCTACTAAGCCGTCAGATGAACAGGCGATGAACTTTCGCTTTCTGCAGTGGCCAGTTCATTACACCTAGTTTTCTATTTTTTCATGCCTTGCGTAGATAACGGACAAAATTTCACTTGTAAAGCACGCAGACGTTTAAAAAAAAAGCCTAAGTGGCGATAATCTCTGCAGCCACGCCGTCTGCCATGTTCTTAAGCGGCGTGCCAACTGAAATTTTTGATACAAGTGAACAAAGATATTCACTTTGGAAGAGTACAGTTTTCAGACAGCTGGTTAAAAAAAAGCCTAAGTGGCGATAATCTCTGCAGCCACGCCGTCTGCCATGTTCTTAAGCGGCGTGCCAACTGAAATTTTTGATACAAGTGAACAAAGATATTCACTTTGGAAGAGTACAGTTTTCAGACAGCTGGTGATGCATATTTGGCTACGGTGTAGATCAGCAGGTGGCCTTGAAGGAAGGCGAGGTTGTGACTATGAAGACGCCACCCGCCTCTTTGTTCACTTCTTCGTCATTTTTTAAAGACTCTCTTCGTCAAATGCGGATTATTGACACCTGGCAAGGAGTGGAATTTGTCACTGCGAACTGGGACTGGAACCAATGGGTACAACAAATAAACACTCACTTCTTCTAACTTAGAACCTTTAAACATAAACAAACGCTCATAGCCATTGCGTTCGAGAAAACCAAATAAAAGACGCACGCCGCTTACGAAGTTCTTTTTCACTGTGTCCAACATATTGTTGTTGCGCGATGTCTTCTAATATATTAGGGAAATCTTAAGCGAAGGGCCAGGAAAACTAAGCGGAATGTGTGCAAGGATAGCTAGGGAGGTTTTTGAAGCATTCGGCTCCAATAGAGGCCGCTCGTGGGACCATTTATTGGAGGGGAGGGGGGGGGGGGGGGCGGGGCGTACGGCATTTAGAGAAGTCACAAGATCCAGTCCCTGATCCATACTTTAGTGAGTTGCACTGCAATGAGCCCGTTGGTAGAGACGTTTATAATAGATCTTACTGCATCAAATGTAACCACGTCAGCCAAGTACAGAAATCGACTTCTGCTCTATGTGCATGCTTCATACATTATTCGATTTCCATGGTTTACGTGGACTTGGCGAACGCATGTTATGTGGCTAGTTTTCCGCACGTAGTGTTAACGTGAGCTCAAAAAGAAGGCGTTCTCTAACGTGGTGACTCACATGGGCCCTGCTTCAGCGTCAATTCTCGCGATGGCTACGCCAACGGCTCTCAGTTCGGACAACGCCGGTGCACTTCGATCCTTGATGTCATGCTATCTTACCTGACTGCCATGGAATCTAATGGGGACGCACTCGAGTAAGCCTCGGTGATTCTGACGTACCCGCTTTGTGGCTACGCTCGATACGTACTCTCGATATTTTGCCAGTGACTGTTGAAGTTAGCTTTGGCTTCTTCCGTGCTCACCTTAACTATAAGATAAAAGTGCATAGCGCATCCAATTTCTAGGAAGATTCGGCTGTTCCGACGTCCACATTTGCCTAACGAGGCGCGTCGGCATAGAAACCACAGGATGGTTGCTAATAGATCATCTTGGCTTGGATTTGCTTCTCACGATGCACCAGACGGCGCCCTGTTCCCTAACGTCTCCTGACGTTCGCGTTCCTTTACTTAACACTAAGGGTCTTGAACGCAAGGACTTCGCTTTTAAGACTGTCGTTTATTGTCGCGTTATTCACTCGATACGACGTCAAAGTCGTCAAGTCAAAGCTGAACGCAAGGGAGCTTCCACTTCTGCATAACAATGGAAAATCGAATTGATCCCCTGGGCCTGCACCCTAATGGTGTTTCCTTATTTATTTATTTATTTATTTATTTATTTATTTATTTATTTATTTATTTATTTATTTTTATTGACGGGATAAGTGAAGGGAA
This sequence comes from Dermacentor andersoni, assembly GCF_023375885.2. Taxonomy (NCBI): domain Eukaryota; kingdom Metazoa; phylum Arthropoda; class Arachnida; order Ixodida; family Ixodidae; genus Dermacentor; species Dermacentor andersoni. The sequence continues at coordinate 37,190,702 of NC_092822.1, read as the reverse complement.
ATTGAAAGTATTGACACCTGTTCGGCGCTACCGGCTCCTCCACAAAGAAACAAAAAAACTCACACTGTCGCTGTAAAGCGGAGCATTGAAAGCGATAGCGAGGTTCAGCGTTGCTCTGGAGCTGCCCGCACGGTGTCACAACAGAACGCGTACGCGACAGGACGCGATGCGGCACGACAGACAGTTGCAGCTTGGCGGCGGGAACGGCCTCCTCGCCCAATCTAGCCGTGTATATTGCTATGCTGCCTCGACCAGGAGCTTCGGCCAGTGGTGTTACCGCGGCGTCTCGCGAGGTGAGATGAGACGGACCGAAGACCATCGGCGTTTGTGGAGCTCCCAGTATAGTGAAAAGAATACAGAGGTTTAGCCTGGCGTTTACTGTCCGAGAGACCAGTGTGTGCACTACGATGCGCAATGCGCACAGCTGCTCGACAGCAACACTAATGTGTGTGTGTGCACGCAAAGCTCAAGTCAGCAGGGAAAGCCAGAACGGTGCCGCCCTGTCTCCGGCTGAGCCGATTCAGCTCATCGTGACGCTGCTTCCATTTGGCCATCGTCGCTTTTGCAGCCAAATGCATGACGTCACCAGATACTTTTTTCGACTCTCCAAGCTCAGACTGCGCATGCGCGTGGAGACCATGACAACACGATCGCGCGAACGCACACCCGAGTGTCCCTATGTACAGGTTGTCCCGCATAACTTGAGACCAAGTATTACAAATGAAAGGCGCGAGTTGAACCGAATGCATAACATTGGCACTGGCCTAGAGTTACTCAGGCTATATTTTATTTACCGTTAATTGTATGTGCGCACAAAATTCTCATGCAAGCAGGGAACGCTTTGCTTAGGCAGAGCCGATTCAGCGGAGCCTCACGCTGCGTCCACTTTGGGCATCGTCGCTTTTTGAGACAAAATGCACATCGCGCGTGTTGGGACCTTCCAACTGTCCAATCGCAGGCTGCGCATGCGCGTAGAGACCGTGACAGCCCGACGGCGCCAACAGGCCCACCCGAGCGTCCCCGTGGCTCAGCAGCTATGGCCGTCTACTGGACAGCACACGTAGGGGGTTTGATTGCCGACCACGGCGGCAGCGCACATGCAACAACGCCCGATTCCTTAGGTTCAGGTGCTCGTTAATGAAACGAAAGTGGCCGAAATGTATCCCACAGCCTTTCACTGCGCTGCCTCTCGGGGCACTAGAGTTGCGTACAGCCGTTAAACTCAGCCGATGAATAAATGAATCAGTCAGTCAATCAATTTATCTATTCATCTATTGAACAATGAATTGCTCGGGCATCCTTCTTGGGCGTTTGTTTTTCTCGTCAACGGCAAGCCTTCCTATGGTGAACCAGGAATTTCTACGGACCACCATGTAACAATAAACAAAAATGAAAACAAGCTTCACACTGAAGAAACTATGGGGCAAACAGGAACACCGTCTCAGAACGGTTGTATACGGAGTGTTGATACTGGCCTCATCGCGTAGCTGATAAGAATTGAAAGCTGGAAGACAAAACGAAGACATAATATTAAACGCCTACGTGACGGACGATGGACGAATGCTTCGCTAGTCTACCCGTTAGGAGTTACGTCAACTCAGCTTTCCACATACAGTCAGCGGAATGCATGGATAATAAGGGGATAGTACTCGTGCCAAATGTGCTTCCTTGCACGGTGGCGGGGTTCTTCCTGCAGCAACTTTAAGTACCGAGGCTCCCTGTAGACTACTTTCCACCGAAGCATGTCAGTCCTGAGGATCTCGTTAATCTTAGTGATATGGCAGGTCAGAGGCGTGAACTCAGCAAACAGGGTCTCGCTATCACGAGGTAATTGACCCACGCGAATGCAGCAGACTAGCATTTCGCTACGACTCACTCTGATGGCGACGACGGTGACCAAAGTGTAGGGATGCACGGAGAAAGAAGGAATGACTCCCGGGGAAGCAGAAATGCTGCTTAGTAAGGCGAAAGGCTGGGAAAGTTGGTTTTGCATCAAGGCCATAGCAGAGCGAAGTAAAATGTACACACGAAAAAAGAGGCAAACGGGGGCAAGCGCTAATTTCCAACGTTTGGCGTTTGTTCACTGACCTTACTTCTTGACACAGAACCCAATTCGTGACCTGACAATAAGCAAAACACAAAAAACAAGAACAGCAAATTCAGAAAACAATACTACACAGAAAGAAAAACCACGAAGCCATATATGCGTCCATGTCATTGGTTTATTTCTTTTTGTTAGTTGGTTTTCTTTTTTGTCGCGTCACGACCTTCCCTCTGTTTCTATAATCACCATCATAATAATAATCATCAGCATCATGTTTATGCCCACTGCAGGGCAAAGGCCTCTCTAACACTTCAGCTACCCCAGAGATGTACTAATTGTGGCCATGTTGTCCCTGCAAGCTTCTTAATCTCATCCGCTTACCTAACTTTTTGCCGCCCCCTACTACGCTCCCCTTCCCTTGGAATCCAGTCCGTAAGCTTTAATGACCATCGGTTATCTTCCCTCCTCATTACATGTCCTGCCCATGCCCATTTCTTTTTATTGATTTCAGCTATGATGTCACTAACTCGCGTTTGTTCCCTCACTCAATCTGCCATTTTCTAATTCCTTAACGTTACACCCATCATTCTTCTTTCCATAGCTCGTTGCGTCGTCCTCAATTTAAGCAGAACCCTTTTCGTAAGCCTCCAGGTTTCGAAAATGGTTCATACAACCGGACAATAAAAAAAAGCCGATAGTTGGAAGTTAGCGCTTGTCCGCGTGAGTCTGTTTGTGTGTATCTTTTAGGTTACGCTGCTATGACCTCGTCTGCAGAGTGGTTCCAGTATGATAGCGTCACTGCGGTACACGATAAAATACGCCTTTAGCGAAACACCCTTCATGTCCAGGTTTTACGGTTTGATTAGTAGATGTTCGCTGGCTGGTCTCGTCTTTTCTTTATATATATAATTTTCCTCACGATCTTAATATGCATGGTAACCATCGCTTCATTAATTCCTTAGTAGAAGGTCAGTCAGTGACTCAGTCGAACTCTACTCACTCCATGAATTGATTGACTCATCAGACAATTAGTAAGTTTCTGTTACAGTCGTGATAAGACATCGGGTAAACAGGCGATCTCTTTAACCTTCTGCAGGGCCAAAGTGATTATATTCATTTTTATTATCATACCTTGCGTGGATAGCGGAAACAATGTCAATATTAAAGTCCACAAGCGATAGAAAAAAAGCCAAGCAGCGACAATCTCTGTAACTCGACCGTCTGTCGTGTTTTCACTGAAGGGGCGTGCGAGATGCCATTTTTTATTGACGTCGACTAAGGTATTCATGTTGAGGAGCAGAATTTTGCCCCAGTTAGTGATGTATGTTGAACTACGCTGACGGTCGTTAGACAGTATCATGGGAAGGCGACGAATTGCCTGCGAGCTCAATACCTCGCTGCTTCACCCTCAGTGGAGGAGGAGGAGGATTTGCTGGTGCGGAGAGCAGAGCAAGTTAATTGAATATTGTAAAGATGGGCGTAGGGCCGAAAAGGAAAAGAAAGACATGTCAAGTAAACAATGAAGAAATTACACTTAAAAAAAACGTGTAACAAAAATAAACACTTAAAATTATAACTTACAAGCTCTAAACACAAAGAAATACTTCAGTCACTGTGTTTGAGATAGTAAAATTAAAAAAATGAATTATGGGATTTTACGTGCCAAAACCACTTTCTGATTATCAGGCACGTTGTAGTGGAGGACTCCGGAAATTTTGACCACTTGGGGTTCTTTAACGTGCACCTAAATCTAAGTACACGGATATTTTCGCATTTCGCCTCCATCGAAATGCGGCCGCCATGGCCGGGATTAAATCCCACGCCTTCGTCCTCGGCAGCCCAACAGCATAGCCACTGAGCAACCGTTGCGGGTAGTAAAATAAAAGGCATATGCCACGTACGAAGTGCTTTATGACAGCTTTATAAATATTCAGGGTGTGAAGTGTGTTGTAGAAATACAAATAAAGTTTTAGGTGAAAATCCTGAAAAGCTACGCGGTATGTGCGCAATGACAGCTGTGGAAATGTTTGAAGCATCCGATACCACCAACAAATTTAAATGAAGGTCAGTTTAAATTGTTTGTGAAAAAGTATCCCCGGGTCCTGCTTGCCATGAATTCGTAAAATTATTGGTGAAGAACGAAACTCCGTTTGCTATATAACAAAGCGTTTCCTACGCTTTGATTTCTCGCAATATGTTGCAATTATGTGCTATGTGTGCCGTTCCCCTTACAAGCGAGCTTACGCGTACCGGTCTGCGAACCGGTACCTCGAGCGCCGCTGTCTCAAGGACCAGTTCGGCACCCCGGGTAGCGCCCGTGACCGCCTCTGGTCACAAGAGGCGCGTCGTCTCAAAGACAGCGTCCCAAACGCTAGCTGTCACGAGACAAGAATGCGAAGACTATTTCTTCAGCACCGGTAACATCGCACGGTGGTACCTCACCGATGTGCGGTATTTACCGCTGTGTTAAGCGGGAATCACGTGGTGCCATTTTGCATGCGATCCCTCGTACGGCGTGTAGGGCTCCGAGTTGCTGCATGTGAAGATTTGCAACTTATGGCACGAACGAACCTTTAAAGTCAAAAGTTAGCAAAGCCAAGCGTTTAAATCAGCGGCAGGGTACTGACAATGTGATGACTGTGACATCTCGACAAGGGCGCACGCGCAACTCGGGTGATCTTGCGCACTCAGAGTTATCAAAGTCAAGTTTCTGTGCCTGGTGTCTCTTATAAAGGTGTAATTTCGTGCGCACAGTAGCACACGCACAAAGCTGTAACCAGAAGGTCACAACCACACGCGTGCTTCCTTCGTGCCAAAGTCGCTCTTTGAAACATCTGGCGCGGGTGTGTGGTGGCATCTTCTAGCATTCTTAATTCCCTCTTGATAGCTAGCGATTCCCTCTTGACAGGTGCGTCATAGTGCTCTGTCTTCAAGATCATTACGGCTGATGTGTCCCGTCATCCAGTAAATTCGGCGTTGTGCGCAATGAATAGTACGAAAAAAATGGTCATGAACGCCTTATAAGAGACAGTAGTTCATAGTAAGGTGAAATTAGGCGGTTTAAAGTGAACTAAGCTTAAGTAAACGAAGGCGAATTAAACTGCATTAAAGTGGATTAGGGTGGATTAAGATTGGTTCAAATTGGAGCAACGAGGAATATAAAGGACTAATGTAGATGAAAGTGGATTAAGGAGGATTCATAATGATCATTATCAGCCTATTTTATGTTCACTGTAGGCCGAAAGCCTCGCCCTGCGATCTCCAATTACAACTTAGACCAAGGGGGGTTACGTACGTGTAGTGAAGGTCACGTGACCATGCATGATGTAAGCCATTAAGGGCGTTACCAATAAGAGAAGTCAAAATGCTTTCGTATTCAAATCATGTAAATGTACTAAAGTAAATGTCCTTTTTTTTTTGTCGCCCACCACAGTACAGCCATGGCGTTGCGCTGATGAGGTCCAGGTCACAGCTTCAGTCCAGGCCACTGCGGTCTCTTTTCGATGGCGGCAAGCTGCAGTCCCTTTGCTGGAATCTTTCTTTCCGCGCGTGCCATGTTAGCTAAAGCTCTCACCTGCGTTCTAACGGCGCCCCGGTAAGGGCCAATCAAAACTCGCCAATCATCAAAACGCGCTCGCTTGCCCCGAGGAGTGTATAGCTCCAACGACCGCTCAGCGGGGTTCAATTGAACAATCATACTTTTTAGTTTATGCACTCATTTAATACAATCATGACCTCACGGCACTTCCTTCCCATTGATTGCGCCGTCACGTGGCCAGTTGCGCACACACTAGGTGCACCTTTAGTAAGCCAGAAACGAGGAGCTGCCGTAGCTTCCGGGAAGCGTGCTTGTCTCGTACAACACAGGCCCGGGTTTGATTTCCCGCCCACACCCAAATTTATTAATGTTTCTTTTGATAGAAATTAATTTAGGTTGTTTACAGGAACCTCCCTGAGAAATTTGACGTCTATTCAAGCATTTCTTCATGAGATTTTAGTCTTTGTGGCTTCGGCCATTTTTGGGACCACTCGTTGCGAACAGCACTGGCTTTTCTGCCTCCTGGTACACGTAATGCTATTGCATTAACAACAACAACAGACAAAAACGCAATGAAAAAATCAAATTTATAGTCCGTGAACTGCTGTCACGTGATCGCGTGGCACTTTTCTGGTGCATCAATGAGCTTGTTGCCCTGCGTCCCCTCTTCTCGGCTGCTCTGTAACTGCGAGAGATATAAACACTTCATTTCAAACATCACTGAGAGCAATTAGTACAGAGAACAAACTACGCAGCTACATTCTCTTGCATGATATTCTCAAGCGTGAAATAAAGTATAGCCTACATACAGACTCGCTGCTCACTCTGACAATTTCTTGCAAACATCTTTAGTACCGCATACACGAACGCAAAGACCATATGAAAATCTTGTTACATGATCTACTTCATCATGAATCAAGAAGCAATACATTATTTATTAACCTAATAAATGATTCTTTACCGCTATAATGAACCAGTTTGTTCCAATAGAGAAATGGTAAAAAGAAATAGGGAGAACTGGATTACAACAATGTTGCTGACAGATAATTTTATAGTTTTATTATGACGTTTTGTGGGAAACCTTCAGAAATGGCTACGTTATAAGATCTTGCATTAGTAAGTGACAAAGCTCGAGGAAGCAAAAAACTCTCGTCGAAACACTGTTCTGTGCTGTGGACGTGTTTGTGTGTTTTCCCTGTTATGGAGAACAAGATATCTCAAGATACGTGAGAAAACGCCTGGAGGAGCCAGAGAATGCTAATCGCATTTCAAAACCAGCAGATTCGCCTGCGAAAAATTGCAGTTTTACACATAATTTGCGCCCGAAGTCTAGATGCCACTGCTTGAAGCGTGAAACGCGCTCCTTTCATCAAAAAATCCCAAATTCAGGGGTCCCCTACCTTGGACGCTCGAGCAGTCACACGGTTTTCTTTCTCGTCAAAGAAATGGTGAATTCTCAACAACAATGCGTACGTACGCGTGGCATCAATGAAGTTTTAACGGTGGTAACTAGTTTGTCACTGTGTTCGTGTTCCAGGATGTTCGTTGAAGGCGCCGTGTATACAGAGCACATGACTGGAACATTTGTGCACTATATAGATACCTCCTTGTCACACACATAGTATGTGCCCGCTATGTGCCCGATATGTTTATATATTGACACTTGGCGCAAGAAATACCATTAACTCACACATAAACAAACCGTCCGTTGCACTGACCGTTGGCTTGGTGTGATTAGTAGCATACGTGTTCAAAATTTGCGGTATCCTTCAGTATTGGTGCACCACAGTCTCTCACGTTTCATTGTAAACACCTCAATTCCTTAACTCAGCGTGGTGAAGCAAGCCAGAAACACCCTCCTCCTGCCCTCGTCTACACTTTTCTTCCTACAAATAATCTTTATTTTTCTCTATCACTCTCCCTGGGACAAAAACAGTGAATGATATTTAATTAAGAATATCAGGTTATTAATGAACAATGGATTATTTCTTGTTATATACCAATTCGGTTTTAAATATTCGATACTTAATCAGCCTATCCGCTTAAATCCCGTTATGGTAAACCGTCACAGAGAATAGCGAACGTACTGCTGACGGATCAAGCAATCCAACCGCACCGAGATATTGATCCCTTCTTTTGAGTAGCCAAGTGGACACTTAATCTGGCTAACCTCTCTGCCATTCACCTCTTATTTTGCCTGCTCCTCCTCCTTTTATGCATGCATGTTCAGAGTCGATGGACTCATTAGGCGGCGAACCAATATCAAATCAAATTAATGGCTATACATAGAAAGCGAAGCAAGCGTTACGCAAAAATGAAGGGACTGTGAGGTCGCGGCCCATTTTTTGAAAAAGTTCGCTGCTTGGCCCTTTGTTGAAGATTGTCTTCTTTAACTGCGGTTTGATGACACTGAGAAGCTGCGGGATTCGTCACTGCCAATTGAGAAGCCATGTGTCAGCGTCCCACAATAGGGTCCCGAGTCTTCAGCCAAGTTTATGGTCTTCTCCTTATAGAAGTCTTTCATCGCTCTCGTCGGCTTCTTTTCATTACCAGTCGTACAATCAAGTAATGTCGTCGAAGCCAACGCTTTGACAAGGGTACTCGCCTTCATCAGCGCAGAAGCTGCGTCTCGTTGCGACAAGTTTATGTACGCTTAACTCACTCTCGCCCACTCACTGTGAGGGAAGAGGAGGAGGAGAATATGAGGGTGCGCGGAGTGACTTAAGCAAAGGGAATCTCGAAAAAAATGGTAGGGGCGGGGCCGAAATAATAAAAACATTTGAAGTAAGGAATGAAGAAATTAAATTTAAGAAAAGAAAGCAAGTAACGTGAAACCGAAACGAACGATTGTGCTGACAGCCTTCAAGAGAGCAATATAAAAGGTATGCGCCGAATACGAAGTTCTTCATCAGAATTTCCTACATGGATGCGTAGACTGAAGTCTTCTTAACAGATATAATGACATTTTAGGTGCGACACTTGGACAACTAAGCGTAATGTGTATAATAACAGCTAAGGAGATCTTTGAAGCAAGCGGCACCATCACCGTTGTGCGACGCCAGTTGAATACCGTGAAGTTACCTGATATACCGGTTCCTGCTTTCCATGAAATATATTTTCTAAGAGGGAAATCCCTATTACTAACGAAGAATGTGTATGCTAGGGGAAGCGACTTGTGCCACTGCGTTGCACTAGGCGTTGTGGGTGGCGCTCCCCTTACCGCCGAGCCTACACGTACGCGGGATCCAACCGATACTTCGAGCGCCACTTTCTCAAGGACCAGTTCGTAAGCCCGTTCACCCTCCGCGACCACTTCTGGTCACCAGCGTGTTAGAGTCTCAAACGACAGCGTCGCGAAACGCTAGCTGTCGCGAGAGAAAAATGCGCAGGCGCAATCCTTACCACGGGTGTCCTCACCTGGCGGTACCGCGGAACTGTGCGGTTTCCACCGCTGTGTTAAACGAGAGAGACGCGATGCGAATTTGCGTGCGATCCCTCGTACGGCGTGTCGGGGTCCGAGTTGCTGCATACGACGATTTGGGACACGCGGCAAGAAGGAACGCTTTAAAACTAGGCCAGAACTTTGCGCTGCTAACTATGCGACAAAATGCTTATAATGCGATGATTGTGACATCTCGACAACTGCGCGCACGGGCGTCACTGGTGACCTTGCGCACCCAGAATTATCGAAGTTACGTTTTTATACCTCGTATCTGTACAAATTTGCGATTTCTGCCACACAGTCACGTACGCCCAGTGCTATATCTATTACCAAATTACATACGTAGCATACGTAAGACACGGGTAATTTATTACCAAAGCCTGATGTATCAACCTACTTCGAACAATGCCTACACATCAACCATTACTTAATTTGTTCGTGACTGCAAGCGCTTTGAGGGCGCCGTTATACTGCGGTGTCTTCAAGATGGGCCCATATTAACGCGAAAGCATCATATGTCCCATAAGGCAGCAAAGCCAGCATTGTCCGTAAAGAATAGTAATAAAAATCATCACGAGCGTATTGTAAGTGAGAACAAGTCAGAGTAAGGTGAAGTAAAGTGGACTGTAAAGGATCGAGGTGAATAAGGTGAAAAAAGTGGATTTAGCTGTATTACGGTGGATTAAGGTTGGCAAAAAATAGAGAAAGGACGCTTAGGGTCGTTGAGTTAGATACAATTTAGAGCGAGGTGAATTACGATGAATTAGAGCAGATTAAGGCGGTTTAGCGTTTGTGCAAATTAGATCAACGTGAATTAAGGTGGATTAGAGTATAAATTCGAAGCATACGTAGCAATCTAGGACGTCGCGTACCATGGAGGTAACCAGTTATTTAGAGAAGTCATAATGTTTTGGTATTCAAATCAAGTACGTATAAGAATACTTAAGCGATTGTAAAATTTTTTCCCCCTCACCACAGTAGCGTAGTAGAGCTATGGCGTTTCGGTGCTGAGGTTCAGGTCGCAGGTTTATTTCAGGCCACGGCGGTCGCATTTAGATCGCGGCGAAATTTTAAAGAGCTCGTGCAATTGGACTTCGGTGCACGGTAAAGAACCCCGCAGGTCAAAATTAATTCGGAGTGTCCTACTGCGGTGTGGTACCTCTTATCATCGGATCGTGTTTTGAGACTTACAGGCCGATAATTTAATACGTAATCCAATGTTTTTCGAAAGACAGGTGTCTACAAATTGGGTGAGGCTCACTTACATGTCTGTCGCGCTGTTGCACTACCCCTCTCCCCCTATAATGCAGAAAGCAAGGGTAGGGGCGGGAGGTAGGTTCAGTTGTAGAATACACAAGATGCAGCTCCTGATCTAGACTAGTATGACTACGCAGTGACAAGCCCATTAACAGAGAGCTCAATAATTGCGTTTGCTATATCAGATGTAAACACAACACGCGACACGATGCGGCACGCGAAACAGCTGCTGTGGTGCAGCGGAAACTGCCAGCTCTCTGGTATAATCTAGGCATGTTTAAAGCAAGACGGGCCCGAGGAGGAGGGCAGTGGCGCAACCGGTGCCTCGTGAGATAAGACGAGACGGACAGAAAGAAATCTTGGCTGGGGTTCAAATCTTGTAAGCCTAGTTATCACAAGCGATAGCTCTGCTTTACATGCTTTTGCAAAGACTATGCTCATAGTATTTCGTTATAGTTAGGGCACTGTCTGTCACAGACGTTGCACACACTGCCGAACGGGTTGCGTGTTAAGTTACGATGAAAGCTGGCCGTCGCAGTCGAGATTCTCGCCATCCGGAGGGTGTGGTTGGTCAAACGTTCGTTGTTGGTGCCGTCGCTTGCGTCCACGCCTTCTCTCCCTCTCATTGTTGTTCGTGTTGCTGAACGACGGCGACGGTTGCAGCAGCTTCGATCTTGGCACGCTTCCGCGCTTCGTAAGTTTCTCTATTGCGTGCTAATCTGGCCGGCCTTTGCTGCGGTGTTTCAGCAAGCAACTTTGCTTTTGCTTCAGATTTCTAATCCTGCCGTCAAGCTTTATCAAATCGATGAGCGGATTCAGCCTGTCGCTTGCGCTGAACCGCACGCACAGACGGCCCAGTCCGCGGGCCATCCATGGCGAGACTGAGCGTGAAAAGGCGCGTTTCTAGTCGGACGTCATCGGCGAGCGCAGGAGCGTCGCTCGATGCGGGGCGCGTCAGGGTGCCTTGGCAGCGTCCGGTTACGTTAGGTGCGCGAGCGCGTCGAACGATCGTTCGAACTATAGATTATATTGTTCTCGCCAACGTGACCTAACCTGCACACGCGCTCACGCTAGGTCGGAGTATATTTAGCCCCTAATTAACTCTCACCTAGTCACGAGGTGCCGCAGCCGCGAGGCTCCGTGAGAGCGCAGCTACGACGCTCCTCCGCAGCAGATTACGCGGTGTGACGTCACATCTTCCACAATTAAGAGGAAGCTTTAGCTCGGGTCATCATCATCATCAGCCTAGTTACGCCCACTGCAGGGCAAAGGCCTCTCCCATACTTCTCCAACTACCCCGGTCATGTACTAATTGTGGCCATGTTGTCCCTGCAAACGTCTTAATGTCATCTGCCCACCTAACTCTCTGCCGCCCCCTGCTACGCTTCCCTTCTCTTGGAATCCAGTCCGTAGCTCTTAATGACCATCGGTTATCTTCCCTCCTCATTACATGTCCGGCCCATGCCCATTTCTTTTTCTTGATTTCAACTAAGATGTCGTTTACCCGCGTTTGTTGCCTCACCCAATCTGCTCTTTTCTTATCCCTTAACGTTACACCCATCATTCTTCTTTCCATAGCTCGTTGCGTCGTTCTCAATTTCAGCAGAACCCTTTTCGTAAGCCTCCAGGTTTCTGCCCCATATGTGAGTACTGGTAACACACAGCTGTTGTACACTTTCCTTTTGAGGGATAGTGGCAACCTACTGTTCATGATTTGAGAATGCCTGCCAAACGCACCCCAACCCATTCTTATTCTTCTGGTTATTTCAGTCTCATGATCCGGATCCGTGGTCACTACCTGCCCTAAGTAGATGTATTCCCTTACCACTTCCAGTGTTTCGCTACCTATCGTAAACTGCTGTTCTCTTCCGAGACTGTTAAACAGTACTTTAGTTTTCTGCAGATTAATTTTCAGACCCACCCTTCTGCTTTGCCTCTCCAGGTCAGTGAGCATGCATTGCAATTGGTCTCCTGAGTTACTAAGCAAGGCAATATCATCAGCGAATCGCAAGTTGCTAAGGTATTCTCCATCGACTTTTATCCCCAATTCTTCCCACTCCAGGCCTCTGAATACCTCCTGTAAACATGCTGTGAATAGCATTGGAGATATCGTATCTCCCTGTCTGACGCCTTTCTTTATAGGGATTTTGTTGCTTTCTTTGTGGAGGACTACGGTGGCTGTGGAGCCGCTATAGATATCTTCCAGTATTTTTACATATGGCTCATCTACACCCTGATTCCGTAATGCCTCCATGACTGCTGAGGTTTCGACTTTTATCTCGGGTGCTCCTATCTAAATACATGTAAACGGAGAATTCATTTTTCTCGGCAACCACAGCACCAAATTTGACGGGGTTTGTTGCATTTAAAAGAAAAACTTAACATCTAGTGACTGTTGGTTTCGAATTTTCGATTTAGGTCGTCAATATTTTATTAAAAATTGGCAAAAATCACAAATTTTCAGAAAACGAAACTATCAAGTTTACAACTCTGTAACTCAGCAAGAATAGGTGATATCGCAATTCTGTGAATTGTACCTAATAGCACATCTAAAGCGGACAAATTTGACATCTTATACATGAATCTCAAAAAATTAATTAATATGTAATTACAACTTTTGCAGAACCCTCGTAAACAACGTAACAAACTCATGTAAGATGTAAAATGACATATGAAATTTGTCCGCTTTGAATGATCTAATGGATGCCGTTTACAGAACCGCGATATCTGTTCTTGATGCAGAGCTATTAGTTTGTAAACTTCGTGCTTCTATTCTTTTCAAACCTCTGAAATTTTGTAAATCTCTTTAACAAAATTCAAGCCCTAAATCAAAATTCCGCTTCCAACAGTCACTAGAATTTATCTTTCTCTCTCAAATGCAACAAATTTCATTAAAATCGGTCCAGGGGTTATCTCAGAAAAACGTTTTTGCGTTTTTACATGTATTTGAATAGGCCGCGTCGGAGTTGGGCCCGAGCTAAAGCTTCCTCCTAAGCTCCGGCGGCTCAAGGTCATTGCGACGCGATGAATGACTTTGAGAAATATGGCGTAGTAGAGGTTTCACTGGTTTCCCTCCAAAACTATCGCCGATTGTAAGCACCCAATGGAAATGTTACACAGGTTTAGCTTGACGGTAACGGTTCGAGACGATTGTGTGCACCACTGTGTGGTCTGCACACAGCTGCTCGTCTGTAACGCTAATGGTGAGCTCGCCCACCATAGGTGTATCTGCCGAGGGAGGGGGAGGCTAAGGACGCACTTGCTTAACCCTCTCCCCCACTGTCAGAAGTGGAAGGTCAAAATATGCCATTTGCCGCGTTTCCGCCAAGTTTTGGAAGAGGGCGCTTTTTGCTGCACGCTGGAATATCCACCAAGTCGACAGCTGAGACGAAACTTTCTTTGTGAATGCATTAGCCACGTAAGTAATGCCTTTATTTATTACGTATCCCCTATTTTGGCAGTGAGCATTGTCTTTCGTGCCTCGCCCAGAAGACGTGTAGCAGATGACATAAGGGGTGCGCCATACACGTTGGCGTTGCGGAGAAGGCTGGCCCTGGGCAGTTCCCACCACAACAGATTTCAGGTTGCGCTTCGTGCGTCATACCCAGTGCTTGGCGATCGCTACATTACATTTCAAAACACAGTCAGCTTGCTGTGTCTAATCTAAGAGTGAGGGATATAAAATAATTACAATCGCTCCCCCCAATTAAGCCATGCTTTACGGCATGTGTTTGATGGATTAGCTAATACCCGGACTATTGAATATAAGGGGGAGGGGGGGATCATTATTCACTTTTACAGAATAAAAAAAAAGACCGCCTGTGCCAGATCGCACAATCATTCTGCTTGAGATGGACTGTTTAAAGAGTTGGGCATTGCCGGCACGAGAAATGGAAACAAATATCTAATTAATTAGCACAAGGAAGCTGACAAACAACGATACCGAGGAGAGTGTAGGGGAGATCACATGCACTTGTTAGCTGAAATAAATAAAATTGTTAATTAATTGAAGATGAAAGTGAATAAAAAGAACAGCTGGTCCACGTCTTCTCATTACGCGTGCGATGCTCATTCGAACAAAGCTACCTCGGCACCGTTGTCGTGTGCATTTTTTGTTTTTGTTTATGTTCATCTACTGGAACTAAACCTGGAAGTGTTAGCCAGCGCAACATATCACAGCCTCGACGGCGCATCTGGCGCATCTTTTTTTTTTTTTTTTTTGTCGCAAGCGTCACGTGTAGCTGAACATTTGGGTGAAGGCATCTAGTTAATAAACCCACACATGCTACCTGAAGGCATCAATGCTCCTGGATTCGAGGCCTCGCTATGTAGTGGAAGAGAAAAAGAACCCAGGCCCCGATTTTTTCAGTCATGCTACAATAAGCGGTACTTTCGAGCAGATGATTCCTGACATCGGGGAAATCTTCCACCATGCTCTGGAAACAAGGCACAACATAATATTTCAGGGGATTCCTGCTCACTGCGGCGTCGTCGGCAACGACTTTGCTGTAAGGCTGCACGGTCTTCCCACGAAGACACCCAACCGCGTCCAATACCTTTGGCGAGGACGGACACGGCCAGGGAACTTCGCCCACTTGTGCGCAAGAAGTCGCAAGACTTCTGCAGTTCAAGTACTTTCATTTGCAGATGGCATAAGCATGCCCACTTGCTACGGCTACAGCTGTCATCTGGCTTTTCCGGCGGCGAAACAAACTTCCTGAGCCACATGTGGGTGGGAGTGGCGTTCACGAACGCTTACTCCTGTCGTATGGCAATATCTCAGAATGCGATATGAGGCTCCTGCAGGTGTGAGGAAAACATCGAGCACCTATTGTGCACCTGTCCTCGTACGACGTACAACACCTCTCTCTCAGGACAACGCTAAACCGACTGGACGTACGACCGTTGTCTGAGTGAAGGATACTTGGACCGTGGGCACATCCGTCATAAATTATATAAGAAGCCAACAAGGACACCAAGGTGAACAGGGGGTAAATTACTTGTGCATACCAATTGAATTAAAGAAATGATAAATAAATGGAAATGAAGTGGATGAAGAAACAACTAACTGAAAGTGGCATATGTACGAACTCAAACCATTGCATTATGCGTGCATTGCTTTTACCAAGACTGCTACCACGGCGCCGTTTCCCATCCACTTTCTGGGGTACTTATCTGTTTCACTGCTATAGCCATATTATATATATATATATATATATATATATATAGAGAGAGAGAGAGAGAGAGAGAGAGAGAGAGGCAGCGTTGTTTAGTTTGGGGTGTGCCCCCCTCAAGAAACAGTTAGCACGGCACTGGCCAAAGCTAACATTTTGGGCAGCTTTTATTTCGCATTTAGCCTAGCATTTGCAATGACTGACCAAAAGGAAGTGAGCTGGGAGCAGATTTCTGCTGTCGCTGCCCGCTTTCAGAGCAGAAGCATAGGCAAACTTTTTCACGACCTGTGCTGGTAAGAAACTGCGAGGAGCGGCCACTCGAAGCCTCAAGTGAAAACTCTTGTGACATTGTATTGCGTGCGATGCCGTGGGTTGTTCACGGTATCTTATTCAGGTGATACTTCGGGCCAGTTGGTTTCGCATCAAAGTCAGCGTGAAGAAAAACATATCTACAAAGTCATTTCCATCTATCGACTTTTTTTTATTGGCTGAAAAAGCCGGGACTGGATAGCAACAAGAAAAAAAAAACAACAGATCAAGAAAAAGTTAAACGAAAAACAAAGAAAAAACAAGCTAATGAATGAACAAATTTCACTTGTAAAACACACAAACGTGTAGCTCAGTTAAACGCTTACAACTTATAACCTACACTTCTTGAAGAAATACAAACACAATGAAAGGATTGAAGATAATCAAATAAAAAACATGCGCAGCCTGCGAAGGCCTTCATCACAGCCTCTTTCGTATCAAAGTGGCGAGACTATCTTTTCATATCTTAATGAAGATATAGGTAAAACACAAAGAAAGCTAGGCGGAATATGCATAATGACAGTTATGGAGATGTCTGAAGCATATGGCTCCAGTGACAGTGTTATTCTGCAACACCACTGCTTGCAACATTATTTACCAAGAAGCAACTCCTGTACATGCATGTATGATTACGCAAAATTATTTTTGAATGACCAACCTCGACTGTTATCGAAGCAAACATTTTGTATGCTTCGAGAGGTGATTTGTGTCAATGTGTTGCTCTGTACATGCCTCTATCAATACGCAATAATATTTTCTAACTACGAACCCCGGTTGTTATTGAAGAAAACATTTTATATACTTCGTGAGGTGATTCGTAGCAATGTGTCGCACCGTACATCCTTCAATGAGCACGTAAAATTATTTTTGAACAACCGACCCGGGTGGTTACGAACAAAGCATTTTGTGTGCTTCCAGAGGGTATTTGTGGCAATTTGTCGCACTGTACACGCCTCTCTGAGTACGTAGAACTATTTTTGAACAACCAACCACGGTTCTTATCGGAGAAAGCATTTTGTAAGCTTCCAGAGGGGATTTGTTGGAATGTTTCGCACTGTACACACGTCTTTATGAGTGCGTAAAACTCAATTTCAACAACCAACCGCGGTTATTATAGAACAAAGCATTTTGTATGCTTCGAGAGGTCATTTGTGGCAATGTGTCGCAATGTCCGTTCGTAGAGGCACCCGCCTTACCGCCAAGCGTACACGCACTTGGGAGACAACCGGTACTTTCAGCGCCACTTCCTCTGGTACCTGTTGCTAACCCTATGGAGACTCCACGACCACCTCGGCTCAGCACGGGAGCAGTGTCTCAAACGGCAACATCGCAAAATGCTAGCTGTCGCGTGAGAAGAATGCGAAGACGCGGTCCTTATCAGGGGTGTCATTGCAACGGTGGTACCGCACTACTGTCGGGATTTTACCGCTTCGTTAAGCGCCAGACGCGTGGTACGATTTCGCTTGCCGTCCCTCGTAAACCGAGGTGGGGTCTGAATTGCCGCAAGCGACGATTCGGTAGACATGGCATGAATGTTTTAAAGCTAGACCTGACCTAGCACCGCTAACTATGCGACGGCAAAATTATAAGGTGTATGTGACATTTCGACAACTTCTGGCACTCACGTGACGGTTGACCTTGAACGCCCAATGTTATCAATGTTACGTTTCTGTACCTCGTGTCTCTTGCAAACCTGCGATTTCGTCGATATCGAACTTGTGCATGCACTTCGGGCCGTCAAATGCTGTAACAGTGAGGTCACGACCGGACGCATGCTTCTTTCGCGCCAAAGACGCTCTTTGAAACATCTGGCTTGTCTGTGACGTACCAGCTTCTCCCGTCCTTAATTACCTCGAGACAGCTAGCGCTTTGAGATACTGCACTGCCTTCAACATTGACCCATATTGTTGCAAAAGTATATGTCCCACGAGACAAATGAGCCCGCGTCGTTTTTTGCAACGAGTGATAACAAAGATCATCATCAGTGTCTTGCAACTTAGAAAAAGATCGAGCAAGGTGACTTCATCATCATCGTCATCGTCAGCCTGGTTACGCCCACGGCAGGGCAAAGGCCTCTTCCATACTTCTCCCACTACCCCGGTCATGAAATAATTGTGGCCATGTTGTCCTTGCAAACTTCTTAATCTTATCCGCCCACCTATCTTTCTGCCGTCCCCTGCTACGCTTCCCTTCCCTTGGGATCCAGTGCGTAACCCTTAATGACCATCGGTTATCTTCCCTCCTCATTACATGTCCTGCCCATGCCCATTTCATTTTCTTGATTTCAACTGAGATGTCATAAATTCGCGTTTGTTCCCTCACTCAATCTGCTCTCTTCTTATCCCTTAACGTTACACCTATCATACATCTTTCCATAGCTCGTTGCGTCCTCCTCAATTTAAGTAGAACCCCTTTCGTAAGCCTCCAGGTTTCTGCCCCGTACGTGAGTACTAGTAAGAAACGGCTCTTATACACTTTTCTGTTAAGGGATAATGGCAACCTGCTGCTCATCATCTGAGAATGCCTGCCAAACGCACCCCAGCCCATTCTTATTCTTCTGATTATTTCAGTCTCATGATTCGGATCCGCGGTCACTACCTGTCCTAAGTAGATGTATTCCCTTACTACTTCCAGTGCCTTGCTGCCTATCGTAATCTGCTGTTCTCTTCCGTGACTGTTAAACATTACTTTAGTTTTCTGCAGAGTAATTTTTAAACCCATCCTTCTGCTTTGCCTCTCCAGATCAGTGAGCATGCATTGCTATTGGTTCCCTGAGTTACTAAGCAAGGCAATATCATCAGCGAATCGCAAGTTACTAAGGTATTCTCCATTAACTTTTATCCCCAGTTCTTCCCAATCCAGGTCTCTGAATACCTCCTGGAAGCACGCAGTGAATAGCATTGGAGAGATCGTATCTCCCTGCCTGACGCCTTTCTTTATTGGGATTTTGTTGCTTGCTTTATGGATGACTACGGTGGCTGTGGAGTCGCTGTAGATCATTATCATCATCAGCCTGGTTAGGCCCACTGCAGGGCAAAGGCCTCTCCCATACTTCTCCAACTACTGCGGTCATGTACTAATTGTGGCCATGTTGTCCCTGCAAACTTCTTAATCTCATCCGCCCACCTAACTTTCTGCCGCCCCCTAGTACGCTACCCTTCCCTAGGAATCCATCCCGTAACCATTAATGACTATCGGTTATCTTCCCTCCTCATTACATGTCCTGCCCGTGCCCCATTTCTTTTTCTTGATTTCAACTAAGATGTCATTAACTCGCATTTGTTCCCTCACCCAATCTGGTCTTTTCTTATCCCTTAACGTTGCACCCATCATTCTTCTTTCCGTAGCTCGTTGCGTCGTCCTCAATATAAGCAGATATCTTTCAGTATTTTTACTTAGGGCTCGTCTACACTCTGATTCAGTAATGCCTCCATGACTGCTCAGGTTTCGACTGAATCAGACGTTTTCTCGTAATCAATCAAAACTATATATAAGGGTTGGTTATATTCCGCACATTTCCCTATCGCTTGATTGATAGTGTGAATATGTTCTATTGTTGTGTAGCCTTTACGGAATCCTGCCTGGTCCTGTGGTTGACAGAAGTCTAAGGTGTTCCTGTTTCTATTTGCGGTTACCCTAGTCAATACTTTGTAGGTGTAACAGACAGTAAGCTGAGCGATCTATAATTTTTCAAGTCTTTGGCGTCGCCTTTCTTATGGATTAGGATAATGTTAGCGTTCTTCCAGGATTACGGTACGGCCGAAGTGATGAGGCATTGCGTATAGAGGGTGGCCCGTTTTTCTAGAACAATCTGCCCACCATCCTTCAACAAATCTGCTGCTACCCGATCCTTCCCAGCTGCCTTCGCCCTTTGCATAGCTCCCAAGGTTTTCTTTACTTCTTCCGGCGTTACTTGTGGGATTTCAAATACCTCTAGATTATTCTCTCATCCATTATCGTCGTGGGGGCCACTGGTACTGTACAAATCTCTATAGAACTCCTCAGCCACTTGAACTATCTCATGCATATTAGTAATGATATTGCCGGTTTTGTCTCCTAACGCATACATTCTTGCCTATGCCTAGTTTCTTCTTCACTGCTTTTAGGCTTCCTCCGTTCCTGAGAGCATGTTCAATTCTATCCATATTATACTTCCTTATGTCAGGTGTCTTACGCTTGTTGATTAACATGGAAAGTTCTGCGAGTTCTATCCTAGCTGTAGGGTTGGAGGTTTTAAGGTGACTTAAGGTGGAGTAAAGTGTACTAAGTTGAAGCGAATGATGCTGAAATAAATTGACTTTAGTCGGAATTAGTTGAATTAATTGACTGCGTCCAAAAGAATCAAATAAAAGGCATACGCCGTCGGCGAAGTTCTTTATTACAGCTTCCTACATATTAAGGTTGCGCGACTTTTTCCTTATGTAAAAATGAAATTTTTTGCTGCAACGCTTGGAAAGCTCGGCGGAATTTGTGTAACGACTGCTATGGAGCGGTTTGAAGCATCTGGCTTCATTGAGAACGCGAGCCCTATATTCAGAGTCAAAGCCTTAAACCTCTGTTTCGAGGGCGCTTTGTAAGGTACAGAAAATGTCACGTGACCCAAGGAAGACCAAAGCATGTGCAGCCGTTTATATGGTATGATGAATGATTAGAAAATGTAATAGGGGAGGAGGAGGAGGAGAATGTGCCTGTGCGCAGAGCAAAGCAAGGAAAGCCAGTCTCAAAAAAAAGTGGGTTCCAAGTCACCCTTTTAAGACACACTTACTAAAAAAAACGACGACAACAACAACAAAAAAAAACACAATGTAACCAAAGTAAAGACTTACAACTTATAATTCAAAACCTCTAAACACATACAGACCCTTAGAGCGACTTCGTTCGAGATAGTCGAATAAAAGGGATGCGCCGCTTACGAAGTTCTTCATCACATTTTCCTACATATAAAGGTTGCGCGATTTCTCATTAACATATCAATGAAATTTTTGGTGTACCAACTGGAAACCTAGGCGGAATGCGTATGATGACAGCTATGCAGCTGTTCGAAGCAGCTGGCCCCATTGGGAAGTGCTTCGGACTGTTCGTCACTTGCCACGAGTTCGTTGAAATATTTGTAAAGAAGGAGCCACGTTTTCTATGCAAAAAAGCGTTTCGTATGCTTTCAGAGGTGCTTTGTGGCACTCTGTTGCACTATACGTTGTGGGTGGCACTTCCCTTACCACTCAGCTTACGTGTAGGCGAGAGACAACCGGTAATTGGAGCGCAACTTCCTCAACGGCCAGTTCGTAGCCCCACATGAATTCATTTGCGAGAACCAATTTTTGCAGGAACTGCAACATTTTAACGCGGTTTTATTTTGCGGAAAGTTTCAGACAGCTTCCAGTTACTTTTGTGCTCCAAAATATAAACGAGGGCTTATTAAAACAAGTAAGTGGAACCACCGCGCATTGTTAGGGCCAGTTAGAGGACGCATATTTCCAGACGGAGGCTATTCTGGAATTTCGTTCCAGGCCGACACGCCTTGCAAATTCCCCGGCTGTAATTCTTAAATTGTCGTATGTGCCGTAAGGTAAACAAATAAAAAGTTAATTTGCGATTTTTGTTAATTAGTTGAGCATGTGCTTTGATTTTATTTGCAAGTAATGCACGCCTGATGAATCCATCTCCAGGACTGAAATTTTGTTATCTGCAACTAGGAAATGTTAAAAATTGCCTAGAGCTTAAAAATGATGACCCCTGCCGGGATGTCTCATCTATCGTTAGCCAAGCTATTCAACTACAAAAAAAAAGGTAAAGCACGGTGCAGGATATATCTAACGGCTTAAGTTCTTCGGGCTTGAGATCTCTGATGACCGAGCAACGTACTGTATATTAGTGTCTTGCACCGTGTTGGGCGAGTCAGTGAGGAATCATCGTGGCAGCACTTGTCCTGTGCCGTCTTTAGTAACTTTTGTGTCGTGCTTTTTTTTTGTGTGTGTGCGTCTTGCGTCAAGAAGAAAACGACTGTCGAATGTGGAGAGCCATAAGAATATCATTGCAAGAATGGCTTCCATTTTTTTTTTCTATTGGCATGTGTGATTTCTGACACTGTCCGTCCATGTTAATTTTAGGCTCTTTTAACAAAACAGCTACACTGGCACACATTGTCTAGCGTAGAGAGAAAAAAAATAGTTTCAGTAAATGGAAGCCCCTTTTTTGGTGATATATATAGCGAAAGGCTAAACTCAGTAGGGTAATTACGTAGTATAAAAATGTTAACAAAATAAGTGCTTTCTGCCTTGTTTTACGCGTTATAGAATTAATCTGGTTACTATTCCAAGTTTCCTCGGTAAACTATGCGAGCCACGGTGTTCATATTCCGTTGAGGTAGGAATCGTGTTTTCTGTGTCGAGCGATGCAGGTTTAATCTATGTGGGTTCATTGCAGCCATCGTGGAAAGTTACTTATTCAAGCGTTGCAAAGTGTTAGACTGCCGTTAGTCCAAAAGGTTCCGAATCCTAAGAAAATGGACGAGGCACGAACTTCCGTGAAGATATGGGTAATTTTTAGTATAATGGCGCTGTGAAACATTCATGTACTTGCTTTAAATGAACCGTTGTAAATAATTATTGCACCTGGCTTTTTCCTATTTTTGTTCATTATTCGAGGCTCACAGTTTGTTTCTCCGCTGTCCTTGGTGTCAATATATAGGAAACGGTAGGATCAGGGTATTTGTGATATGTAGGCGACGTTCGAAGTACGTTGGTTAAATGCCCATTTTTACAATAGATAGTATATGCAAGTGGACTGAAGGGCAAGCGTGTTTTACGAGCAGGGCACATCTTATTGCTTTGCCTTGACATAATTAGAAGTACAACCTTCGTCACATTCGGCGACCATAATGGAAACACTGCGCCAAGTCTGTGTGCTATGTTAAAGGCGTGTTGACTGTACTCACCTGTTTGAAAGAAGAAATCAATTTCAAACCTATAAAGAACTCTTAAGCACGCATTTGAAAGTGTCGTGCTGCCCTTATCAGCTCTTTTTCCGTTAACAATGCATTTCCCAGAACTCTGCCTTTCACATACTTTTATTTACAATGAAGGGACGCTAATGAAGTCGAATGTGTTGTGGATTTTGAAAGTTTCAGGCTTACTAGAAGCGTTAGGAATAACTATCAAACGCTCGTTTTTGGAGGCTTGCTTATGGCGTGATACGTACGTATATTCAATTCGCCTCGTGTCTTCAGTGACTAACCGAAGCATCTTCTTTATATTTGGTGACAGTAAGGACGAGGCAATGGTTCATGTGTGGGCAAACTTCAAAGTGTGTGGGTACATGAGGCTCTGGTAATAAATTAGGTATATCTTTGCTCGAGAGCATTAGAGGTGTGCCTAACGAACGGGGCAGATTTTAGCCCGTGGTCCTGGCAGAACTACGAATGCCACCAATCTCCGAACCCTAGTTTCTTACCTATTTTCATGCGTCATAATACACCGGTAGTTGCTTTCTACGAGGTCCTTGGTGAACAGATCAAAGCACCTTGGTTATTTTTCGATAAATTAAAGGGTGCCGTATACGTAACGTGTAGGCTAAGTTAAAGTGAGCGGACAAATTACGATGTTTGAAGTAAATTAGGCATGGAAGCCATCTGAGCTTTATGAATGCGCTCTTCGAACAAAGCAGAAGTTATCTCGCTGCTCTGGGAGAACTGGGAAAGAAACCTGAATTGAATTGAAAAATGAATTACTCGCTTTCAAAAGTTCCTTACATTCAGTGCTCAAAGGCATTGCCTGCGGGCAAAGATTGAAACGGAACCGTCACACCCGAGTGCAAAAATTTAAAAATAGGTAATCATTTCTACGTGCCAAAACCACGATTTGATTATGAGGCACGCCGTAAACAGGGGACTCCGGATTAATTTCGACCACCAGGGGTTCTTTTGCGTGGACCTAAATGTGAGTGCACGGGTGTTTCTTGCAGTTCAACCCCATCGAAATGCGGCCGCCGTGGCAGCATCAAAGCCAGTAAGCAACCACGGCGGGTCATGTGAGAGTGCAAGTACAGGAAACTAAATCTCTTATTTCAACTGCTCGAAATAAACAGCTTCTCTGGAAAGTAATGCATTTAAGGTAGAATGCTGGGCTAGTTGGTGGTTATTCGTATAAGCGGACATTGCCCTAGCGCTTGAAACAGGACAGGGACAGGAACATAAAAAAGACAAACCGAGCGCTGGAAATTGGTTTGCAATTCAGGAAAGTCGCAAACATGTCCTGACACTTTCTTTTTTTTTGCGCCTTGTCTTTTATGTTGACAACACTGGGTTGTATATAACCTCGACACTACTATTGCCTTTGCTAACGATAACTTCGTGCTGTAGACATATACACGAATAGTAATATTCCGGAAAGTACAAAAGAACATATCAAATGAGTATGAAGGACTCAGACTTATGTAAAAAAGGCAACGGATACCACAAATAAACATTCGTACCTTATAACTTAGAACCTCTAAACACCAAGACGTAAAGCCACTGCGTTCAAGATAACCAAATAAAGAACGTACAGCGCCTTCGAAGTATTTAATTGTGCCCTACATATTAAGGTTGTGTGACGTCTTCTTAATATATGAATGAAATTTTAGGCGCAGCGCTAGGAAATCTAAGCGGTATGTGTATAATGACAGCTGTGGAGCTTTTTAAAACATTCGACTCCAATAGGTGTGCTGCCTCAGATCGTGTCCTAAGAGCCAAGCTCGGATCCGGCTTGCCTTGAATTCGTGCAAATATTTGCGAAAATGCAACCCCGCTTGCTATCCAAGGAAGTGTTTTCTATGCTTTGAAAGGAGACTCGTGGCACTCTGCTGTGGGTAGCGCCCCCCTAATCAACGAGCCTACGCGTGCGAGGGAGCCAACGGTTACTTCGAGCGCCACTTCCTCAAGGACCAGTTCGTAACCCCGTGCAGCCTCCGCGACCCCCTCTGGTCAACAGCGAAGCAGTGTCTGAAGCGGCATCACGGCAAAATGCTGGCTGTCGCGAGAGAAAAATGTGAAGACGCTGTCCTTGTCATCGGTAACATCACACGATGGCACCGCACCACTGTGCAGAACTTCCCGCGGCCTTAAGTGGCTATGGTGTTGGGCTGCTGAGCGCGAGGTCGCGGGGTAGAATCCCGGCCAAGGCGCCCATATTTCATCATCATTGAAGCGGTATGAGCCTTGGAATAGAAGATGGAGAAGCGCAGGAGTCTGGGTTCAGGGGAAGAGAAGAAGGAAGTGAGAATAAAATGGTAGACAAGATGGACGCTAGTTCCATAGCAATACTTTCCGTCTATTGTGTCCTTTAACTAGGAACGCTACATTATTTCGGCGCAGCGGACAGCGGACTCCAACATGTGGCTGACATTTTTCCTTGAAGAGACCTCCGCAGAGAAGATCATCTTTTCAAGATACCAAGCTGAAGATGAACCAGCGGTGGAACTACCTCACGAACTCAACGCGGCAGAACTTGTGAACCTGGTTTTAGAGAAGGCTTCCATGGACACTGATGAACTACGTCGGAAGGGTGCTGTTAAAGTGAACTTCCGTCTGGCGATCTTCGACGAATTAGTTCTTCAACCGATGCGTCGAAAGGACTGTGGATCACAGTCGTCGACGGAAGAGGAGCCTCGTTTTGAAAGCTCTTCGGCTACAACAAGAACAGATTTCGCAACAAAACCAGCTGGTGACATCGCTTATAAGCTCTTTAAACGCTGAGAAGCCGGTGACTAAATTTGCAGAACCCGATGCGTTCGACGGCATGTCTTCAAGTCCAGAAGGTTGGCTTGAATTCTATGAATATGCCGCTGGGAAGAACAATTGGCACTCTAATGAGGAGAAGAATACTAACATGCGTAGTTACTTAAGCGGTGTTGCTCGGAAGTGGTATGATTTGCACATTATTGAAGAGGCTGGCAACTCTTGGAATCAGTGGAAAGAAAAATTCTTGACGCCATTCCGACGCAACCCAGTGCAAAGGTGGGACGCCACGCTTAATTTCAAATTCAAGCAAGGCTCCCTCGTCGAGAATTTCTTTGACAAACGCCGCCTTTTAAAGCTGGCCCAGCCTATGCTTCCTCCTTCTGCCGTAGTAGAACTAATAATGCACGGACTGCACGCGCAAGTCCTGAAGCAAGTGCAAATACGGTCACCTAAAACTATGGACGGGCTCCTGGCGTGCCTTCACGACATACTTCAGAAGAAAACATAAGCGCTAGCTCAAGCAGTCACTTCACACGGTCCGGCGCGGATTGGCCAAGCCGTAATCAGCGAGAACCGCGCCGCCTTGCAGGCGGCACAGAGAACTTGGGTTGGCGCGCTCCCAGAGGCCGGGTAAATAACGTCGACAGCGACCCTGTCCCCCTAGTTTTGGACGCTCAAGGGGCTCCGACGACAAAAAGCTGATAAACAAGGGTGATCAGTCCGACCCGATGGCCACAACTGAGACTGTTTGTTTAACTTGCTCTAGCCTACTTCACATCCCTGTCAAAGTGGGAAACAGACAAATGATGGCTTTGGTTGGCAGCGGTGCTTCTGTGTCTATAATAAATGCCAAGCTGGTAGATGCAAGTCACCTGCATAGTGGAAGAGTACTACGGGTGCAAGGCTACGATGAAAAAGTGACAATGCATAATCAATGGGCCTCAGTAAACATCGAGTTCCAAGGTCATGAAATAGAGAGTGAAGTACTGGTGATTGAGGGGGTGACGTATGTCTT
The DNA here is from genome assembly GCF_023375885.2 of Dermacentor andersoni. Classification (NCBI taxonomy): domain Eukaryota; kingdom Metazoa; phylum Arthropoda; class Arachnida; order Ixodida; family Ixodidae; genus Dermacentor; species Dermacentor andersoni. The sequence continues at coordinate 37,164,208 of NC_092822.1, read as the reverse complement.
TCTGCTATCCAGACCAGATATAAAGAAACTAAAGATCAACGTATACTGGGACGAGGCGGTTTTAGTGGAAGGACTATCAAGGCAAGAGACACAGCCGGATAGAAAAGATAACCTGCGAGTTGTCATGTGCACGGAGGATATTGCAACGACCTTTCCTGAGCTGGTATGCATAGGAAGCTATCCAGCAGCGATGACGTCGCACAAGGTGCCTTTCGAACTAACCGACAAGACCGTCATCCGAAAATCACCTTATAACATGTCAAGAGAACACAAGATATGGTTGAAGAAAGAATTGCAGGAGATGCTAGACGTCAATATAATCCGCCCTTCGGTGTCACCCTTCGCCTCTCCCTTAACTATTGCTCCGAAAGAAGATGGAACTTTCAGACTGTGCACAGATCACAGGGTTCTCAACCGACAGACAGAACTTACACCATTTCCCATGCCGAAGATAGACACAATTATAGATGAGATGGGTGGTTGCCGATATTTTTCACGTTTTGACTTGTGCAAAGGTTTCTGGCAGATCCCGCTAACCGAAGAAACAAAAATGTACACTGCTTTTATCACGCCCTTCGACCTGTACGAGTATAACCGGCTTCCTTTCGGCTGGAAGAACTCACCAGCATGGTTCCAGAAGATTATGAACGAAGTCCTGAAGCCTTTCCTCGGCGTCTTTTGTAACGTGTACATAGACGATATTATCGTCTTCTCCAAAACAGAGGCGGTGCATCTGGAACACCTGTCCCAGGTATTAAATGCCTTGAGCTTGGCACACCTCAAGGTTAATTTTAAGAAAAGTGCGTTCTTTCAAAGAAAAGTTGTGTTTCTTGGAAGAGTCTTTGATGGGACTACCAAAAGCACGAAACAAGAGTCCGTCGAGAGGATATCGCAACTGGTAAAACCATATGACGTCCACTCATTGCGTGTGTTTTTGGGATTAACAGAACATTTCAGACCCTTCATAAAAGACTTTGCCATCAAAACAAGATGCCTCACGCGCCTAACGCAGAAAGAAGTTCCATTTGAGAGGGATGAGGAATGTGAGAGAGTCTACCGTGATCTGGTGCACGGAATCTCTGCTGACCCTATTCTACGCATACGAGATTTCACTTTACCCTTTGAACTGAATACCGACGCCTCACACTATGGGACAGGTGCAGTCTTGTAGCAGAAATGTCCAGAAGCATCCGGCCGACAAAAGCGACACGTAGTAGGTTGCTACAGCTACACCCTCAAGCCACCTGAAGTCAACTGCACCACTACTGAAAAGGAAGCTCTTGCAGTCCTTAAAGCAATTCAGTGCTTCCGTACGTACCTAGAAGGTGCGAAGTTTACTTTGTTCACCGATCACCAGGCCCTCACTCATCTCTTGAATATGACCCAACCTAAGGGACGTATCGCCAGATGGGTGGACTATTTGCAGCAGTTCGATTCACCATCTCCCACAGACCTGGACCCCTTTTGATTGATGCAGATGCATTGTCTAGACTGATGATGCATTGTCTAGACTGTCCAGGCCAACAACGAACAATCTGAAGAAATCATTGAAATTGAATTGGTGGGAAGGCACTGAACAAATGATTTTTATGGAAGGTCGCTATCAAGTCCCGCCAACGCTGGTTGCCAGGGTGCTTTATTTGTACCACGATAGCCCAGAATCTGGCGGACACGAGCTATTTTGGCGCACCTACAACAAGCTAGTCAAGAGATTTACGTGGCCTCATATGAAAGAAGACGTTAATCAATACGTTCGTTCATGCTACATTTGTCAAGTCAACAAAGTGAAATATAAGCAGCCTACGGACGCCATGATAATGCCTTGCCACTCGAACGTGCCTTTTGAAGTTATACACCTGGATTTTGCCGAGCTAAATAAGAAACGAGAAGGAGTCCGAAAAACGCAAGCTTTTCTTCGGGCCATAGATGAATGCACCAGGATGGTCGCGGCACGGGCAGGAAAAGAAGATGCGAATAGTGTCATTGCCCTTCTTGAAAGGGATATGTTTAGGACAACCAGGACGATTGTATGTGACAACGGTCCAGCGTTCAAGAGTGAAAAGCTAGCAAGATGGGCTCGAGACCACAATATATCAGTACAATTCTGTGCGCCATAACATCCCGCAGCGAATGGGCTTGCAGAGCATGCTATACGAGATGTGAAACAATACATCAGGATGTACGATAGTTTCCCTGGTGGTTGGAAATGCTCTTTAGAAGCAGCTGTAAGACATCACAATCGCTCCTACACCAGTGGCTTGGGATGCAGCCCGCAGATCGCTTCTTCAGGAGAAACCCCTATTCTTCAGGCGGACCGTGAACAGGGGCTGTTAGAAAATCTCACGATCGTCGAGGAGAGGAAACAGAAATCGAAGGAGGAGAGGTACCGTAAACGAATGAAAAAAAAAATTTTGACAAGAGACATTGCTCAGATATCCCAGACATTCAAGTCACCGACCTCATTCTAGTTAGGAAAGGAGTAAGAGAATCCCGTGCCAAATTTTATGGTCCTTACTCTGTGACAAAGACGGCCACTCAGAAAGGAATATTGAAGACTGTGTGGTACATTGGCGAACGTGGCTCAGTTGAATCTGCTTCGATTGGAAACGTTTTCAAGTATTACCCCAGGAGGGGTTAGCCAAAGAAACCTGGAAGGGTGAAGCGGTATGAGCCTTGGAATAGAAGATGAAGAAGCGCAGGAGTCTCGGTTCAGGAGAAGAGAAGAAGGAAGTGAGAATAAAATGGTAGACAAGATGGACGCCAGTTCCACAGCAATACTTTCCGTCTATTGTGTCCTATTTAACAGGGATAAGCGGGCTAGTTGGTGGTCGTTAATGGAATGCATCATGTAACCACACTGAAAAACAAGGGACAAGGAAGGAACACACAAGATAGGCGCGGAACTTCAACTAAGATTTACTACGGGAAATCTCACATTTATGTCTTGAAGATGTTTGCGTCACAACTGAGCCGTGAAATATACGAAGCTTACTGTATAAGAATGCAATCTGGCAGCTGCGTAAGCAGTTCTTCAGTATCACTGAGTGATAAAGAGTACAAATATTTACAAGAAAATTTGCGGCACTCACGCCCGCATGCCAACGTCAAGTGATGGCTTTATGATGATTGGCAAGGGTGATTACGATACCTGTATAAATGTGAGATTTTCCGTAGTAAATCTTAGTTGAAGTTCCGCGCCTGTCTTGTGTGTTCCTTCCTTGTCCCTTGTTTTTCAGTGCGGTTACATGATGCATTCCACTATTGTGTCCTTCAACTAGGAACGCTACAATATATATGCCAAAAAATTAAACTCTAAAAGTAATTAATGTGCTTTGAATAGATTTACTGAATATCTGGTTTCTGCCATCTTTTACGCGGTATACAAATAATTTGACGGCTTTTCTAAGTTTCTTCGGTAAACTGTGGAAGGCACCGCGTTTATAGTTCATTAAGCAGGAATTGCGTTTTGAGTGACAAGCGGTAAACCTTTAATATGTGCGGGTTCATTGCTGCTTTTGTGGAAAGTTACCTATTCAATCGTTCCAAGGTGTAATGCTGCCGGTATTCCAAATGTTTTGCTGACTCTTAAAAAAAAAAAAAGAAGCTGCAGGAGGCACGAACCTTAAATTCCATAAAACTGTGGATAATTTCTTTTGTGGAATGGCGCTGCGAAACTTTCACGTAGTTGTTTTAAATGCGACGTTGTATATAATTACTGCACCCTCGCTTTCCCCCTATTTTTGTTGGTCATACGAGGCTCACAGCTAGTTTCTCCACTGTTTTGGTGAAGAAAAGCAGGCGTCAAGTTGATATAGATTGGAAACATTAGAGATGTGGTATGTGTAATCTGCAGACAACGTTGCAAATGGGTAGGTTAAATTCGCCTTTTTTACAATATATTAGGTGTGCAAGTGGACTGAATCGTTATCAGTGTCTGTTACGAGTGGCGTAACACTTGTATCGCTGCCCTGGTGTTAGCACAACTAGAACTGTACAATTACAATAACAAATTTTGAGAGCATAGGGGAAACGCTACGTCAAGTTTGTGTACCTCGGTAAATGCGTACTCATGAAATACAGGTGTTGGAAAAAAACGTTTTACATATACATTAAAGAACATCCTAAGCAAGCATTACAAAGTGTCTCACTGCTCTTATCAACAACGTTTCCGAACTTTTCAAGAGCACTCTGCATTTAAAAGGAAGGGGTGCAGCATGAGTGGAAAATGTGGCGAATGTTTAACGTTTCTGGCTTACTAGAAGCATTACGAACATTTATTGAACGCTCGTCATTTTTTCATGTTATTCGGGGGACCTTTCTTGTTCTATTTCTATTCGGGAGACCAGGCACCTTCTTTACGTTCGGTAACAGTAAGGACGATATAATGTTTGGTGTGTAGGGAAAGTTCGAAGTAGGTCGCCACATGAGGCTGTGGTAATAAGTTCCGTGTGTTTGTGCTCTAGAGCGTTTTAAGTTTGTTTAACCAACGTGCCTAATTTAACCCGTTGCCCTGGTATAACACCAAAGGCCATTATGCTCAACATTAGTTCGACTTCATCCGGCCATCTCCTAGCCGCCTGGTTAGCTCAGATGGTAGAGCGGCTGCCCCGGAAAGGCGGTCGTCCAGGGTTCGAGGCCAGGGCCTGGACAAATTTTTCTCCAACTGCGAGGGTTTTATTTCGAGGAACTGGAATGGGTTTCCTTTCTAGCCATTGCTGTGATTCGGTGGATGTATCATTTCATCTTTATTACTTACGTCTCTCCACCTTGCGGGTTTCCTCACAACTATTACATCCCTCATCCTCAATGGACGAGGGGCTGGAGGGGATTAAGCCGGTGCGCAGAGTCAAGTGAGGAAATTGGATGTCGAAAAAATTTGGAGCAAGGCCGCGGAGGTAAAAAAAAAAACAATTGTAGCAAGGAATGAAGGAATATCTTGATATAAGGCCTTTGCGCCAATAAATGCCATCCACCATCAACCTATGTAAAAAAAAGCAAAGTGTAACACAAACGCTTGGAACTTGGAAATTACAAAATTTAAACACAAATGAACGCTTAAACTGACGGCGTTCGAGAAAGTCAAATAAAATGCATGTGCTGCCTATGCAGATATTAGCAGAGTTTTTAACATATTAAGCTTACGCGAATTGTTTTTTGATATATTAATGAAACTTCAGGTGCAAGGCCAGGAAACGTAGGCGGAACGTGTATAATCACAGCTGTGGAGTTCTTTGAAGCATCTGGCTCCATTGCCAATTCAATAGGGGGATCACCCAAGGAATACGTTGACATACTTATGAAAAACCGAACCCCTCTTACTGTTTGCTACGTATACGTTAAATTATTTGGGGAGAAACTAACGCCGCACGCACGTCACGGGTGACCTTGCTCAATCACAGTTATGGAAGTGACTTTTCTATTTCTCGTATCTCTTGCAAACCGGCGATTTCGTGGACCCACTCGCACAGGCCCAAAGCTAGCTGTAACCGCCATGTCACGACCTCACGCACGCTTCTTTCGCGCCAAAGTCGCCCTTTCATACATCTGGCGCGGGCTTCACCTGCCAGGTTCAAGGCTTCTCAATTACCTCGTGACAGATCGTGCTTTGAGACGCGGCGTTAAACTGGACCACGGCGTAAGAATTACTGGACTGTCATTAAGATGGGCCCATATTAATTATGAAAGATTATATGTCCAACGAGGCAGAAAAGTCCGCAACGAGTGGTAGCAAAGATCATCATCAGCGTCTTGTAAGTTAGAACAAGTCAGTGTAATGTAACTTAACGTGGAGTAAAGTGAATGAGAGTGAAGTGGATTAAAGTAGATTAAGATTGGTAAAAATTAGAGCAATGTGGATGACGATGGATTAAAGTGGATTAAAGTAGGTGCAGAATAAGCCGAGCAGGACTAATGCTTATTAATGTTAAGTAGTGGACGACACTTGCTAATCTATGACGTCACATGTCATCCACGTAACCATTGAGGTAATTCATAACGCTTTCTCATTCAAATCACGTAAGAATACTTAAGTGACTGTTTTTTTGTGTGTGTGTCGCCCGCCGCAGTAGCGTAGTAGAGCTCTGGAGTAGCGCTCCTGAGGTTCAGGTCATAGGTTCAATCCAGGTAACGCCGGTCGCATTTCGATGGTGGCGAAATGCAAAAGTGTTCCTGTACATTATCTGGGTGCACGTTAGAGAACTCGAGGAGGTCAAAATTAATTCGGAATCGCTTCCACTGCGGCCGGCATGCCTTTTATTCAGATCAGGGTTCTGAGACCTGCAGCACCAGAATTTTTTTTATTATGTTTTTCAACTGACAGGTGCCGAAAGAGTGGGTGACGCCCACGTGTATTGCACTATTAACAAACAAAAGAAAGGGGGGGGGAGGGGTGCATCATCTACAGAAGTCAAGATCCTTCCCCCGTTATTAGGCAGCTTTACCATAGCGTTTGCGGCACCAAATGTCAACGTGTCGCGCACGTAAAGAGATCGCGTTGTCCTCTTTGCGCATGCTCCGTACTCTGTCTGGTTTCCATGGTTTACGTGCACTACGCAAACGTGCGTTATGTTAACGAGGGTTGCAATGTGGCGTTGTTGGTAATGCATCTTCGAGGGGTGCACGGTATCACGTATAACAGACGGGACAAAAGAAGACACACAGGGACACCCACAGCACTAACTTCCAACAACGTTTATTATCGAAAAGCAGGTCTTACTTATACACTAAGTCAACATGAGTCACAGCCACGTGAACAGAGAAACAATCAGAGCGAAACATTTTTTGTGAGTGATATTTTAGGCCATGCGCAAGAATTTAGGTTCTTTTTCAGAGAGAGCCAATGACGGTTTGCTGATACGCGAATCCCGTAGGGCATCAACCTGCTCGGCGTATATTAGAAGTTTAGTGAGTTCGCACTTATTTCTACCAGTAATCGTTGTTGATTCGAAGAGGGGGGGAGCACTTATGTTCCTCGCAATGGAGGGAGAGAAACCCACCTGATGCAAGTTTGTCGACTTTATTTTGTGTTCGGGCAGTCTATCATTAATGCATCATCCCTTATGTCCGACGTAATACTTTCCGCACGATTCGGGCATACTTTATATAATCGATGGCTTAGAATCTCTAAACTTCTTCCTGTGTTTAACTGGGCAGCTAGGAGCCCTTTCTTTCTTTTATCGTCTCGTTTTCCAGCACAGGCTGATTACTCTGTTAGCTGCAGAAAAAACCGCATGAGTGTTACCTCGACGAGCAATTTTCTTTAGGTTGTGCGACAACCGGTGGATATAAGGTATCACTGTTGCTATTTTTGTTTCTCTCGGTTACTAATTCCTTCCGCACGTTCACAAGTCCCTGATTGCTGCACTTGCCTAAGTATTCCCTCTGCAACGGATGCCAGAGCATGTTTGGGATAACCTGCTTTATGTAGCCGCAAGGCCCCTTGTGTGAATGCTTTGTCAGTGCAATGATGGCATGATTTAGTGCGTTAGTAAAACACATTTTCGCAATTCCCCTTTTTACCAGCTTAGGGTGGGCTGGGTGATAGGACAACAACGGTTTATTTGCCCTGGGGCTGTAACACCAGCAAGTTAAATCATCACCGAAGGCAAATTTAACATCAAGAAACTTGATTTTTTGTTCTATGGGAACTTCGCATGTAACTTCCAGTGGACAAATGTACTCGCGTATAATATTACTAACAGCTGAACACTTTATGTCAAAGTTGTCTAGTTTAACATTGACAAACACTAAAAAAATCAACTAATCTAAATATTTTAACAACTTTTGTATCATCGATGCGTGAGCACAGGTCTCTAGCTTAGCTAAGTACAGGTTGCTTAAAACAGGAGCTAAGCAGGATCATATTCAGACCCCATGCTTTGGAACGTACAGAATGTCATTTTATTTCACAAATGATGACTTCATGTACAAGTCTAAAAGTTATAAAAAATATTCAACGGATGTGCCCGCTTTCGTACTAAATCTTGCTGCCCTAAATTCATCTATACATGATTGAAAACAACTTAAGAATTCATTTTTGCGGCAAAGAATAATACACGTCTTTCACATCTGCTGAGAAGGCCTTTAGTCCCGCGTTACAGTTGGCCTCTACAATGGCTAAAACGGCCTCGGAATTTTTTGTGATGAACGGGTTTTTAATATCGAGTAGGTTAAATTTGTCTAATAAATAGACTGCAATGGATTTCTCCCATGTGCTTTTCTCCGATACTATTACCCTGAACGGGGCACCTTGTTTGCGCGTTTTCGGGCTAAAAAATACATCGAGACTGTCATTCTTGATTTTTCCTATGCTTTCAATACTTTACCTAGGTTCATGTCCCGGCACATCACAACAGCTCTGCTCTTAACTTTCGTCCCTGAAATTTCCTTGTGTTCATTGAACACGGCTGTTATTGCTTCGTTAGCTTTTTCGTTCTAGCCACCATGTGAAAATAATGCAAAGCCTCCTTCTTTGTCAGCAGGTAGGACAGACAGTGCATTTTCAACTAAGTGCGAAATAACGTGTTTCAATGGTAACTTCGAACATTGAAGCTTACATTTGTTCAGGACATACACGCCTTCAGAGTTCATCCTCACGCCTGCGTCTTCCGGTGCACGTCTGGAGATCTGCCACACGAGAGAGAGTAGCTCCGGATTTTTACTCTTAGCTTCCATGGCGAACTTAGGTCCCCGCTCCAAGACTTGATGCACCTTTTTTGGAAGGGCAAGGCCTTCGGGAATATGGACCTTGCTACTTGTGTGGCTCGATGGGACGTGCCGCTCCTTGAAACTTTCTGTCGGGAGCTGCCTCAGTTGATGTGGCCAAAGGTATTCCGTGACCTGATGTGTCAGAGTCGGGTACCTGTGAATTTGGTTATTCGCCCCACTAGGCTTGTAGGTACAACGCAGTTGTGTGTGTACAGCGCGGTGTGACTTTGTGTGTCTTCTTTCGTCCCGTCTTTTATTCACGCGTCCGTACACCCCCTGAAGGTACGTTATGTGGCGAGTTTCCCCTACGTAATACTACGTGCGCCGAAAGACAGCGTTGTGGAACTTGGCGGCCCCAATGGGCCCTATTTCCGCGTGAACTCTCGTGATGGCAACGCCAGTGGCTCTTTCGTAGCACAGTGGCAGTGCACTTCGATCCATGGCGTCACGCTAGCTGGCCAATCTAACGGGGATGCTCCCGAGTCAACAGCGGTGATATTGAAGTCACCACATTAGGGCTACGCTCGCCATCAAGGATTGCCAGTAACTGTTGAAATGAGTTCACGCTTCCTCGGTGCTCACCTGAATTGTTACATATCAACGCTATGCGCGTACAACTTCTGAGGTCGTTCGGCGATTCCAGCGTCCATAGACCTAAGAAGACGCGTCGGCATAAAAACGATTGTCTAAAAGGTTGTCTTGGCTTGTATATTGTCACGTGGTGGTGACGTTGAAGAACACAGTAGCAATACTGTGAAAGACAAAACTAACTTTTATTGGGTGAACCTGTGCCCACAAGAACAGGCTACACTTATAGCACAAGGATAGCGGCGAACATGGTCGGTGATCGTCGAAAATCTGATCAGCGGGTCATGCGCTTCGGCTTTTATACAGCAGTCGTCGAATGTTCCAGACTAATCGTTGGGACCCGCGTGCCTTCCACAAAGTTCTATACCATTCGCGTCAGGCGATGAAATAAGATAACATAACGTTCGGCGACAACAGACAGCGGATAGAGGCATCGATAACTTTCCAGAAACTTCGGATACATGCAGGCGCATTCCGCGCTGGGCGATAACATTTGTTAGGTGGCGAAACGTGGTTGCCCGATAAAGTACACGTGTCAATATGTTTGGCTCGAAGCACTAGATGGCGCACTGTGTTGTAACGTCTTCCTTAGATTATGCGTCCCCTCACTTTGAACTAAAGGTATTGGAGGGATGCGAAACCATAACATTCTCTAATGGCGCTTGCGTTTATCGATACGTAAAGTAAGAAACGCCGTTATATAACTGTTCAATATTTCCGCATTGTTCACTCAGTGTCATATGTCAAAGCTGACGAGTCCCTTAGGCGTTGTAAGTTATCCTAATGCACCAGTTTGTTTAAGAAAATAAACAATTGACTTCACGATTTAGGTCTTCCGCTTAATGGTGTTTTCTGCCTGCTTGCCTGATTGATTGAGGTGAAATTGCAAATATTGTCACCTATTGGACGTCCGCCTCTTCCACAAACGAAAACTGGCAGTTTCACCCTAAGTCGAAGCATTAAAAGCGATAGCAAGGTTTTGCGTTCCGCGCGAGTTTCAATCACGGCGTCACAGGAATACGCGTACGCGACAAGACACGATGTAACACGGGAGACAGCTGATGCTGCACAGCGGGAACTGCCACTTCGTTGACATAGTCTATGCGTGTATATAGCAATACAGGCGCGACCAGGACCGTCGGCAGTGACGCTAACGGCGTCTCGAGAGTTGAGACGGACTGAAAACCTTCGGCGTTTGCTCGGCGCCTAGCGAAGGAGATTAGACAGGTTTAGTTTAATGCTTACTGTCTCAGACCAGCGTGTGCACAATGGTGTCGTCTGCACTGAGCTGCTCGTCAGCAACTACGATTGTGTGTCGCACACAATAGGCGCTTTTGGCAGAAGTCGGGCGGGGCAAGGTGTGGCATCCCCCCCGCCCCTACACAATCTTGAAAGCGGGCGCTTTTGTCTGCACGTTGGAAAATCCAACAGCTAATACCGAATTCTCTTTGTCAATGCATTAGGCGGGTAACTAATTTTTCTTCGTATCACGCATCTCCCTCGTTTGAGCAGTGAGAATTGTCTTTGGTGCCTCGCCGCGAAGGGCTGTAGCAGACGACGAAAAGAGTGCACCAGACACGCTGGCGTTGCGCAGAAGGCTGGAGCTGGGCAGTTCCCACCGTAAAACATTTAACGTTGCGCTTCGTTCGTCCTGCCCATTGTATTGAAACCGTAAAATCATGTTTGAAGACGCAAAATTAGCTTCCTATATCTAACCTATGGGCGAGGCCTTCTGAACTATTATAATCAGCCGCGCTGAACGATGGCGTGCCTTGCGGCATTAAACTGTTGGAATATTAAATACCAGTGCTATTGTGTCTGTATCTGGCGTGATAATCTGTAAGTTTTGCGTATTTAAAAAAAAAAAAAGGCACCTGTGGCAGGCTGCAGAATTCTTATCCTTGAGTTGCATTATTCCGAGAGGCGGATGTTACTAGCACGAGTAATCGAAACACATGTGTAACTAATTAACAGTAATTCACAAATGAACTTTTTATTTAATTTTAGTACCCCACATATTGTCATATCCGAATTGTAGCCTGTGAGTTTGCAGGACGTATCTCGTTGAAATGTATTGCTTGGATGACACCAGTTTCGAGATTTTATTTTCCGAAGTGTGGGACGAAATACATGGGCGTTCCGGTGACTTTCGTGCTCCAATGCATAAAAGAGCGTTTCGTAAAAAAGGTACATGGCGCAAAAGTGCATCTTTAGGCCAGTTTGAGGACGCATATCTCCAAACTGGTGGCATCTTGGAAATTCATTCCTGGTTGACCCGCTTTGCTAGTTCACCGGATACATTTCGTAAACTATATGCGCAATAAAGTGATTAATTTTAAAGTTAAAAAGTTATCTATTGGGTTTCTCATTGAATATGTGTTCTGATTTCTATTGGAAGTAATGAATGCCTCTCTGGACAACCCCGCTCAAGGACTAGAACACTGTTATCGGCAAAGAACTTTTAAAAATTCCGTAAAACCTAAAAATGATCACTCGTTATAGGGTGTCCCAGCTAACGTTAGGAAAACTATCCAACGAAAATTTTGATAAAAAATGAACACATTGCAGAATACGATCTTTGGACCTAAGATGTATGAGGACTGACTACGAGCAGTGTATATTTTATAGTTGTATGTTGCACCGTGTTTTATAAATCATTCATTTTTTTTTCGTGAACAGCTTGGCTATGTTAGCCGGGACTCACGGTGTATGCACAGAGGCTGTCGAATTTTATCGAGTATTCGCCACTTATCCAATATATGTTGGTGACAACGACATTCAGGAATGTCGACAGTTGGGTCAGTTGCTAAAGAGTTATTGTGGCAGCGGTTGTCCTGTGCTGCCTTTCTGCATTTATGTTTTGTGTTATTGTTTTGTCCTTCGTGCGTTGAGAAGAACCCGACACTGTAGAGTGTGTAGAGCCGTCACAATACCATTGCAAGGATGTCCTGCATTTTTTCTATTGGCTTTTGTCGCTTCTGAAGCTGTCTATTGATATTACCTTTAGACTTTTTCAGCGGTACCATTTACACTAGCACAAGTTCCCTAGCAGAAGCGGAATAAAAATAAACGAGACAGATTTATTATTTTCAGACAATGGGGGCCATTTCCTTGGTGATATATATACCAAAAGATTGAACTCTAAAAGCAACTTATGTGCTTTGAAAATATTTACTGAATATCTGGTTCCTCCCATCTTTTGCCCGTTATGCAAATAATTTGGCTGCTTTTCGAAATTACCTCGGTAAACGGTGCGACGCACGGTGTACTATCGGCCAAAAAAGTAAACGGACCACGGCTTAGGTGGCCGGAGCGGCTGCGGGGCCTCACCGGGGCGCTGCTGTCTCGCTCCGCGCGCTGACGGCGACAGTGCCCCGAGTGACGCCAGACTTCGCCCTCACTCTCACGCGGGGCCTCATCACGTTTGATAAATTTCTAGTGCGCCGTTTGGTTGTTCCGGTGCCGACGGTTGCGACGAACGCGACTGTGCATTACCGATAGTCCACAACGTGGCGCTGTCGCACAGTGACGGGCGGCAGCCGGACATCAAACCGCGACACTGAGAAGGAACGAAGACCCGTTCTGATTGTTGTTTTGCTTATATTCACCTTATCCTTCATATCAATGCATATCGCCGCCGTTCACCGCTGGGCGATTTAGGCAACAGAACGTAACTAGCCATAACGGCGGCTACGGTGATGCGCGCTCTTTCACGCCGGCGTGATAAGTTACAGGCGCCAAGCTTTACTGAGGGCACGGCTTTTCTGTCGAGATGAGTTTTCCGGCATTGTCTCCAGCAGTGCGTTTAATATCTATATCAGCGACGCCCCTTAAAACTGCTTTAATTAGCTACTACAATGCGTAGGCCGTTATGAAACTTTACAGAAGTACGGCCAGAAAGAGATAATTGGGACGACGAATCGAAATAACTAGTCAGTCGTGAAAGTTTATTCACGGAAGCATTCCATGGCTTGAAGGGGTCCTCAGTGCGATGAAAAGTTGCCGCTGACCACGATGACTTGGTTTACTCGCCTTGGCAACGAGAGCGCCGCCGCTATAGCTTCGGACGTCCGTGCAGCGCTTCCCACTCTCTAGCGCGCCGACGTGAAAGAGCACGCGTCACCGTAGCCGCAGTTGCGGCTACTTGCGCGATGTTGTCTAAAATCTAGCAGTGGTGGACGCTGGCGACATGCACTAATATGAAAGACAAGGAGAATATAAGCAAAACAACAATGAGAACTGGCCTTCGTTCCCTCTCAGGGCCGTGGTTTGATGCCCTGCGGCCGCCCGGTACTGCACGGCAGCGCCATGTGCTGGACTACTGGCAATGCATCGCGACCGTCAGCACCAGAGCAACCGAACGGTGCACTAGAAATTTACGAAGCGTGACAAGGCACCGCGCGAGAGTGAGGGCCAAGTCTGGCGTCACCCGAGGCACTCTCGTCGTCAGCGCGCGGAGCGAGACAGCAGCGCCCCGGTGTGGCCCCGCAGCCGCTCCGGCCACCTAAGCCGTGGTCCGTTTACTTTTTTGGCCGATAGTACATAGTTCGTTAAGCACACTCTTAATAAAAATTACACACTTTTGCCACACAGTAATCCTCGTCTTCAGTCTTGTCCGCATTTCCTTTCTTTAACGTGGCGAGCCCGGTATTTTCAAGTCACGAACGACATGCCCGTTATCAGCATCCGATTATATCAGCATGACGATTATTGTTTTGTGGCAATTATACACCCCAAAGGGCTTACATTTTCCTAAGATTGTGGGAAACGCGTTTTGAGTGACGAGCGATAAATCTTTAACCCTTTGAGGGTCGAATTATTTTGAAGAAAACTTTCCCGGGTGGTCAAATTATTTTATTGCGGATATTGAATGTACAAGATGTATAAAGTCGGGAATAAATAGTAAAAAAAATTAGGGAACAGTATTTTGGTGTCGGCATCACTCAGAACTGCAATATGTTCAATAGTATTTTAGAGTGTGGTACTCCTTGAAACACGAGTCTCCGCGCAGCCGCAGAGAGCGAGAATACCTCATGAGCGGCGGTGATAAACGAGCTAAAAGCCGTGCCAATCAAGATAGAAATCAACTTCCGCCGCCCCCGCGATAGCATGCCGACAAAGATAAAAATCACGTTTCGCGCGCCTCCGTTGCGGCGGAACCGAAACCGCGAAAGCGCGTTGCCGCTGAGAGCGAGAATACCTCGCGAGCGGCGGTTATAAACAAGCTAAGAGCAGCGCCAATCAAGATAGAAATCAACTTCCACAGCATTTGCAAGAGAGTGCCGACAAAGAGAAAAATTACGTTTCGCGCGCCTCCGTTGCGATCACGCGGCGAAACCGAAACCGCAAAAGGGGTGTGGCCGCAGTCTGCGCGACGCGCTGAAGCTTGAAGTCAGTTCTGTTTATCTCCCCAAGAAGGTAGCACAAATTTCAAACGCTTCTTGTAAGACCTAAGAGGTGGCAGCACCTCCCAGTAAGCGTGCATCGTCATTATGGCGCGAAATTTCAAACGGAGGGTCGAAACCGTACCCGTACGGCGAAGACCTTGCGGGACAGAAAACCGCCGCCGTACATGTACGGCAAAACCGTCAAAGGGTTAATCTATGTGGGTTCATTGCAGCCCTTGCGGAAAGTTACCTATTCAATCATTACAAGGTGTCATGCTGCCGTTATTCCAAATATTTCGTTGACCTAAATAAAGAGAATGAACTGCAGGAGGCACCAACTCCAAATTCCATGAAAGTGTGGATCATTTTTTTTTGTGATGGCGCCGCGAAACTTTCACGTGCTTGATTTAAATGCGATGTTGTAAATAATTATTGCACCCTCGCTTTCCCTCTACTTTCGTTGGTCATATGAATCTCACAGCTCGTTTCTCCACTGTCTTTGCTGAACAAAAGAAGGCATCATGTTGTTATAAATTGGAAACATTAGAGGCGCAGTATGTGTAATGTGTAGACAACGTCCCAAGTAGGTCGGTGAAATGCTCCTTATTTACGATATATTAGGTATGCAAGTGGACTGGAGCGTTATCAGTGTCTGTTACGAGCGGCACAACACTTGTATCGCTGCCTTGGCGTAAGCGCAACTAGAACTGTACAACTACAATAACAAATATTTGCGAACACAGGCAATGCTACATAAAGTTTGTGTATGTTGGTAAATCCATGCTGATCAAATACAGCTGTTGGAAAAAGTTTTACATTTAAGGAAAAAAAAACATTTAAGAACATCTGAAGCAAGCGTTACAAAGTGTTCCGCTGCCCTTATTTATTTATTTATTTATTTACCCTCAGGGCCTTTGGGGTGTTACAAAGGGGGTGGGTACATGGTTGAATAACAACAGAATCTAAAGCAATGTTTATCAGCAATGTTTTCTAAATTTTTCAAGATCACTCTGCATTTAGAAGGAAGGGGTGCAGCATGAGTGGAAAGTGTTGCGAGTGTTTAACGTTTCCGGCTTACTTGAAGCGTTACAAACATTTACTGAACGCTCATCATTTTTGGTTGCTTGGGGGGCATTTATTCTGCGACACGTATACTGGTTTCGCCTGGTGTCTTGAGCGAACTAAACGAGGCAACTTCTTCATGTTTGGTGAAAATAAGGACGATGTAATGTGTGGTGTGTGCGGAAAGTTCGAAATGGGTGGCCACATGAGGCTATGTTAATATATTACGCATGTTTGTGCTCTAGAGCGTTTTGAGCGTGTGTATCGAACGGGGCGTAATTTAACCCGTTGACCTGGCAGAACAACAAAGGTCATCATAGTCAAATTTATTTCCACCTTGCCCGGCCATCTACTAGCCGCCTGGTTAGTTCAGATGGTAGAGCGGCTCCCCGGAGCTCCGGTGGTTGCACGTTCGAGACCCGGACCGGGACGAGTTTTTCTTCAACTGCGATGCTTTTCTTTCCAGGAACGAGAATGGGTTTCCTTAGCAGGAATTGCTGTGATTGCGTGGATGTCTCACTACATATTTATTACTTAATTCTCTCCACCTTGCGGGTTTCCGCAGAAATATTACATCTGTCATCCTCAATGGAGGCAGAGGAGGGGATTATGCCGGTGCGCAGAGTAAAGTAAGAAAATTGAATGTCGAAAAAATTGGGAGCGAGGCCGCGAAGGTAAAATAAAACAAATATATCAAGGAATGAAGGAACGTTTTCATGTAAAAGCTATTGCGCCAATAAACCCCATCCGTCATCAACCTACGTCAAAAAAAGCAACGTGCAACACGAACGCTTGGAACTTATAACGTACAACATTTTTCACAAACGAACACTTAAACTGTCTGCGTTCAAGATAGAGAGAGAGAGAGAGATAGCAAAGAGAGGAAAGCCAGGGAGGTCAACCAGACGAGCGTCCGGTTTGCTACCCTACACTGGGGGAAGGGAAAGGGGAACAGGAAGAGTAAAGCGGGATAGAGCGATCACTGTCTGTACACGCAGCAAAGTGCTTGGGAATCAGTCAAGTCAAAGCAAGTGCTCCGTTGATACGTTAGGCTGCCGTCAATCTTATTGGTTCTTAGCTGATGACGTACGTTGAAGTCACCAGTGAAAACCAAGGATCCGGTGGGCGTCAGCAGTACGTTGCAGTGCGTGGCAGTATATTTTTAAGCTAAACCCCGGCTGTTATGACTTCAGTGCGAATATAATGATGCGGGTAAGCCATGATGCTTACTCAAGAGTTGAAAGTACTGAATTGAGAGCATCCAGCACTTGCATTGTGCTTCGCGCTCACAAAACAATCAAATAAAAGGCATGCGCTGCTTATACAGTTCTTCAGCACACTTTTCTACATATTAAGTTTGCGCGACTTGTTGTTGATATATTAATGAGAATTCAGGTGCAACACCAGCGATCCTAGCTAGAATGTGTATAATCACATCTGTGTAGTTCTTCGTAGCAACTGGCTCCAGTGAGATTGGGCGGAACTTCGTCGTTTCCTAAACGTACGTTGACATATTTATGAAAAACCAAACCCCTTGTCCTGCTTGCCATGAATAAAATTATTTGGGCAGAAACTAACGCCGCACGCACGCCACGGGTGGCCTTGAACAATCAGAGTTATTAAAGTGACGTTTCTAAACCTGGCATACCACTAGCAAACCTGCGACTTCGTAGACACACTTGCACAACCCCACAGCTATAACCGTCAGGTCACGACCGCACGCATGCTTCTTTCGCGCCAAAGTCGCCGTTTGAAACATCTGGCGTGGGCTTCACCTGCCAGCTTCTGGCATTCTCAATTACCTCGTGATTGATTGCGCTTCGAGACGCGGTGCTATACTGGACTATCTTAAAGATGTGCAGTATTGATTCTAAAAGACTGTATGTCCCACGAGGCCGAAAAGTCCGCAACGAGTGGTAACAAAAATCATCATCAGTGTCTTGTTAGTTAAAACAAGTCAGAGTAAGGTAACTTAATGGGGAGTAAAGTGAATTAAGTTGACGTAAAGTGAATGAAAAGGAAGTGGACTCAAGTAGAACAAAGGTTCGTAAAAATTAGAGTAATGTGGATGGAGATGGATCAACGTGGATTACAGTAGGTCCAGATTAGGCCAAGGTGCATTAAGGTTTATTAATGTAAAGTTGTGAAGGACACCTGATAATCTATCACGTCACGTGTCATGCACATAACTAGTTAGGTAATTCATCACGCTTTCTCATTTAAATCACGTAATGATGCTTAAGTGACTGTCTTTTTTGTGTGTGTCGCCCACCACAGTAGCGTAGTAGAGTTCTGGCATAGCGCTGCTGAGGCCCAGGTCATAGGTTCAATCCAGACCACGGCGGTGTCATTTCGATGGCGGAGAAATGGAAAAGTGCTCGTGCACATACCCTAAGGTGCACAGTAAAGAACTCGAGGAGGTCAAAATTATTTCGCAAACTTTTCCACTGTGGCTGGCTCGCCTTCTATTCAGATCAGGGTTTTGACACCTGCAGCACCAGAGTTTATTTTTTACGTTTTTCGACTGACAGGTGCCTACATTGCGGGTGACGCCCGACCAAGGTCCACTGCACTATCAACAAACAAAAAAGGGGGGCAGGGGTGCGCCATCTATAGAAGTCAAAAGATGCTTCCCCTGATCAGCACTTGAGTCACTACACTGGCAAAAGGCCGTTATTAGACAGCTTTACTATAGCGTTTGCGGCACCAAATGTCAACGTGTCACGGACGTAAAGAGATCGCGTTGTCCTCTTTGCGCATGCTCCGTACTCTGTCTGGTTTCCATGGTTTACGTGCACTACGCGAACGTGCGTTATGTTAATGATAGTTGCAATGTGGGCTTGTTGGTAACGCATCTTCAAGGCGTGTACGGTAGCACGATTAAACGACGGGGCAAAAGAAGACACACAGGGACACCCACAACGCTAACATCCAACAATGTTTATTATCGCAAACCAGGTCCTACTTATACACTAAGCCAGCATGAGTCACAGCCACGTGAACAGAGAAACAATCAGAGAGAAACATTTTTGCGAGTGATATTTTAAGCCATGCGCAAGAATTTCAGTTCTTTTTCGGAGAGAGCCAATGACGGTTTGCTGATACGTGAATCCCCTAGCGCATCAACCTGCTCGGCTTCCATTATAAGTCTAGTGAGTTCGCACTTATTTCTACCAGTTGTCGTTGTTGATTGGAAGAGGGGGGAGCACTTATGTTGCATACAATGAAAGAAGAGAAACCCACCTGATGCAAGTTTGTCGACTTTATTTTTGTGTTCGCGCAGTCTATCATTAATGCATTTGCCCGACTGTCCGACGTAATACTTCCCACACGATTAGGGTATACTTTATATAATCAATGTCTTAGAATCTCTAAACGTCTTCATGTGTTTAACTCGGCAGCTAGGAGCACTTCTCTCTGTTCTAGTCTTTTGTTCCAGCGCAGGCTGATTAGTTTGTTAGGTGCAGAAAAAAACACATCAGTGTTAACTCGGCGGGCAATTTTCTTTAGTTTGTGCGACAACCGGTGGATATAAGGTATCACTGTTGGTCTTTTTTTCTCTCGGTTACTACTTCCTTCCGCACGTTCAGAAGTCCCTGATTGCTGCACTTGCCGAAGTATTCCTTCTGCAGGTGATGCCAGAGCATGTTTGGGATAACCTGCTTCATGTAGCCGCAAGGCCTTTTGTGTGAATGCTTTGTCAGTGAAATGATGGCATGATTTAGTAAACTCGCTAGTAAAACACATTTTCGCAATTCCACTTTTTACCAGTTTAGAATGGGTTGAATGATATGACAACAACGGTTTATTTGCCCTGGGGCTATAACACCAACAAGTTAAATCATCACCGAAGGCAAATTTAACATCAAGAAACTAGATTTTTTTTTCTATGGGAACTTCGCACGTAACTTCCATTGGACAAATGCACTCGCGTATAATATTACTAACAGCTCAACACTCTATGTCAAAGTTGTCTAGTCTAACATTGACAAGCACTAAAATATCATCAACTAATCTAAATATTTTAACAACTTTTGTATCATGGATGCATGAGCACAGGTCTCTGTCTAGCTTAGCTAAGTACATATTGCTTAAGACAGGCGCTTAGCAGGATCCTTTACAGACCCCTTGTTTTTGAAGGTACGGAGTGTCATTTCTTTTCCCAAACTTCATGTACAAGTCAAAACGTTCTAAAAAATATCCAATGGCTCTGCCCGCTTTCGTACTAAATCTTACAGCCTCAAATTCATGTATACATGATTCATGTATACATTCATGTATACATGATTGAACCCAACAATTCATTTTGCGCCAAAGAATAATACAGGTTTTTCACATCTGCTGAGAAGGCCTTTAGTCCCGCGTTACAGTTGGCCACTACAAAGGCTAAAACTGCCTCGGAATTTTTCGTAATGAGCGGATCTTTAATCTCAAGAAAGTTAAGTTTGTCTAATAAATAGACTGCAATGGATTTCTGCCATGTGCTTTTCTCCGATACTATTACCCTGAATGGGACACCTTGTTTGTGCGTTTTCGTGCTGAAAAATACATCATGACTGCCATTCTTGTTTTTCCTATAGCTTTCGATACTTTATCTAGATTCATGTCCCGGCAAATCGCAACAGCTCTGCTCTTAAATTTCACCAGTGAAATTTCCTTGTATTCATTGAACATGGCTGTTATTGCTTCATTAGATTTTGTTGTAGCCACCATGTGAAAATAATGCAAGGCCTCCTTCTTTGTGAGCAGGTAGGACAGATGGTGCATTTTAACTAAGTACGAAACAACGTGTTTTACTGGTAACTTCGAACTTTGAAGCTTGCATTTGCTCAGGACATCCACGGCTTCAGAGTTCATCCTCACGCCTTCGTCTTCCGGTGGAGATCGCCTGGAGATCTGCCGCACGAGAGAGAGTAGCTCCGGTTTTGTACTCTTAGCTTCCATGGCGAACTTAGATCCCCGCTCCAAGACTTGATGCACCTTTTCTGACCGGGCAAGGCCTTCGGGAATGTGGACCTTGCTACTTGTGTGGCTCGATGGGACGTGCTGCTCCTTGAAACCTTCTGTCGGGAGCTGCCTCAGTTGATGTGGCCAAAGGTATTCCGTGACCTGATGTGTCAGAGCCGGGTACCTGTGAATATGGTTATTCGACCCACTAGGCTTGTAGGCACAACGCACTTGTATGTGTACAGCGCTGTGTGTGTCCCTGTGTGTCTTCTTTTGACCCGTCTTTTAATCGCGCTACCGTACACGCCCTGAAAGTGCGTTATGTTGCGAGTTTACCATACGTACTATTTACGTGCGCCGAAAGACAGCGTTGTCGAACATGTCGGCTCCTATGGGCCCTACTTCCGCGTGAATTCTCGCTATGGCAACGCCAATGGCTATTTTGTAGCACAGTGGCAGTGCACTTAGATCCATGACGTCACGCTAGCTTGCCAATCTAACGGGGATGCTCCCGAGTCAACCGCGGTGATATTGAAGTCACCACTTTAAGGCTACCCCCGCCATCATGGATTACCAGTAACTGTTGAAATGAGTTCATACTTCCTCTGTGCTCACCTGAATTGTTACATATGAACGCTTGACGCGTCGAATTTCCGAGGTCGTTCGGCGATTCCAGCGTCCATAGGCCTAACAAGACGCGTTAGCATAGAAACCACACGATGGTCGCCAGTAGGTTGTCTTGGTTCGCACATGTTTGGCTCGAAGCACTAGGCGGCGCACTCTCTTGTAACGTCTTCCTTACGTTATGCTATCCCTCACTTTGAACTAAAGGTATTGAAGGGACACGAAACCATAACGTTCTGTAATGGCGCTTGCGTTTATCGATTCGTAAAGTAAGAAATGCCGTTATATAACTGTTCAATATTTCCACACTGTTCACTCAGTGTCATGTGTCAAAACCGACAAGTTCCTTAGGCGTTGCAAGTTATGCTAATTAACCAATTTGTTTTAAAAAATAAGCAATTGGCTTCATGATTCAGCCCGCGCCATATGTCTGAAACGGAGACTTTGGCGCGAAAGAAGCATGCGTGTGGTCGTGACCTGACGTTTATAGCTTTAGGCGTATACGATGTGTGTCCACGAAATCGCGGATTGGCAAGAGATACGAGACATAGAAACGTCGCTTTGATAACTCTGATTGTGCAAGGTCCCCACGACGTGCGCGCGGTGTTGGTTTCTCCCCAAATAATTTAAAGTATTGAGGGCAAGCAGGAACAGGCCTTTGGTTTTTCATAAATATGTCAACGTACTTTTCGGCATAGATCATGGCGACTGCGTCTCAATGGAGCCAGATACCTCAAAGAACTCTGCAGCTGTGATTATACACATTCCCCCTAGGTTTCCTGGTGTTGCGCTTGAAGTTTCATTAGTATATCAACAATATGTTGAGGAAACTTAATATTCACCAAACGCTGCTGAATAACTGCATGGCCAACAGATGCCTTTTTTTTTCTTTTCTTGAACGCAGTCAGTTTAACGGTTCGTTTGCGCTTAAAAGTTGTAAGTTCTAAGTTCCAAGTGTTTGTGCTACACGTTGTTTTTCTTTTTACATGGATTGATGATGGATGGGGTTTATTGGCGCAAAGGTTTTTACATGAAAACATTGCTTGCTATATTTATATTGCTTTTTTTTGCCTTCGCGGCCCCGCTCCCCAATTTCTCGACATTCATTTTCCTCAATTTCATCTGCGCACCGGCATAATGCCCTATTCCTCCTCCTTGTCCTCCTCCTTGTCCTCCATTGAGGATGAGAGATGTAACAGTTCTGCGGAAAGCCGCATGGTTGAGAGAAATAATTAATAAAGATTAAACGAGACATCCACGCAATCACAGCATTTGCTATGAAGGAAACCCATTCTAGTTCCTCGAAAGGAAAGCCTCGCAGTTGGAGAAAAATTTGTTCCGGCCCGGGCCTCGAACCCGCGACCACCACATTTCCGGGGCAGCCGCTCTACTATCGGAGCTAACCAGGCGGCTAGTAGATGGGCGGGCGAAGTTGAACTACATTTGACTATGATGGCCCTTGTAGTTCTGCCAGGTCAATGGGTTAAATATTGCCCCGTTCGTTAGACATACACAGAACGCTCTAGAGTACAAACATACGTAATATTAACACTGCCTCATGTGGCCACCCACTTAGAACTTTCCATACTCACCATTCATTACTTCGTCCTTATTGTTACGTAAAGAAAAACAACGTGTAACACAAACACTTGGAACTTAGAACTTACAACTTTTAAACACAAACGAACAGTTAAACTGACTGCGTTCAAGAAAATCAAATAAATGACATGCGCTGCCTATGCAGTTCCTTCTACATATTAAAGTTACGTGACCTGTTGTTGATATATTAATGAAACTTCAGGTGCAACACCAGGAAACCTAGGGGGAATGTGTATAATCACAGCTGCAGAGTTCTTTGAGGTATCTGGCTCCATTGAGACTAATGCCGCTGGTCGATCCCGCAAAGTACGTTGACATATTTATGAAAAAACCAAACCCCTGTTCCTGCTTGCCCTCAATACTTTAAATTATTTGGGAAGAAACCAACGCCGCGCGCACGTCATGGGGGACCTTGCACAATCAGAGTTATCAAAGTGACGTTTCTATGTCTCGTATCTCTTGCCAATCCGCGATTTCGTGGACACACATCGTATACGCAGATACGTAGATACATTATACACGCCTAAAGCGATAAACGTCAGGTCACGACCGCACGCACGCTTCTTTCGCGCCAAAGTCGCCGTTTCAGACATGTGGCGCGGGCTTCACCTGCCAGATTCTGGCATTCTCAATGACGTCGTGACAGAGTGCGCGTTGGGACGCGGCGTTACACTGTTCTCTCTTCAAGATGGGCCCACATTAATTCTAAAAGATTATACGTCCCACGAGGCAGAAAAGCTGGCGTACTGCGCAACGAGTGGTAACAAAAGTCTTGTACGTTGGAACCAGTCAGGGTAACTTAAGGTGGAGAAAAGTGAATTAAGTTGAAGTAAAGTGAATGAAAATGAAGCGGAAAAAAGCAGATTAAGGTTGGTAAAAATTAGAGCATTGTGGATGAAGATAGATTAACGTGGATTAAAGTAGGTGCAAATTAGGCCAAGGCGGATTAAGGTTTATTTTTGTAAAGTTTCGAAGGACACTTGATAATCTTTCACGTCACGTGTCATGCACGTAACAAATTAGGTAATTCATAATGCTTTCTCATTCAAATCACGTGAGGATACTTAAGTGACTCAGTTTTTTTTTTTTGCCCCCACTGTAGTAACGCCGTAGAGCTCTGGCGGTGCACTGCTCAGGTCCAGGTCGTGGGTTCAATCCAGGCCACGGCCGTCGCATTTTGATGGCGGCGAAAGGCAAAAACGATCGTGGACTCAGAGTTAGGTGCATGGTGTGGAATCTCAGGAGGTGAAAATGAATTCAGTCTCTCGCATTGCGGCCTGCATGGCTTATAATCAGATCAAGGCTTTGGCACGTTCAGGTGGAGAATTTCTTGTTTGATCTGTTTTTCGACAGACAGATGCCTACTAAGTGGGTTAGGCCCGCCTATAAGGCTATTGCACAATTAACAACAAAATTCGCGGTTCTACCCGAAAGCGAAGCACCGATTGCGATAGCAAATTAGTAGATAGCTGTACGTAGTAAGGATAGTAGATTTATCGGCCGTATAAACTTGTAAACATTCGCTTATTAACTGAATTAAAAAAAATGTAATGTGTAAGCGGGACCCAACAAGGACGTACAAAGAAACAGACACAGCGGTGTCTTTGCGTGTCTGCTTCTTTCTACGCGATTGATCAGTCGCGCTTACCAATTCTATCATGGATTCGAACCAACTAGCCCGTCAACGTGTTTTAACTAAATTAACCAGCACGGTGTGACGCGCGCACAGGTAAATGTAAACACACACAGAAAAAGAATATAAAGAAAGACGGGGCATATGTGAGGGCGTTGGGGAGGCGAGAGAACACGACACTGTAGAGTGTGTAGAGCCATCACAATACAATTGCAATGATGTCTTGCATTTTTTTTCTATTGGCATGTGTCACTTCTGAAGCTGTCTGTTGATATTACCTTTAGACTTTTTCAACGATACATTTACACTAGCACAAGTTACCCAGCAGAAGGAAAATAAAGATAAGCTAGACAGATTCATTATTTTGAGGCAATGGGGCCTATTTTCTTAGTGATATATATACCAAAACATTGAACTCTAAGGTAACTTGTGTGCTTTGAGAATATTTACTAAATATCTGCTTTCTTCTATCTTTTAAGCGTTATACAAATAATGTGGCTGCTTTCCCAAGTTTCCTGGTTAAATGGTGCGACGCACGGTACTTATAGTTCGTTAGGTACACTCATAAGCAAAATTATACCCGTTTGCCACACAACAATAATCATAACCTGTCTTGTCCGCATTTCCTTTCTTTTACGTGGCGAGCCCGGTACTTCCAAGTCATGAACTGCGTGCTCCTTATCAACGTTCGATTTCAGCGTTCGATTATATCAGCATGACGATTATTGTTGTGGGGCAAATATACACCCCAAAGGGTGTACATTTGCTTAAGATTGAAGGAAACGTGCTTTCAGTGACGAGCGATAAGTCTTTAATCTGTGCAGGTTCAATGCAGACCTTGTGGAAAGGTACCTATTCACTTATTGCAAGGTGTGATGCTGCTGTTATCCCAAAAATTTCGTTGACTTAAAAAAAAAGAAAGAAGAACTGCGGCAGGCCCGAACTCCAAATTTCATGAAATCGTGGATAATTTTCTTGTGGAATGGCGCCGAGAAACTTTCACGTACCTGTTTTAAATGCGACGTTGTAACTAATTACTTCACCCTCGTTTTCCCCTACTTTCGTTGGTCATTCGACGCTCACAGCTTTTTCTACACTGTCGTTTGTGAACAAAAGAAGGCGTCATTTTCATATAAATTGGAAACATTAGGGGCACGGGGGCACAGAGGGGGTGGGTACACGGTTGAACATGAATGGAATCTAAAGCAACGTTTATCAACAACGTTCCCTAAAATTTTCGAAAGCCCTGTGCTTTTGCAAGGAAGGGGTGCAGCATGAGTGGAAAGTGTTGCCAATGTGTAACGTTTCTGACTTACTAGAAGTGTCACGAGCATTTATTGAACGCTCGTCATGTTTGTTTGTTTTGAGGGGGGGGGGGTGCTTTATTGTGCGCCACGTATATTGGTTTCGCCTGGTGTCATCAGTGAAGTAAACGAGTCAGCTTCTTTATGTTTGACAACAATAAGGACGATGTAATGTTTGGTGTAAAGGGAAAGTTCGAAGTGGGTGGCCAGATGAGGCTATGGTAATATATTATGCGTGTTTGTGCTCTTAAGCGTTTTGAGCGTGTGTAACGAACGGGGCACAATTTAACCCGTTGACCTGGCAGAACTACAAAGGCCTTCGTAGTCAAATTTAGTTCGACTTCACCCGGGCATCTACTAGCCGCCCGGTTAGGCCAGATGGTAGAGCGGCTGCCACGGAAAGGCGGTGTCACGGGTTCGAGGCCCGGACCGGGACGAATTTTTCTCCAAAGGCGAGGCTTTTCTTTCGAGGAACCAGAATGGATTTCCTTTGTAGCAATTGCTTTGATTGCGTGGATGTCTCACGTCATATTTATTACTTCTCTCCGCCTTATGGGTTTCTTGAGAACTATTACATCTCCCATCCTCAATCGAGGAGGAGGAGGAGGGGATTATGCCGGTGCGCAGAGTAAAGTAAGAAAATTTAATGTCGAAAAAATTGGGAGCGAGGCCGCGAAGGTAAAAAACAAAAACAAAAGAAACATAGCAAAAAATGAAGGAATGTTTTCATGTAAAAACATTTGCGCCAATAATAAACCCTATTTATCATCAACCTATGTAAAACCAACGTGTAACGTTAACACTTATTGGAACATAGCGCCAACAACTTTTAAAGACAAACGAACACTTAAACTGACTGTGTTCAAGAAAATCAAATAAAAGGCATGCGCTGGCCATGCAGTTCTTCAGCATCGTTTGGTAAATATTAAGGTTACTCGACTTGTTATTGATATACTAATAAATCTTCATGTGCAACACCTGGAAACCTTGATGGAACGTGTATAATCACAGCTGTGGAGTTCTTTGAAGTATCTGGCTCCATTGAGGGTAACGGCAAGGTAGCCTCTCTCGTTACTGCTAAGTAGGCTGACATATTTATGAAAAACCAAACCCCGGTTCCTTCCTGCCATGAATACGCTAAATTATTTGGGGAGAAACTAACGCAGCACGCACGTCACGGGTGACCTTGCACAATCAGAGTTTATCAAAGTGACGTTTCTAGGCCTCGTATCTCTTGCAAACCCTCGATTTCGTGGACACACTCGCACACGCCCAGAGCTATAACCTTCAGGTCACGACCGCACGCATGCTTCTTTCGCGCCAAAGTCGTCGTTTCAGACATGTGTCGCGGGCTTCACCTGCCAGCTTCTGGCATTCTCAATTATCTCGTGACAGATTGCAGTTTGAGACGCAGCGTTATACTCGACTCTCTTCAAGATGGGCCCGTATTAATTTTAAAAGATTGTATGTCCCACGAGGGAGAAAAGTCCGCAACGAGTGGTAACAAAAATCATCATCAGCCTCTTGTAAGTTGGAACAATTAGAGAAAGGTAACGTAAGGTGAAGTAAAGTGAATGAAGTCTAAGTAAAGTGAATGAGAACGAAGTTGATTAAAGTAGATTAAGATTGGTAAAAGATTAGAGCAATGTGGATGAAGATGGATTAACGTGGATTAAAGTAGGTGCAAATTAGGCCAAGGTGGATTAAGGTTTATTAATGTAAAGTTGTGAAGGACACTTGATAATCTATGACGTCACGTGTCATGTACGTAACCAATTAGGTAATTTATAATGCTTTCTCATTCAAATCTCGTAAGAATACTTACGTTAGTATCATTATTTTGGTTTGTATCGGCACCGCAGTAGCGTAGAAGAGCTGTGGCGTAGCGCTCCTGAGGTCCAGGCCACAAGTTCACTCGAGACCACGACGGTGGCATTACGATGGCGGCGGAATGCAAATGTGCTTGTTCATATTCACTTAGGGGCACGGTAAAGAACACATCATCATCATCATCAGCCTAGTTACGCCCACTGCAGGGCAAAGGCCTCTCCCATACTTCTCCAACTACTCCGGTCATGTAATAATTGTGACCATGTTGTGCCTGCAAAGTCTTAATGTCATCCGCCCACCTAACTTTCTGCCGCCCCCTACTACGCTTCCCTTCCCTTGGAATCCAGTCCGTGACCCTTAATGACCATCGGTTATTTTCCCTCCTCATTACATGTCCGGCCCATGGCCCATTTCTTTTTCTTGATTTCAACTAAGATGGCATTTACCCGCGTTTGTTCCCTTACCCAAACTGCTCTTTTCTAATCCCTTAACGTTACACCTATCATTCTTCTTTCCATAGCTCGTTGCGTCGTCCTCAATTTCAGCAGAACCCTTTTCGTAAGCCTCCAGGTTTCTGCCCCGTAGGTGAGTACTGGTAAGACACAGCTGTTATACACTTTCCTCTTAAGGGATAGTGGCAACCTGCTGTTCATGACTTGAGAATGTCTGCCAAACGCACCCCAGCCCATTCTTATTCTTCTGGTTATTTCAGTCTCATGATCCGGATCCTTGGTCACTGCCTGCCCTAAGTAGATGTATTCCCTTACCACTTCCAGTGCCTCGCTACCTATCGTAAACTGCTGTTCTCTTCCGAGTCTGTTAAACACTACTTTAGTTTTCTGTAGATTAATTTTCAGACCCACCCTTCTGCTTTGCCGCTCCAGGTCAGAGAGCATGCATTGCAATTGGTCTCCTGAGTTACTAAGCAAGGCAATATCATCAGCGAATCGCAAGTTGCTAAGGTATTCTCCATCAACTTTAATCCCCAATTCTTCCCACTCCAGGTCTCTGAATACCTCCTGTAAACATTGCTGTGAATAGCATTGGAGATATCGTATCTCCCTGTCTGACTCCTTTCTTTATTGGGATTTTGTTGCTTTCTTTGTGGAGGATTACGGTGGCTGTGAAACCGCTATAGATATCTTCCAGTATCTTTACATATGGCTCATCTACACCCTGATTCCGTAGTGCCTTCATGACTGCTGAGGTTTCGACTGAATCAAATGCTTTTTCGTAATCAATGAAGGCTATATATAAGGGTTGGTTATATTCCGCACATTTCTCTATCACCTGATTGATAGTGTGAATATGGTCTATTGTTGAGTAGCCGTTACGGAATCCTGCCTGGTCCTTTGGTTGACAGAAGTCTAAGGTATTCCTGGTTCTGTTTGCGATTACCTTAGTAAATACTTTGTAGGCAACGGACAGTAAGCTGATCGGTCTATAATTTTTCAAGTCCTTGGCGTCCCCTTTCTTATGGATTAGGATTATGTTAGCGTTTTTCCAAGACTCCGGTACGCTCGAAGTCCTGAGGCATTGCGTATACAGTGTGGCCAGTTTCTCTAGAACAATCTGCCCACCATCCTTCAACAAATCTGCTGTTACTTGATCCTCCCCAGCTGCCTTGCCCCTTTGCATAGCTCCCAAGGCTTTCTTTAGTTCTTCCGGTGTTAGCTGTAGCATTTCGAATTCCTCTAGACTATTCTCTCTTCCATTATCGTCGTGGGTGCCACTGGCACTGTATAAATCTCTATAGAACTCCTCAGCCACTTGAACTATCTCATCCATATTAGTAACGATATTGCCGGCTTTGTCTCTTAACGCACACATCTGATTCTTGCCTATTCCTAGTTTCTTCTTCACTGCTTTTAGGCTTCCTCCGTTCCTGAGAGCCTGTTGAATTCTATCCATATTATAGTTCCTTATGTCCGCTGTCTTACGCTTGTTGATTAACTTAGAAAGTTCTGCCAGTTCTATTCTAGCTGTAGGGTTAGAGGCTTTCATACATTGGCGTTTCTTGATCAGATCTTTCGTCTCCTGTGATAGCTTACTGGTTTCCTGTTTAACGGCGTTACCACCGACATCTATTGCACACTCCTTAATGATGCCCATAAGATTGTCGTTCATTGCTTCAACACTATGATCCTCTTCCTGTGTTAAAGCCGAATACCTGTTCTGTAGCTTGATCCGGAATTCCTCTAGTTTCCCTCTTACCGCTAACTCATTGATTGGCTTCTTATGTACCAGATTCTTCCGTTCCCTCCTCAAGTCAAGGCTAATTCGAGTTCTTACTATCCTATGGTCACTGCAGCGCGCCTTGCCGAGCACGTCTACATATTGTATGATGCCAGGGTTCGCGCAGAGTATGAAGTCGATTTCATTTCTAGTCTCACCATTCGGGCTCCTCCACGTCCACTTTCGGCCAACCCGCTTGCGTAAAAAGGTATTCATTCTCCGTGTATTATTCTGTTCTGCAAACTCTACCTATAACTCTCCTCTGCTATTCCTTGAGCCTATGCCATATTCCCCCACTGACTTGTCTCCGGCCTGCTTCTTGCCTACCCTGGCATTGAAATCGCCCATCAGTATACTGTATTTTGTTTTGACTTTACCCATCGCCGATTCCACGTCTTCATAGAGGCTTTCGACTTCATGGTCATCATGACTAGATGTAGGGGCGTAGACCTGTACAAGCTTGATTTTGTACCTCTTATTAAGTTTCACAACAAGACATGCCACCCTCTCGTTAATGCTATAGAATTCCTGTATGTTACCAGCTATGTTCTTATTAATCAGGAATCCGACTCCTAGTTCT
Organism: Dermacentor andersoni; assembly: GCF_023375885.2. Taxonomy (NCBI): domain Eukaryota; kingdom Metazoa; phylum Arthropoda; class Arachnida; order Ixodida; family Ixodidae; genus Dermacentor; species Dermacentor andersoni. The sequence continues at coordinate 37,133,713 of NC_092822.1, read as the reverse complement.
CGTCTCTCTGCTAAGCCCCGGTAGCACAGGACGTGCCCGCTTTTAAGCACTGTATATGCTTGACGAGGTCAAAATAAAGTCTGAATCTCTTCCACTGCAGCCAGCACGCCTTTTATTCAGATCAAGGTTTCGGCACCTGCAGCCCTGTACCACTGCGTCATTCAACTGTTTCCTCTTTCTGGTTCGCGCTTTTCTTTAAAGACGGTGTCCATCAAATGCGGTTTGACAGCTCAGAAGCAGCGGAACTCGTCACCGTGAATGGAGAAGTGACAAAGTAGCGGCGCCCAATAGAGGTCGAGGGTGTTCACCGACGTCTACTCTTTTCTTCTCCTTATTTAAGTCTTTCGTCGCTCTGGTCTGCTCCTTGTGATTACCAGTTGGACTAGAAAGAATGTCGCTGAAGCCAACGTTTTGACAAGGGCGCTGGTGATCGCGAGCGCAGCCCCTGCGTTCCTGAGCAACGCGTTTATGTACGCGGAGCTCCCTCTCCCTCACCTTCAGTGGGGGAGGAGGAGAATATGCCGGTGCGCAGAGTAAGGAAAGCGATAGTCGAAAAGAAAATGGAGGCCGAAGTCGAAAGTTTTCCTTTCGGCCTTGGCCTCCATTTTCTTTGAGAAGTCAAGAACGAAGAAATCAGAAAAACAACGTTTAGCCCCAACTAAAGACAACTTATAAGTTACAATCTTTAAACACATAAAAACACCTATAATGGCTGCGTTCAAAGCACTCAAATAAAAAGTATGCGCCGCCTACGAAGTTCTTCGTGACAGTTTCTTTTATATAAAGGTTCCTTTACGTCTTATTATTACATTAATGAAATTTTAGGTGTGATACCAGTAAAGCTCAGCGGCATGCATATGGTGAGAGATACGGAGCTGTTTGGAGGTTCTGGCTCCATTGAGGAACAAGTGCGCGTGGTACAATAGTCAGGGGACATTAAGCAGACCGAGCATATGCAAGTGCTAGGTATCAAATTTTGTACAAGTGGTGTTTCACCTCACACGTGGCGAGACATTGTCAGCTCCATTAAAGAACAGTCAGAAGCAGTGACTGCGTCGCCACTGCCGCTGGCAGCAAGGGCTTTCTTCATTAAGAACGTATTGTGCAGTAAACTGTGGTTTGCTGCAAAGGTAGCTCTCCCGCCGTCACCAACAGTACGAGTAGTAAACTCACTTATTTTCTCATGGTTCTGGCTAAACAAGTCGCAATACGTAGCGCAGCAATTTTTGCGTCTGCCAAAATCCGGCGGAGGATGGAGCTTGCCGTGCATAGTTACATTCAGTAGGCTGTTGTGCACTAAGACTACGTGTGATCTACTTGATGATGATGAGTACACTGGTAGGCCACTGCTCCTTTATTGGCTGGGCCATCACCGTCGAACGCTTATGCCGCAGAGTACAGGCAACTTGCTTCCGACGGCGGTAACGCCAGCACCGCAGTATGCGGCGGCTGCGCGCTTCCGAAGTCAGCTTGTACAACTAAGAATTACAAAGTGGCGTGCGACACCAGTTTCCAGGCTTTGTGAAATGTTGTGTGAGACAGCTGTACCTCCACGGACAGCTACTACACAAACATGGACAGCACTTCTTTCACCTGATTTGCCCTCTCAAGTGAAGGATTTTCATTGGCAATATCAGTGGGGCATTCTACCTACAAGAGACAGGCTTGAACGCTGGCATATGGTAGCGAATGATAAATGCATATATTGCGCACAAACAGAGACCAACGCGCATGTAGTAAAGGACTGCGTTGTAGCACGCAGCTTTTGGAAGCTAGTTGCAAGAATGTTCGGAATGTCCATCGTGCGGCCACCGCAGCGTCGAGATCGGTTTGCGAGTCTCGTCTACTACAGCACTAGCTACATCTTGTGGTGCTTCCGTAACATCGCAGAACGATCTCTGCAGTCAAATAGAGCAATGTACCCCAGAATGCGGAAACTACGGGTGATAATATGGGGTCATCTTGAAGAACAGTTGTTCAAACTCGGTGAATCAGAGTTTCTTCGCCGCTGGTCTACGCGGTCCATAACCGTCTCCCGAGGCAAAGTCTTTCTACAGCCAGAATAATGCTCAATTCTGTTGCCTGAGTTCAGACTGTATCTGTATGTGCCCCGCGTACCTTTCATAAATTCGAGGCTGACAATAATGCTTTTGCGTGGATGCGGTAATGAGTTTTGTTGTTGTTGTTGTTGTTGTGTGTGGCAAAGCCAGTGTCAAGTAGAAACCATTTAATATTTCATTTGTTAATCTGTTTTGTTTTTCATCAAGTATGATGTATTGCATGTGATGTACATTATTTTATACTTTTCGTTCAGACCACAGTTGTAAACGTGCCTACGGGTCAATAAATTTCCTTGTCAGCCATGCATTTGTTAAATTATTCGTGATGTACGAACCCCGCTTGCGATCCATTAAAGCGTTTCGTGTGCTTTGAGAGATCTGTGGCACTGTGTTGCACTATGCGTTATGGGTGACGCGTACGCGGGAGCCAACCGGTACTTGGAGCACCACTTCCTCAAGGGCCAGTTCGTAGCCACACAGGAATTCATTTGCTAGAACCAATTTTTGCAAGGTGTGAAAAATTCAAAGGCACTTTTATCACGCCGGACGTTTCCGAGTGCTTCTTCCAGTTACTTTTGTGCTCCAATATATAAAAAAGCCTTTCATTAAAAAAAGTAAGTGGAACCACCGTGTGTTATTGCGGCCAGTTTGAGGACGCATATCTGCAGGCCGGAGCCATTCTCGAAATTCGTTCCAGGTCGACAGGCCTTGCAAATTCGCCGCATATAATTCGTAAATTGCCATACATGCCGTAAGATAACTAAATAAAAATTTAATTTGTGTTATTCTGTAAATAGTTGAATACGTGTTTTTATTTGTTTTGCAAGTAATGTACCCCTCTATTATTATCACAACTCCAAGACTAGAATTCGGTTATCTGAAACTAGAAATATTTAAAAATTCCGTAAATATTGAATATGATGACCTCTTCTAGAACGTTAGCCAAGCTATTGAACGAAAAAAAAATTATCAAAGCACAGTACCGCATATAATCTCAAGGCTTACGTTGTTCGGGCTTCAGATCTCTGACGACCGAGCAACATATTGTGTATAATTGTATCTAGAAATGCGTTTTGTAAATGTGTTTTTTTTTCTTTGAACAGCTTGGCAAGCATTTGCCGGGACATTCTGTAACCATCCACAGGCTGTCGAATTTCATCGGGTATTCACCACTTTTCCTATATGCGTTGGTCGAAACAACCTTCAGGAATGTCGACAATTGGGTCAGTTGGTGACCAGTCATTGTGGCAGCGGCTGTCCTGTGCGGTCTTTCCGCAATATTGTGTCGTGTTTTTGTGTTGTGCTTCGTGCGTTGAGAAGAAAACGACACTGTCGAATGTGCAGAGCGATAGCAGTAACATTGCTAGACTGAGTTCCAATTTTTATATTGGCATGTGTCACTTCTGACGCAGTCTATCCATATTATTTTTTGACTCTTTCAACATAACAGTTACACTGGCACACGTTCCCTGGCACAACCACAAAAGAAGTGTTTTCTGGAAACGAAAGCCACTGTCTTGATGATATATGTACAGTAAGATTGAACTCTATAGGTTAGGTTTGTATACTGCAAAGTTCGCACGGTGACACGAGGACAAACCGGGAAAAAACAAGGACGAGCGCAAACTCGCTACTGAAGTTTATTACAAACATATGCATAAATGGTGTGCATTTCAACCAACTAGCACAGCTATCTGCTCTCCTGATAATTGTGGGGGTTCGAAAACTTTTACTAAATATTTGCTTTCCGCCTACTTTTACATGGTATACATTTATTCTGGTTACTTTTCCAAGTTTTTTCGGTAAACTATGCGAGGCACGATGTTTCCATTTCGTTGAAGTAGGTATCGTGTTTTGAAGCACCAACGATAAATGTGTAATGTATGGGGGTTCATTGCAGTCGTTGTGGAAAGTTACTTATTCAAACGTTGCAAGGTGTTTTGCTGCCGTTATTCCAAATGTTTCATAGACTCGTAAAAAATTGAATGAGGCACGAACTTCATATTCTGTACAAATACGAATAATATTTTAGTACATTGGAGCTGCAAAAGTTTCAAATACTTAAGTGCTTGCTTTAAATGTAACACTGTTAATAAATACTCAACCTTTCTTCTTCCCCTATATTTTTTTGTAATTCGGGGCTCACAGTTTGTTTCTGCACTGTTTTGGTGAACTAAACAAGGGACGTTGTTCATATATGCGAAATGTTAGGATCACGGTATTTGTAATGTTCCAAATAGGGGTAGTAAATGTGCCTCGTTAAAATAGATTACGCGTGCAAGTGAACCGGAGTGTTATTAGTGTGTGTCACCAGCGTTGTAAATGTTATTTCGCCTCCCTGGCATAACCACAAGAACAAACTGAGTCGAAGTTTGCGAGCATAATGGAAAGGCTGTGCCAAGTTTGTGTTCTATGTTAAAGGCATGTTGACCAAACACAGCTGTCCGAAAGAAAAAAGACAATAAAACATTTGAAGAGATCTTAAGTAAGCATTCGAAAGTTTCCCGCTGCCCTTATCAGCTCTGTTTCCCATATTTTCAAGAAAACTCTGCATTTCACAAGCTTTTTATTAAGAAGGAAGGGGCACAGCTGAATTGGAATATAATGCGAATTTTTAAACTTTCAAGCTTACTAGAACCGTTAGGAATAACTATCGAACGCTCGTTTTTGGAGGCATGCTTAAGAGGAACCTTTAGATCGGGCCGAACTCTGACGCGGCCTATTCAAATACATGTAAAACGCAAAAATGTTTTTCTGAGATAACCCTTAGACCGATATTCATAAAATTTGCTGCGTTTGAGAGGGAAAGTTAAACTCTAGTGACTGTTAGAAGCGGAATTTCGACTTAGGGCTTGAGTTTTGTTTAAAATATTTTCAAATATTCGACCGTTTGAAAAAGATAGAAGCACGAAGTTTGCAAATTCATAGCTCTGCATCAAGAATAGATATTGCGGTTCTGTAAACTGCACCCATTAGATCATTCAAAGCGGACAAAATCGACATGTCATTTAACATCGTACGTGAAATTGTTAGGTTGGTTACAAGGGTTCTGCTAAACCTGTATTTCCATATTATTAAATTTTTGATATTCATGTGTGACATATCAATTTTGTCCGCTTTAGATGTACTATTAGATGCAATTCACAGAATTGTATTATCATTTTTGTTGTTGAGTTACGGAATTGCAAACATGATAGTATCGTTTTTCGAAAATTTTCGATTATTGCCAATTTTTAATAAAAAATTGACGACCTAACTCAAAAATTCGAAACAAACAGTCAGTAGATTTCATGATTTTCTTTTAAATGCAACAAAGCACGTCAAATTTGGTGTGGTACTTGCCGAGATAAACGAATTCTCCTTTTACGTGTATTTAGATAGGAGCACCCGAGCTAAAGCTTCCTCTTAAGGCGTGATACGTACACCCGTGAGCAAAAGTATACGGACCTGGGATTGCACGATAAAACTCATTTCTGTTTTGTCAAGTAATGCAACTTTAAATTACAGACTGCAGTCCAAACTTGGCATTGCGAATTTTTTAGTGTAGTCATCAGATTCCATTTATGCATGTTAATTACGACGAAATTCTGTTTTTTCTGGGACCCGGTGGTCAGTATACTTTTTCTCACGGGTGTATGTATATTGGGTTGGCCTGGTGTCTTCAGTGGACTAAACGGTGCATCTCCTTGACGTTTGGTGACAGTAAGTACGAGGCAATGGTTGATGTGTGGGAAAAGTTCAAATTGTGTGGGTGGGGAGGGGGGAGGTATGTGACGCTGTGACAATCAATAACGTATGTTTGTGCTTTAGAGCGTCATAGTGTGTCTAACGAATGGGGCAGAATTTAACCCGTAGTCCTGGCAGAACTGCAAATGCAACCAATTACCGTACCCTGGTTATTTCTCTATTTTCATGCGTCATAAGACACTGGTAGTTGCTTTCTGCGAGGTCCTTGGTGAACGAATGAAAGCACCTTGGTTATTTTTCGAGAAAACAAAGGGTGTGTCATGCGTAACGTGAACGCTAAGTTAAAGTGAGGGGATAAATTATCACGTTCGAAGTAAATTAGGCATGGAAGCGATCTGAGCTTTATCAATGCGTTTTGCAAACAAAGCAGAATTTATCTCGCTGCACCGGGAGAACTGGGAACGAAACAGAGATCAAGTCCAGCAAAACTACGGGTTGATTCTTGGTTAGTGTTCTGGGGGAGTCTTTAAAAAGAGCGTTCATGAATTGCTGGCTTTCAAAAATTGCCAACGTTCAGTGTTCAAAAGCGTTGTCAGGCAGTAGTTCATCTGTCGGGCAGTAATTGCCTATCGTATCGCCTGCGGTTATACCTAATTTCGAGGAATATATTCGAATGACTTTTTGCTCCGCCATGGTTCCCCATGTTTGATTCATAATTGCTATCTGGGTGGTAATTATAACATGAATGGAGAGGACAGACGCGTTTGCTGGATCTTTTTCGTAATACAATAGTACGATCGTAATTATCGACACACACACACACACTATATATATATATATATATATATATATATATATATATATATATATATGAGAGAGAGAGAGAGAGAGAAAGTTGTATATTTCGTGCTTTGCCCCCTGCCCTCCTCGAGAAACATTTGGAACGCCTCTGGTCGAAAGTAACATTTTCGCCAGAAACCATCAGCTGTTATTTCCCAATTAATGTTGCATTTACAATAAATGACCAAAACAGAAGTGAGCTGTAAGCGGATTTCAGCGGTCGCGACTCCTATTTAGAGCAGAAGCATGCGTAAACTCTGGCTTCACCTGTGCGGGTAAAAAATAACAGGGGTGGCCACTCCAGGCTAAGTGAGAGCTCTTCTGGCTATGCACTTGGCATTGCGCATTCTCTAAGTGAGATGAAATATTGGTCCAGTTGGCTTTGCATCAATTTCATAGCAACACAAACTAAAACATACACAAAGAAGACAAGTCCATTTGTCGAAACATTGGCTCCTGCTTTCACCTTGTTCTTGTTTTGCTCATCGATACAAAGAAAGAGGCGCACGGGGCCAAGCGGTAACTTCCATCTATTTGGCTTTTGTTTATTGGCTGAATTTACAAGCACAGCGGAAAGATCGTGTCGTGACAAGCAACAGAAAGGCGAGAAATGCCGTCTGGGATGTTCTTCCTTAAGCGGCGTACCACCTGCAATTTTTTTGATACACGGGAACAAAGATAATGATTTTGGAACAGTGCAATTATCCGACAGCTGGTGATGCATATTTGGTTACCGTGAAGCGTAGTAGACGAGACTGAAGGAAGGTGAGGTATTGACTATGAGGTCGCCACCCGCCTTTTTGTTCACTGCTTCGTCATTTTTTGAAGACTCTCTTCATCAAGTGCGGTTTAATGCCGGCTGACAAGCGCTGGAATTCGTCACTGCCAATTGAGGAGTAAGTAGCGGCGCGGAATAGACGTCCGGATTTTTCGACCAGGTTTAGTCTTCTTCTCCTTGTTTAGGTCGTTCGTTACTCTGGTATGCATCTTGTGATGACCAATTGCAGAATCAAAGAATGTCGGCGAAGCCAAGGTTTTTTCTAGGGTACTACTCGTCTTCATCAGCGCCACAACTGCGTGCTATTGCAACGCGTTTATGTACGCGTGGTTCCCTCTCCTTCACCTTCAATGGGAGAGGAGGAGGAGAATATGCCGGTGCGCAGAGTATACCAAGAAAATTAAACGTCGAAAAAAAATAGAGAGAAGGCTGGATGAGGTAGAAAGAAAAAACGTACATATGTTGTAAGGAATGAAAGAATTCACTACTGTAAAGAAACGTGTAATCCAAACATGCATTTACAACTTATACCTTTCAACATTTAAACATAAAGAAAGCGGTACAGTGACCGTGTTGAAGATAATGACATAGAAGGCGTATGCCCTGTACGAAGTTCCTCAGCATAGTTTTCTACTCATCAGTTTCCACTACGTCTTATTAATATAATAATGAAATCCTTGGGACAACACCTGGAAAGGTAGGCGGAATGTGTATAATGACCGCTATCAATTTCTTTGAAGCATTTGGCTCCTTGACTGTAGAGCGGTAGGGATGTCCACACTAGGCGTTACATTACATATAAGACACAGACTTTGGTTCCTGCTTGCCAATAATTCGTCAATTTGTGAAAAACAAACCTCGCTTGCTATCCAACAAAGTGTTTTCTATGCTTCGAGAGGTGACTTGCGGCGCTATGGTGCGGGTGCCGCTCCCTTACCACCGAGCTTACGCTGGAGCCAACGCGTACATCGATCGCCACTCCCTCAAGGACCAGTTCGTAAACCCGTGCAGCCTCCGCGACTGCCTATGGTCACCAGCGTTGCAGTGTCTCAAACAACGGCATCGATGACTTTCATTAAATGCCTAAACGCCAGCGTCGCGAAACACTTGCTGCCACGAGACAAGAATGCGAAGGCGCTGTCCTTGCGACCGGTAACATCGCACGGTGGTACCGCACCAGTGCGCGGTTTTCACCACTGTGGTAAGCGGGAGACACGTGGTGCGATTTTGCCGGCGTTCCCTCGTACGGCGTGTCAGGGTCCAACTTGTTGCATACAGCGATTTGTGGAAACGTCAGTAAGCAGCGTTTTAAAACTTGCGTGTGACGACTTGCGCATGAGTAAGTAAGCGACAACATACTTTTACTGTGATGGTTGTGACATATCGACAACTGCGCGCACGGTGCCCACAGATGACGTTGCACTTGCACACACAGAGTTTTCCAAGTAACGTTTCTACATCTCGGATCTCTTAACAAAGTTGCGATTGCGTGCACACAATCGCGTACCACAAAACCTGTAACCGTCAGGTCACAACCACACGCGTGCTTCGTTCCCGCCAAATTCGCTGTTTGAAACGTCTGGCGCTTGCGTCACGTGCCAGCTTCTCACATTCTTAATTTATTCATGACAGGTATGACTGAGAAGCGGCGTTATACTGTACTGTCTTCAAGATATGTCCGTATGTTTTTTGTCGCGCACCGCTGGAGCACAGTGGAGCTATGGAGTTGCAGTACTTAGTTTCAGGCCGCAGGTTCAATCCAGGTCACGGCGGTCGCATTTCGATGGCGGTAAAATGGAAGAATACTTTTGCACTTAGATTTGGGGGCAAGGTAAAAACCACCAGGAGGTGAACATTAATTCGCAATCTCCCACTGAGTCGTACACGGCTGACACTCAGATTATGGTTTTGGGACGTAGAGGCCCGCATTTTAATTTTAATCTGATGTTTTTGACAGACGCATGACTACAACGTGGTTGAGGCCGGACTATAAGCATATAACACTGTTAACAAAAAGAGAGGGGGGGCGCGAGGGGCAGCGTCATCGATAGAAGTCACAAGATCCTACTTCTGATCCACTCCCGAGTCACTGCGCTGCGACAAGCCCATTACTGGTGTGCTTAGAATAGCGTTCGCTATGCCAAACGAAAACGCATCTCTTACGTAAAGAGCTCACGTTTTCCTCTATGCGCGTTCTTCATACGTCATGGGATTTCGTTGGTTTACGTGCACAGTGCGAACCTACGATATTTGGTCAGATTATCATACGTAATGTTTGCGGGCTCCAAAAAAAATAGCGTTTTCTAATATGGCGGCTTCCATGGCCCTTGCTTCAGCGGCAATTCTCGTTATGGCTACGTTAAATGCTCCTATACAGCACAAGGGCGATGCATATCGGTCCAATGCGGCCTGCTACCTTGCCCGACTCCCATAGAATCTAACGGGAACGCTCCCGAGCAATCCACGGTGATTTGGACGTCACCGCTTTGTGGCTACGCTCGCTCGGTAGCAGTTGCTGCCCGTAGCCGTTGAAATGCGCTTTCACTTCCTGTACGCTCGCCTGAAATGTTAGATGTGATCGCAAAGCGCGTCCCATGTTAAAGATCTTTCGGCGATTGAGGCATCCATATATCCCTAACGAGACGCGTCGGCATAGAAACCATAGGACAGTTGCTAACACCTTGTCTTGGCTTGCATACTTTTGGCGCGATGCACCAGATGGCTGCCGGTCTTCTCACCTCTCCCTTACCTTCACGTTCTCTGACGTTAAACTAAAGGTCTTGAAGGGACGAGCGCCGTAAGGTTCTGCACATGGCGTTTGCGTTGAACGCACTAACGGCGACAGACGCTATGTTAAAGGCTGCATGCAGACCCCACGGTCCCGAAACGCGGCGAGGTTCGCAAAGGAAACCTTCGCTTCTGAAACTGTTTCTTATTCCCCCACTATTTATTATTACGTAATTGCATACCTAACACACAGAAAAGATACAATATTTATTACCACAACCTCACGTACCCACCTACTTCGAACATTGCCTACTGATCAACCGTTACTTAATTTCTTCACGACCGCAAGCACTTTGAGACGCGGCGTTATACTGCGCTGTCTTCAAGGTGGGCTCATAATAATGCCAAACCATCGCATGTCCCGTAAGGCAGCAGAGCCGGCATTTTCCGCAACTAATCGTAACCAAAATCATCATGAGCGTCTTGTAATTTGGAACAAGACCGAGTAAGGTGGCTTAAAGTGCAGTAAAAAGAATTAAAGTGAATTGAAGGGGGTTTAGGAGGATTAAACTTGATTAAGGTTGGTAAAAATTAGGGCAATGTCGATTAAGGTCGAATAAGTTTGATGCATATTAGAGTAACGTTGATTAAGTAGAAATTCGAAGGAGGCGTAGTAATCTATGACGTCACGTATCATGGATGTAACAGCTAATTGAACAACTCATATATCTTTCCCATTCAAACCACGTAAGGATATCTAAATGACTGTCTATTTTTTTCTCTCGCCCAGCACATTTGCGTTGCCCCGGAGAGGCCCAGGTCGCAGGTTTAATCCAGGCCACGTTGGTCGCATTTAGATTGCGGCAAAATTCGAAAGGCTCGTGCACTTAGTTTTAGGTGCACGGTAAATAACCCCAGGCGGTCAACATTCATTCAGAGTATCGTACTAAGGCGCGCACGGCTTGTAATCAGATTGTGGTTTGACAATTAGAGATCCAGAATTTCATTTAGGATCTGATGTTTCTCAACATACAGATGTTCACAAATTGGGTGAGGCTCGCTTAAAAGGCTGTTGCACTATTGCACGACCCTGCCCCCCCCCCCATTTTCAATATAAAATGATATAGAGGAGGGGTGGTATAGGGGGCGTCATCTATAGAAGGCACAAGATCCTCCCCCTGATCCACACTTCAGTTACTGCACAGCAAAAAGCTCATTGATCAGAGAGGTTTAGAATTGCATTTGCTATATCAGATGTAAACGTAACACGTGACACGATGCGGCACGTGACACAGCTGCTGATGCGTATCGGGAACTCGCGGTTACTCGACCTATTAAATTTAGAAGAGTAGAATTTCGCACCAGTTGTTGATGAACATTTGACGACTACGGTGAAGCTCAATAGACGGGACCAAAGGAATGCGAGGTATCTATTTGTAGGGTCGCGACAACGCCTTCTTTCACTCGCTGCTTCGCCCTATTTTTGTAAGGAGTGTCTTCGTCAAACGCGGTCGCCGTATTCACGGCTGAAAAGCGGTGGAAATCGTCAGCGCCGATTGAGAAGCGAGAAGTGATCGGCGAGCTAGACTCCCAGGGTCTTCACCCACGTTTACGGTGTTCTTCTCCTGATTTAAGTACTTCATCACCCTAGCCTGCACCTTTTGATTGCAGGTTGCACAGTCAAAGAATGTCGCCGAAGCGACAATTCCAACTTGGGTACACGCCTCCTCAGCGCAGCAACTGCGTCCCTTAGCAACGTGCTTATGTACGCGTAGCTCACTCTCTAACACCTTCAATGGGAGAGGGGGAGGGGAATATGCCGGTGAGCAGAGTGACTAAACGAAACAAAAGAAACAAAAATATGTGTGAAGTAAGGAATGCAGAACTTAAGCTGAAATAAACCAACGTGCAACATAAGTAAATGTTCACAACTCATAATGAACAACTATTGAACGCAAGCACTTACAATGACTGCGACCAAAGCAGTCAAATAAAAGGCATATGGAGTCAACGAAGGTATTAATCATATATATATATATATATATATATATATATATATATATATATATATATATAATGTGCGCACTGCTTTGTAGAATGAAACCATTGTTGGAAGTTAGCGCTGTGTCCGCGTCGTACCTCGGTCTCTCGTCCCTTTTCGTGCGCTAAAAACCTCAAAGTTATGGAATACCAACATGACCAAACCTACACTCTTTCATATTAAGCATAGTTTGAGAAAAATAAAAGTTTCACAAAGTCTTATTATTATGTAAATGAATTTTAGGTGCAACGTCTGGAATGCCAGGAGGAATGTGTATAATGACAACTATGGAATTATTTCAAGCATTCGGCTCCGTTGAAATTCCGATGCGATGTTGCGTGGTCTGTGCATACGTTCAATAATGTTTGAACACCCGACCACGGTTGCTATCCAAGAGCGGGTTTTGTAAACTATGAGAGCTGGTCTGTGAAACTATGTTGCACTAGACAATATGTGCGTCGCTCCCCTTACGCGTTAGCCAACCGTTGCTTCAAGCGTCACTTCCTCTAGGACAAGTTCGTAATCCCGTGCAGCCTGCGCGACCCCCTCTGGTCACCACTGACAGCGTCGCAAAACGCTAGCGGTCACAAGAGAACAATGCGAAGACGGTGACCTTACCACGGGTATCACAACACCACTGTCCGGTTTTTACCGCTGTGGTAAGCGGGAAACACGTGATGCAATTTTGCGTGCTATCCCTCGCACGGCTTGTTTGGGTCCGATTTATTGGACTGTACGTCGATTTGGGACGCATGGCATGAGCGAACGTGCACTCAGCACCGCTAATACTATAAGTGTGCGACAACATGCCTGTTGTGCGGTGGTTGTGACATCTCGACAACGGCGCGCATGAATGTCACGCGTGACCCTGCACACAAGGAGTTATCAAAGTGAAATTTCTGTACCTCGCATCTCACACAAACTTTGAGGCGGAAAAGAAACGGAGCGAGATGGGGCACCACTGAGAAGAGAAGCACTTGCCCTTGCAGCTATCAGCGAATTTAGCTATTCACGCTCCTGCTCTGTCGCGCAGCTTCCCTTGAGTCTCCCACACTAGGTTACGTTTTCACGAGGACGCGGGGTTCCCAATGCTTAGTCTCGCTGAGGTAGATTTTCGTGAGATGCTTGTGTCCAGCGGAGTACGTGACTTTGGAAAAAAAAAAGATTGACCTGGTGCTACATACCCGCGAACACTGCAACCGCAGCCTACTGTTCGTACTCATATTTAACGTTTTCTGACGAGTTATTGCTCCCAGTCTGCTTCGTTCTACGCGTTCCTTTTCCCTCGCTTTCTCGCTGGATTATGCAAGCTGGCTGACTCCAGCTCGCTGAATCTCAGCGGGACGGCTGGCCCCTAAAGCGAAACCGTTTGGTGTGTTCCGATTGGGCTCTAAACTAAGTGAGAGCTTCTGTTGGCATTGTATTATGCGCGTCGCTCGGCGCTCTGCTCAATGTCCCGTAAGGTAGGTTCAATGCGGTGCTAAAGATAAAGGCCGTTCAGGGGAACGTCCTTCATTTCTGGCACTTAAACTTCAATCCATAATCAAGGTTCACTTCGCATCTCCCTTTCTTTTCCATAGCTTTAATATTTTCCCCTCACAATCTTCTTCTTTTTTCTCCTTTTATACCCTTTACCCCTTTCCCCAGCACAGGGTAGCCAGCCGGTACTTACACTGGCTAACCTCCCTGTCTTTCCTCCTCTTTGTCTCTCCTCTCCTCCTCACAATCTTCTGATACGTGGTAACCACCACTTCGCTCATTTATCATTTGTCGGTAACTCACTCACTTAGTCAATTTCCATTAATTATTTGAATCGGTCAACTCATCAGACAATCAATAAGGCGACTGTTCCGGTCTTTGTACCATAATCTGTCGGGTCAAGAAGCGGTCAACTTTCACCTTCTCCAGTGACCAGTTCATTATACCCCGCTTTGAATTTTTCATGCCTTGCGAGGATAACGGACAATATGTCAGTTTTAAAGGCCGTAGTCATTTAAAATAAATCTATGTGGCGATAATCTATGCAAAGTGGCCGTCTGCCATCTTCTTCCTTAAGCTAAGCACAAGCCTCCATTTTCTGATTGAAGCAAGCGAAAATGTTGACTTGAATTGGCGATGTATCAGTTGGTGTTGCATATTTGACTACGATGAAGCTGAATAGACCGGACCAAGGGAAGGCGAGGCACTGACGGTGGGTCACGACCTACTTTCTTCAAAAAAGTGCCTCCTTCGCACTTTTTTTTATAGACTGTCTCCGTCATATTCGGTTTGACAGCTCAAACGCGGTGGAACTCGTCACAATAAATTGAGAAGAGAGAGAGTATCGACCCATTATAGAGGTCTAGGACTTTCACCCACGTCTACACTTTCCTTCTCCTTCCTTATTTGATGTTATCGCTGCTCTGGTATGCATTTTTGTGATTAACAGGAGGATTGCAAAGAACGTTGCCGAAGCCAAAGTTTTGATAAGGGTAGTCGACTTCGTCAACGCGGCAACTGCGTCCCTAAAAAACACGTTTTTGTACGCGTAGCTCACTCTTTCCCACCCTTAATAGGGGAGGAAGAGGAGAATGTGCCTGTGCGCAGAGAAAAGCAAGGTAAGCAATAGTCTAAAAAAATAGTGGGGCCCAAGGCCGGAAAGAACAACATACGAAGTCAGGAATGAAGAAGTCACACTTATAAAAAAACGAAAACAAAACAAAGTGTAGCCAGGCTCAAGACTTACAACTTATAAATTTCAACCTTTAAAAGCATACAAACAGTCACAGTGACTGCGTTCAAGATGATGGAATAAAAGGCATGCGCCGCCGTTGAAGTTCTTCATCACGTTTTCCTAAGTAAAAAGGTTTCGCGACATCTTATTAGCATATCAAAGAAATCTTTGGTGTAACGCCTGGAAACCTAGTCGGAATGCATATGATGACAGCTAAGGAGGTGTTTGAAGCATCTGGCTCCATAGAAGTCCAGATGAGGTTGCTGTTGCCACGGGTTCGTTGAAATATTTGTGAAGACCGGACCCCCTTCTCTATCCAAAAGAGCGTTTCGTATACTTTAAGAGGTGATTTGTGACACTCTGTTGCTCTATACGTTGGGGTTGGCGCTCCCCTTCCTACTTAGCTTGCGCGCGAGCGGGAGGCAACTGGTACATGGGGCACCACTTCCTCAAGGGCCAGTTCGTAGCCCCATAGGAATTCATTTGCTAGAACCAGTTTTTGCAGGAACTGAAACATTTAAAAGTGTTTTTACCACGCGGAAAGCTTCCGACTGCTTCCTGTTACTTTTCTGCCCCAATATATAAAGCAGGGTTTATTAAAAATTAAGTGGTATCACCATGCGTTTTTGCGGCCAGTCACAGGGCACATATGTCTAGGTTGGAGCCATTCTGGAAGTTGATTCCAGGTCGACACGCCATGGAAATTCATCGGCTACACTTCGTAAATTGCCATACATGCCCTAAGATAACTAAACAAAAAGTTAATTTGCGATTTTTCGTTAATTAGTTGAATATATGCTTTGATTTCATGTGCAAGTATTGCACGCCTGATGAATCCATCTCCAGGACTGGGATTTTGTTATGCGCAAGTAAGAAATTTTCAAAATTGCCTGAAGTTTAAATATGATGACCCCTGCCAGGATGTCCCAACTAACGTTAGCCATGCTATTCAACAATAAAAAAAAAAAACATTAAAAAGCACGGTGCAGGATATGATCTTACGACTTAACTTCTTCGCGCTTCAGATCTATGATGACAGAGGAATGGATGGTGTACAACTGTGTCTTGCACTGTGCTCGGCCAGTCCGTGAGGAATCATCGTGGCAGCGGTAGTCCTGCGCGGTCTTTCCTCATTTTTTTGTCGTGCTTTTGCTTCGTGCTTCATGCATCAAGAAGAAAACGACACTATCGAATGTGGAGAGCGATAACATCATCATCATCATCATCATCATCATCATCATCATCATCATCATCATCAGCCTGGTTACGCCCACTGCAGGGCAAAGGCCTCTCCCATAGTTCTACAACAACCCCGGTCGCGGACTAATTGTGGCCATTTCGTCCCTGCAACCTTCCCAATCTCATGCGCCCTCCTAACTTCCTGTCGCACCCTGCTACGCTTCCCTTCCCTTTGAATCCAGTCCGTAACCCTTAATGACCATCGGTTATCTTCCCTCCTCATTACATGTCCTGCCCATGCCCATTTCTTTTTCTTGATTTCAACTAAGATGTCCTTAACTCGCGTTTGTTCCCTCACCCAATCTGCTCTTTGCTTATCCCTTATCGTTGCACCTATCATTCTTCTTTCCATAGCTCATTGCGTCGTCCTCAATTTGAGTAGAACCCTTTTCGTAAGAGCGATAACACTCCCATTGTAACACTGCCTTCCATTTTTATTTGCATGTGTCATTTTAGACGCTGATTGTACATATTAATTTTAGCCTCTTTCAACATAACAGTTACACTGGCACACGTTCCCGAGGCTAAGCAGAAAAATACTAATATGTTCAGGAAATGGAAGCCACTTTTTTGAGGATCTATACACCTCAAAGTTCAACTCGGTAGGTTACTTATGTAGTTTGCAAATGTTTACTGGATAACTACTTTCTGCCTTGTTTTAGGCAGTATAGAATTAATCTGGTTACTATTCCAAGTTTCCTCGGTAAACTATGTGAGGCACACTGTTCATATTTCGTTGAGGCAGGAACCGTGTCTGTTTTGTCGGGCGATACATGTTTAATCTATGTGGATTCATTGCAGTGATTGTGGAAAGCTACTTATTCAAGCGCTGCAAGGTGTTATGCTGCCGTTATTAAAAAATGTTTTGGCTCCTAAGGAAATCACGAGGCACATTTCCTAAGGAAATCGGCGACATTCTTTGACCGTACAAGTGCTCATCAGAAGAAACAGAACATTGCGATGAAATACTTCAATAGGGAGACGACAGCAAATCTGGGCAAAGACCCCGGACGTCTATTGTGAGTCTCTACTTTCTCACTTCTCAATTCGCTGTGACGAATCCCACCGCTTGTCAGCCGTCAATAAACCGCATTTGGTGAAGACAGTCTTTAAAAAAATGACGCAGCAACAAACGAAAAGACGGGTGGCAACCCTGCTGTGAATACTTCGCCATCCTTTGGTCCCGTATACTGAGTTTCACCGTAGTTCGGTATGCATCACTAACTGGCCCGGAATTCTACTCTGCGAAAGTCAATATCTTTGTACCTTTTATAAAAAAAATGGCTGTGGCTTAGCTAAGGTTAAGCCCAGGATGCGAAGCATACTAGCCTTTATTTTGGTTGTTGAACCACTGTTTAGCCTGGTGAACTGCTGTTGCTTGGCTATATTTGGTTCGGCTAGACGAAGAAACAACTCATGCGTTACTCTGCTTCGCCTTCAAGAGTCGAACGCGACAGCGTTCCCGTCGACCCGCCAAGGGGTGTAAGACAATGGGCTACGGCGCAGCGACTACGCGCCCCGCATTGGACGCGGTGAGCGTCGAGCAACGCAGCGTTCGGCGCAGCAACGAAATGTGCGCCTGAGCAAGCGACGCACGCCTGAGCCTTAGAAACAGCTCGTTTCTAAGGCAACACCGCATTCACTAGAGGCGCTTTTGTACCGCTTTGAAGCATCGTACTCGTGGCTCAGTGGTAGCGTCTCCGTCTCGCACTCCGGAGACCCTGGTTCGATTCCCACCCAGCCCATCTTGCAAGAGTTGAGCCAAAGCCACCTAGAAACAAGCGCAGCTGCTTATGTACCGCCGCGACGCCGCGAGCGACGGCGCGAGTTGGAGCCCCGTTTCTCCTCTGTCGTGACGTCACGGTGTCACGTGGTATTGAAGGCGACACCGCCGCGCCTGAGGAGCTGGGTTGAGCTCTCGTAATATGCTTCGCATAAAAGCCCATGCCCTGATATTTATAAGTGATATCATAAGAAGCGGAACTTCGAAGCAGATGATACCCGACATCAGGGAAGTCTACCACCACCCTCTGGGAACAGGGCACAACATAATCTTTCAGTGGATTCCTGCTCACTGCTCCATCGTCGGACATTGTCGGACGGCTACGGCTGCCATCTCGACTTTTCCGCGGTGACGCAGCCTTGCTGTGCCGCTTGTGGCTGGCAGTGGCGTTCACGAACGCTTACTCCTATCGTATGGGAATGTTTGAGAGTACGATATTCGACGATTGTAGGTGTAATTAAACCATCGAGCTCCTAATTTGTACCTGCCTCACTACGAAGTGCAATGCCTCTCTCTGAGTACAACGGTAAACCGACTGGACGTGAGACCGTTCTCTGAGTGAAAGATACTTGGACCGTAAGCGCACCCGTCATAAATTATATATGCAAAAAAAAAAACACCAAGGACAACATAGGGTAAATTACTTGTACTCGCTAATTGAGCTAAGGAAAAGATAAATAAATGGAAATGAAGTGGATGAAAAAACAACTAGCCGAAAGTGGGAGGGGAACTCACATCTGCGCATTATGCGTGCATTGCTTTTTTACCAAGTCAGCTATACCGCCGCCCTGTTTTCGATCCACGTTCTGGGGTACTTCTCGTTTTACTGCTATAAGCATACTATATATATAGCGGGAGAGGGAGAGAGAGCGTTTGTTTAGTTTGGAGTGCGAGACCCCCCTCCCCCCCCCCACAGGATATAGTTAGTATGCTATTGGCCGAAGCTAACATTTAAGCCAGAAACCGGCAGCTTTTATTTTCCATTTAGCCTGGCATTTGCAATAACTGACCGAAAGGAAGTGAGCTGTGAGTGGATTTCCGCCCCGCTTTCCGAGCATAAGCGTAGGGCAACTTTTTCTTGACCTGTGCTGGTAAGAAGCGGCGAGGAGCGGACACTCGAGGCCTCCTGAGAAAACTCTTGTGGCATTGTCTTGTGAGCGATTCCGTGGGCTGTGCACAGCCTCTTATTCAGGTGATACATTGGGCCAGTTGGTTTTGCATCAAGGTCAGCGCGAACAAAAACATATCTACAAAAACACTTCCATCTATCGGCTTTTGTTTATTGGCTGGATTTATATACACAGTGGAAAAGCCGTGACGTGATAGGCAACAAGAACCCCCGTTTACCCCGTGGTGTGATTTCATAGCGGTATGTGATTGGACACTAACACATCTAAAGAAAAGAGACACACCACATCAACACATTATACAAGAATTCCGCTCTCTTCAAGGCAAGTATATAAACTACATAGAATATTATACTGATGGTTCTAAAACGGAAAAACACGTGGGTGTAGGGGCCGCAACAGAAAATTGGGAAACAAGTATTCGATTACCTCAGCATGCTTCTGTCTACACAGCCGAAGTGTACGCGATATGGACGGTAGTTCAAAAAATCATTGCTGACAAACTTGAAAACACTGTCATATACACAGATTCATTAAGCGTATTGAAGGCTCTACACATGAAATCCCAAAGTGAACCCTTGTTAGGCGATATTTTGAATGCATTAACGTCAAACAAGTATGGCAGATCAATTAAGTTTTGCTGGGTGCCAAGCCATGTTGGAATATTCGGTAACGAAGCGGCGGATAGATGCGCATCAATGGCAGCGTACAAAAACATTCAAAATACAGCACTTCCATATAAAGACAGTGTCAATGCGATTCAGAAGGCCTTGGCGTCAAAATGGCAACGCGATTGGGACACTTGTTTAAGCAACAAGCTTCATCTAATTAAACCTGTAATTGGCGAGTGGAAATCATGCAGTCACCAGCAACGATTCTACGAGGTGATCCTGTGTCGACTTCGAATTGGACACACACATCTGACGCACAATTTCCTTCTCCGAAAAGAAAACCCGCCAACTTCCGAAAAATGTAATGAAGCTCTTACAGTCATGCACATCTTAATAACATGTCCACACATCGATACACTGAGACGGAGGTTTTTACACAGCCTGTATAATTTACACATTCCATTATACCCTGCCCTATTACTAGCAGATGACCCCCTAGTGCCATTCCCTAACCTCTTCGACTTTTTAGAAAAAACTGGTTATCTACACCAACTATAATGTAATGCAGGTTTACCTGCCCTAACGTTCCGTTTTATTTTGTCTTGTGACTGGCGCAGCATGGCCTTAGTTGCCTTTGTGCCACTAAACCCAAACTAAGTAACTAACTAACTAAGAAAAAAAAACAGCATATTAAGAAGTTATGCGGAAAGCAAAACCACGAAACCATCTTCGTGCGAATGCTGGTGCTTTGTCTTCACTTTTTTTTTTTTTTTGTTTTTTCTCGCGTCACGAATTCTGTGTCGATGAATTCGGCTAATAAAGAAAAGTGGATAGTTGGAAGCTCGCGCTTGTCCCTGTGTGTGTCTTTCCTTGCCTATATGTAATATTTCGCGCTTCTGTGAACTCATCTGCACAGCGGGTCCGGTATCGTACCTTCACTGCGGTACTCGAGAAACAACGTTTAGCGGAACATCCTTCATGTGCCGGATTTAAAGTTCAATCAGTAAAGGTTCACTTGCTCTCTCGCCTTCTTTTCTATAGAAGTAACTTGTCTTTCTTCAAGCTCACCACCTTATAACGAATGAATGAAGTGGTGGCAAGTGGTGGTTACCGCCTCTTCACTCATTCATTCTTAGTTGGTCAGTCAGTCACTAAGTCGATGTCCATTCAATCTATTAATGGATTACCTCATCAGGCCATTAATACGTCGACTGTTCCGGTCGTTGTAATAACCCGTCGGATGAACAGGCAATGAGAGTTTGCCTTATTCAGTGCGTAGTTGATTATACCCTGTTTCGTTGTTATCATAATTTGTTTGGATAACTGTTAAAATCCCAAGATGTGAAAGAAAAACCTAAGCGTCGACAATTTCTGCCACGTGGCCGTCTGCTATGTTATTCCTTAAGTGGCGTACGAAATGTCTGTTTGATGGAGGACAACAAAGATGTTGACTTCGGAAGAGTGGAATTTCGGGCGAGCTAGTGATGCATATTGGACTACAGTGAAACTTCAATGACGGGACCAAAGAAATGCGAGTGTTGTGGGGTCGCAACCCAACTTATCCTTCGCCGCTTCGCTATTTCTTAAATGCTGTGTTCGGGAAAGACGGTATATTGATGGGAGAGAAGAGATCGAATCGAGAAGTTAGAAAATACAGACGCACAATAGACGACCAAGGTCTTAATCCCCGTTTACTGTCTTCTCTTTATATGGGTCTCTCATCGCTCTGGTCTGCTCCTTGTGAAGAGCAATTGTGGAATCACATGATGTCGCCGAAGCCAACGTTTTGACAAAGGCGCTCGCCTACACCAGCGCAGAAACTGCGTCCGCGTTATGGGGAGAGTGAACTACGCGTTTATGTACACGTTGCTCCCCCTCCCCCACCATGCATGAGCGAGGAGGAGGAGAACATGCTGGAGCGCCGAGTAAAGTAACCAAAGCGCTAGTCTCAAAAAAAGAAGGGGGGGGGGGTGAGGAGATCGACATGGAAAGCAAAAAATAGATCAACTAAAGAATGAAGAAAATACACATATAAGAAAACTAAAGTGTACCCCAAATAAACGCTTACATCTTGTAAGGTACACCATTTAAACAAATAGAAACCCTTACAATGACTGCGTTGAAAGTATTGAAATAAAAGACATGCGCCGCCTACGAAGTTCTTTATCGCAACTTCTCACACATCGAGCTACTCGAACACTTTTTAATCTATTAATGAAGGCTTAGCTAAAACACTTGGAAAGCTAAGCGGAATGCGCATAATGACAGTTATGGAGCTGTTTGAAGCATTTGGCTCCATAGAGATCGGCTTAAGAGGCACCCTATTGTACATAATGCCCCAAAAAGTAACCCTAATACCTGCCTCTATAAATCAGTTCAAATATTTTTAAACAGCCAACCCCGGTTGTTATTGAAGAAGGTATTTCGTGTGCTTCGACAGGTCATTTGTGGCAATGTGTCGCACTGTGTTCGCCTTACCGTCAGGCTTACGAACATGCGGGAGACAAACCATACTTTGAGCGCCATTTCCTCTAGGACCAGTTCTTAACGCTGTGCAGCCTTCACGACCGCTTCGGGTCAGCAGTGGAGCAGTGTCTCAAAGGACAACATCGCAAAATGCTGTCGCGTGAGAAGAATGCAGAGACGCTGCCCTCACCACGGGTATCACCGCCATGGTGTTACCGCACCAATGTAAGGATTGTACCGCTTCGTTAAGCGCGAGACACGTGGTGCGATTTTGCATGCGATCCTTTGTCAACCGCGGAGGGGTCCGAATATCTGCAAGCGACGATTTGTTAGACACGGCACGAACGGTTTCAAAAGTCTACCCGAACTTCCCACCACTACCTATACGACCGCAAACTTATAACGTGATGATTGTGACATTTCGACAACTTCGGGCACGGACGTGACGGTTGACCTTGAAGAACCAAAGTTATGAACACGATGTTTCTATACTTTGCATCTCTTGCAAACCTGCGATTTCGTGGATGCCGAACCTGTGCACGCACTTGGGGGCGTCCAATGCTGTAACCGTGAGATCATGACCACACGTATGCTTCTTCCCCGCCAAATTCACTCTTTGAAACATCTGGCTTGTCTGTGACGTGCCAGCTTTTCCCCTTCTTAATTACCTGAAGACAGCTAGCGCTTTGAGACACTGCACTGTCTTCAGCATCGGCCCATAATAATGCGAAAGCATCACATGTCACATGTTGCAAATGAGCACGCGTTGTTGTCCGCAACGAGTGGTAACAAATGTCATCATCAGTGTCTTTTAATTTCGAACAAGTAGGAGTAAGGTGACCTATGGTGGAGTAAAGTCAGTTAAGGTGAAGGAAAGGGAATGAGGGTGAAATAAATTGACTTTAGGTGGATTAAGGTTGTTACAAATTAGGGCACGGTGGGATAAGATTAGTACAAATTAGAGGAAGATGGACTAAGATGGATTAAGGTGAATTAAGGCGAATGAGGGTAGTTCGAATTAGAGCAAGGTATCTTACTACCTTTCATCAGGAACAACCCCTTAAAGTGACGGCGTTCAAGGAAATCAAATAAAAGGCATACGCCGTCTGATTTCTTTATTACAGCTTCCTACATAGTAAGGTTGTGCGATTTTTTCCTAATATAATAATGACATTTTAGCTGCAACACTTGGAAAGCTGGGCGGAAGGTGTATGAATGCTATGGAGCTGTTTGAAGCATTGGGCGGCATAGAGAACGCGAGCCTGAATTTAGCGTCCGGATGGTACATTGTTAAGGCGAAAGCCTTAAATCTCTGTTTCAAGGTTGCTTTGTGAAGTACAGAAAATATCACGTGACCTAAGGAAGACCAATAGCGAACCAAAGCTTGTGCAGCAGTGATAAGGTATCATGAATGATTAGAAAACGTAATAATTGAATAGTGATTGGATTAAGGTAGATTACGGTGGATGAAGGTTGATTAAGGGGGATTAGAAAAATGTAATAATTGATTAGTGATTGGATTAATGTAGATAGGGGTGGATGAAGGTTGATTACGGGGGATTAAATGGATTACGATCGACTAAAGTGGACTAAAGTCGATTCAGGAGGAATAAGGTCGGTTAAAGTGGAAAGAGATGGATGAAGAAAGATTAGGGTACATTAAGGAAGACCAAGGCGGGTATAATGAGCGTTAAGGTGGATTAGGTTGGATTATTATCGAAAACGGTGGGTCAAGGAGGCTTAAGGTACATTAGGGCGGATAAGGTGGATTAGGGTGGATTAAGATGGGATTAATCGGCCTAAAGTGAAAAACAGTACGCTTTACAAAGCTTTCGCGTTCGCCTCTCTTAGGCGACAGCTCAGGCAGTTTATATCAGCTCAAATTTGTTGAAACACCTCGGTGTTATCATGTCAACAAACTTAACTTGGAATCAGCACATAGAATACATTTGCCGCACCGTGTGATAGGTGTGATAGGAATGGTTAAAAGCTCGGGCCCTGCTGTTTCAATCCATGGAAACAAAGAAATAGCTTTTTTCATTAGCCGCTGCAACAACCTTTATTAGTTTGTTGCTATCATAAAAAAAGTTTATATTTGCCAAGTACCACAGGTTGGTTTTTTTTTTATTTGACCCTGTTGAAAAGTTTTTGAAAAATAGTTGTGAAGTGTACACTTAAGAAAAGGAAACAAAGCTGTATTGTAAAGGTCAAACCTGTACTACACATTAAAAAAGCCTGTAACAGTTCTGTTAACTTCGCCACCGGCCACCCATGAATAGAACAGAATTATGTGCTACACAGTGTTCTAAATAAACCACGAATTTGTCGGCAGTAATTTTGCAAAGCCAGCGTAAATACTGTAGCAAGTTCCCGTGATCTCTAAAGTAATATTTATCTACTTCGGATGCTCTTTATGAAGGCGTTAACAGAACCCCGATTTGTTTTTGATGCACAGTTACGGCCGCACTTTTGAATTTCTTGCTTCAATTTGCTTGAAGCTTTTCGATTTTTGACAATCTGAATAGAAACCAAGCGGGCAGATGTAAAAGTTCTACTTCTCATGGCCGGTAGAATCCCGCTGATTCGTTTAACGCTACGTATGTCATCAAAATGCGTTGAGCATTTGTATTGAGAGTATTGTGCTTGCGCATTTTACGCTTATAAGAAATGAGAAATCGAACTTGGCCTGGTGTAGCAGCACGCCCTTAAGTTTGAGGACGCACTTAAGCAGCCTTTGAGATATAAATTATAAAAAATCAGTGTATGTAACGAAATATATCAATCAAATCCACTAAACTCGCTGCAGCTGTTCGGAATATCGATTTCTTTTTCTATCGAATCAGAACGAACGCAAACATAAAGAAAGAAGGAACAACTGGAACTAGAAATGTTTCTGAGCGTTCAATCTTGAAAATACATCTTTAACATAACAATTCATAGGACATCTATGCATGTCTTGTGAGTTGTGAACGCAAAAGCATTGATGTACACTTGAACGCCGCTGAGCGCTTCTTTGTGTTATGAACTCCCCGCGGCCAAGCGAACGCGTTGAGACGCTTGGCGGACGCCTCCTAATACTCCGTTGCATTCATAGCTGTCAACGCTGTACAAAGCTACGTAATAAGTTCGGTCAAGAAAACTTATTCCTTTGCGCGTTCCGTCCATGACTCACTGTGCGCCCACAGCGTTTGCTAGCGTGAGCATTCTCGTGAGGCTCCTCCCAACGCGTTGCAAATAAAAAAACCCGAAAACAATCCCACATATATAAAAAGAATGTAAAAGAACGAATTAGCATTCGCATACCACACTATGTTTTCTTCTAAGGATTTAAACTTGTTTCGTTCACTACTGAGCCTATATGCAGAACAGTGGCGCACAATTGCGGTAAAACGGACATCGAACTATATCCAAGTGCGAACGAAGCCACTGGAAGAAGTCTCTCTAGCCTCCACAGCGTTGACTGCTATGCATAGAGTTTCTCACTACATTACCTAGAGGGAAATCTGGCGCTGCTGCGCTGTGGTATGCATGGGAATGCCGGTATATTGCGACATCGCAATATTGGCATCGTTCTCGGAGAGACAGGACACCTTGAAGAGGCGCTTGGCAAGTACCGTTCCGTCTGTCACAATCATTCATTTTCTACTAAAACAGCACGTGAAAAGCTGTTTTAGCCTAATTATTACGCGAAAACATTATTTGTTTAACTATGAGAACTTGTTATTGCGTGTACGACTATATGTTACGTAAAAAGTATCAGTGGGCCGCTAAAGTTGGAGGACGGATGACAAGGTTCGCGCTCGCTTTGAAACAGTTTCTCGTCTGTTCTTGCCTTTCTTCGCTTGGTCATGCATTGTGGGTGAGTAAAGGTGTAATATGCGTGAACGGAAACTTTTATGAAGATTTTACTTTGAGAACGCGTTATTTGCGTAGCCATATCCACGTTTTAGACGAAGCCTCTTACAACACCAGCCAACACGAGCCTCGCAGACACATATGCCGCCATTCCTATGACGTCACGGTGCCCCCTTAAGAAACTCCCATAGACGGTGGCGCCAGATTGCCCTCTAGGTATTATAGTGAGAAACTCTATGCTGCTATGTATGAACGGAGTATAGATAGCTTAAGGGAACGGCACACAGGCCAGCTATCTTGGAGGCGCTGGTGGGTGCCCACTGGTGCCCTAGTGGTGTCCTACCCGCTGGTGCCAAGTGGGTAAGAAACATGTCCTCTGAATCAGGGGTCATAGGTTCGAAGTTTACTCGCGCAGACGCGTTTTCATTCGGTATTGTTCTGCTTAAATATGCACTAATTTCTTACCGAGGTGCGAAGTTAGAACGCAGGTGGAAGCTTTCACCAACAAGCAAAGCACGGATAGCTCATGCTTTCGAGAGCGAGAGAGAGAAGTGGTTCTTCTCGAAGAATGGAGAGGCTACCACTGTCCTCTGCAGCCCTCGAGGGAGCACGGCCTGGCACCTGACGGGCCGGGTTAAGCTGCTGGAGGTACTTGGCCTCATTTAAGCAAGGATGCTAATTGTTTTATTGAATGATACGGACTCCTTGCGGTCCTATAAAAAAAGCAAAACAAAACAATAACGAGAGAGTGATATTTTATTTATTTATTTATTTGTTTATTTATTTATTTATTCATCCTGCGGGACCTCTTTGGACCAATAGAGGAATACATCCACAGGAAGACAAATAAAACCACGCAGAATCTCTTCTGGGAGTTGTCGAAGTATGCGTAAGCAATGTGCCCCCTGTTCATCTCCACGCAGCCGCCCGGTGTCGTGATCAATGTTACGTAACTTATTTCGCCCAGTAGAAAACGACACTACAGAGGCGACACGAACTGCTGCCAACGCGAGCGTAGCGTGAACGGACGATGCAAGCAAACTACTGCAGATGGCGGTGCCTGGTGCGCTGATGAAGCGCTATCGCTCTTTAGCGCCTCGTCCGAGAGCGTCGAACAATTATCGACCGTGATAAACCGCACTTCGGCTGCGTCTCTCGCGACCGCGATGGCCGCATCTCGAAAGCGACCTGCGATGTTGACAGAGCGCTGCGAGTGAGGATAGCTTCGTGCGCGCTCTGTTCTCGCCGCGTAGCTCGCGTTGAAGCGAGATGCAGCACGAGCGTGTATCCGCCCGCCACGGCCGACGCCATCTTGAATGTGATCGTCTTACGGGACAGACGCACAGTTTTATTATAGCGTAAGCATAGACATGCTTACGCATTCCAAAAACGAGAGGCATTTTAGACTGCGCAAGCGTGGGTGTACAAAAATTGGAGCGCAATTGGCGCGCGACTGGCCGCTCGAGGCATTTTGCATGTATTCGCGGGCTTCTTTCTCGCTCGGAAAAAACACTTGTATGTAGCGCGTATTGACCAACAGAAATCTGTATCGGGTATTTCTTGTGTGGTCTACAATTTCCTCTTTCACAACTTTCGTCGAATTGTCATGATTGAGTAGTCGATTAAATAATTAAGGCTAATAATATAGTTACGCGGAATTTAAAAAAATATAATCTCAGCATCTCAAAGCGACGATAAACAAAATTACCTTGGTTCATTCGAGCTACGTGCATTTTGCGTATATTGAAAGTTTGGCTCAAGTTAGGCGAAACACGTTGTCATAGATAACTCGCGTTAACACAAATGTTCATGTCGAAGCACTGTGATTTGTACATTGATACTTGGAGGAAGAAAGAACACTAACCCAGTCACAAATAAACAAACCGTCCGTTGCATTGTCTGTCGGCTTGATGCGATTAGTTGCGATTTGTTTCATACGAAACAGTGTTCGTAATTTGCGGTATTCTTCAGTTATTTTCGCCCTTCACTATGTCACTGTCTCAGCCTAAACTCGTCAATTTCTTCACTCAGTGTGGAGAAGCAGACCGAGATCTCCCTATTCATAGCACCCTCTCCGCGTTTCTGCTCATTAGGTATTCTTTTGTCTCTCTATTTCTCTCTTACGTGGTGCTCGAGCAGTGAATGGCCTTATTAATAAATAATTATCAAATAATTAATAAATTATTTATTAGTGATCTACCAATATTACTATTAATGTTTCAATACTTAATCGGCCTATACGCGTAAATCCGCTTATGGTAAGCCATCACCTAGAATAGCGAACGTACACGTGACCGCTCAAGCAATTGAACCGCACCGAGATTTCGATAACTTGTATTCATAGCCAAGAGGAAATTTAATCTGAGGCTCTCACCTCTTGTTTTCCCTCCTCCTCCTCTTTTTATGCATGCGTGCTTAGGGCGGACGGGCTCAATATGCGATAACAGATTTTCCAATCAAAGTACTCTGTATTGACACAAAAGCGAGGCAAGTTTGACGAAGCAAAAACGGAGAGACATGCGGCAGCACTGAGGAGCAGAGACGCGCCTCGTGTTCGATCTATTAATTAATTGGCTATCAACGCTCCTGCACTACGGCGCAGCTTCCCTTGAGTCTCGCATGCTACATTACGTTTTCACCATGACGCGGGGTTGGCAATGCGTACTGTCGCTTCGGTAGATTTTCGTGAGATGCTTGCGGCTAGTGGAGTGTGCGACTTTGGAAATAAAGAACACGCGAACTGGTGTTATATTCCCACGAATACTGCAAACGCAGCTTATTGTTCGCACCATTAATTAACGTTTTCTGACGAGTCATTGCTCGCCGTCTTCTCCGTTCTACGGATTCCTTCTCCTTCGCTTTCTTGCTGGATCATGCAAGCTGGCTCGTCCCGGCTCGCTGAATCTCTGCGGGACGGCTGGCCCCTAAAGCGAAGCCGACTGCTGTGGTCCGCTTAGGGTTTAAGTTAAGTGAGAGCTCTTGTTGGCATTGTCTTGTGCTCGGCGCTCTGGTCTCTGCGCCGAGTGTCCCTACGGTAGGTTCACTGTGGTATTAAAAAATAGGGGGCGCCTTTAGGGGAAGGTGGTTCATGTCTGGCACTTAAAATGCAATCCATAATGAAGGTTCACTCGTTGTCTCTGCTTTCTTTTCCATCGCCTCAGTTTCTTTCCCTCACAATCTTCCTATACGCGGTAAGCACCATTTCACTCATACATCATTAGTCGGTATTTGAGTCGCTCAGACCAACTCTATTAACTCTATGAATCGATCAACTCATCAAGCAATAAGTTGACTGTTCGAGTCGTTGTAATATAAGTTGATGGATGAACAGGCGATTAACTTTCGCCTTTTTCCGTGCCTAGTTGTTCATATCCGGTTTTGTTTTTGTCTGTTCCGTACATAACGGACGTTATATCAGTGTTAAAGTCCAGACAGGTTGGAAAAAAAAAGCCTAAGTGGCTGCAAACTCTGCACAGTGGCCGTCTGTCATGCTCTTCCTTAAGCGAAGCGCAAATTTCCATATTCTGATAGAAGGGAACGAAGATATCGGCTTTAATTCGCGATGTATCAGTTGTTGTTGAATAGTTGATTACGGTAAAGCTGAATAGGCAGGACCAAAGAAAGGCGAAATATTGACAGTGGGGTCACTACCCGCTTCTTCAAAATATCATGAGCCATTCCACGCTGTGAAGGTGGTTTACCAGCGAAGGTGCTTCACACACGAGACGGTAGTGACTCATGATAGTGTCATCGATGTTACGGAGGAAGACGCAGACGAAAAGCTATGTACAAGTATATTTACAAGCAAATACGCTGCACTTGGCCAAGAGGCAACAGCCCGGGCTAGCTTCAAATCGTCGTCGTCGTCTTCTTACTGCTCGGCTCTTCGTCATTGGAAATATTATCCCGTAGCACTACCCCGGGCTGCAAAAGCGCCGTCCCGGTGCGGCTAAAGGCCGGAGTCTGAAGCAGTGTAGTGGGTCTTGAGCCTACTGACGTGCACGACATCAGTAGATGCCAGAGTAGATGACGAGGTTGAGCTCACAGGAGCAATTTCGTAAGTCACAGGCGTCACCTGGCGCAGCACGCGGTAGGGCCCTGTGTATCGCGAAAGGAGCTTTTCGGAAAGTCCGACGTGACGAGAGGGCGACCACAGGAGCACGAGTGCACCAGGCGAAAACTGTACGTCACGGTGGCGGGCGTTGTACTGACGCTGCTGCGTGGTTTGCGAGTCCGTCAGTCGAGCACGGGCAAGCTGGCGTGCATGGTCGGCGAGGGCGATGACGTCGCGCGCATACTCGGTTGTTGAGATCGCAGCAGGAGGAAGTACCGTGTCAAGGGGCAAGGTCGGTTCGCGACCGTAGAGTAGATAAAATGGAGAAAATCCGGCGGTGTCGTGCCGGGAAGAATTATAAGCAAATGTGACGTAAGGAAGGGCAACCACCCAGTCGTGGTGGTCCTTCGAAACGTACTTGGACAGCATGTCGGTAAGAGTACGGTTTAACCGCTCTGTCAGGCCATTGGTTTGAGGATCTCAGTGGCTATGGTGTTGGGCTGCTGAGCACGAGGTCGCGGGATCGAATCCCGGCCACGGCGGCCGCATTTCGATGGGGGCGAAATGCGAAAACAGCCGTGTACTTAGATTCAGGTGCACGTTAAAGAACCCCAGGCGGTCGAAATTTCCGGAGTCCTCCACTACGGCGTGCCTCATAATCAGAAAGTGGTTTTGGCACGTAAAACCCCATAATCTAATCTAATCTTGGTTTGAGGATGGTATGAGGTAGTCAGCTTGTGTTGAATAGAGCAGGAACGCACAATGTCGGCGATAACTTTCGAGACGAAGTTACGACCACAGTCAGTGAGCAGCTGTTGCGGGGCGCCATGCACTAAGATAATGTCACGCAAGAGAAAGTCCGCGACGTCAGTGGCGCAACTGGTAGGGAGAGCTCGCGTGATAGCGTATCGGGTGTCGTAATCAGTTGCGACGGCTACCCATTTGTTCCCAGGGGATGACGTGGGAAAGGGACCGAGGAGGTCTAATCCAACACGAAAGAACGGTTCCACAGGGGCGCTGACCGGCTGTAAATAACCGGAAGGTAGCACCTGAGGTGTTTTCCGACGCTGGCAGGGATCACAGGCAGCAACATAGCGTCGGACGGAGCGAGCGAGACCAGGCCAATAGAAGCGGCGGCGGACGCGGTCGTACGTGCGGGTTACCCCAAGATGTCCTGCAGTGGGTGCGTCATGCATCTCAAAGAGCACAGTCTGTCGTAGATGTTTTGGCACGACAAGAAGATCAGGGCCATCAGGAAGGAAGTTCCTTCGGTACAGAATGCCGCCGGTAGGTGTAGAGCGCAGACGCTCGATGAGTACTCTCAGCGATAGGTCTCGGTACTGCTCATCGGCGATGTTAGCGAAGGCAGACACAAAGAAAATGCCGTCGGCGGTACTACTGTCGGCGTCGTCAGGCTCGTCTACCGGGTAGCGAGACAGGCAGTCAGCGTCCTTGTGTAGTAGGCCATATTTGTAGGTGACAGAGAACGAATATTCTTGGAGGCGTGAGGCCCAGCGACCAAGTCTTCCTGTAGAGTCTTTCAATGAGCATGACCAGCAAAGCGCGTGATGGTCTGTGACAACGGAAAAGGGTCGGCCATATAAATATGGGCGGAACTTCGCAACCGCCCAATCTAGGGCCAGACACTCGCGCTCAGTGATGGAATAGTTGCGCTCCGCGGACGAGAGGAGCCTGCTGGCATAAGCGATAACACGGTCGTGGCCACGCTGGGGTTGTGCCAGTACTGCGCCAATTCCGTGACCGCTGGCATCAGTACGGACTTCGGTAGGAGCAGAACGATCGAAATGGGCCAGAACGGGAGGCGTTGTCAGAAGGTCGATTAGAAGCGAGAATGCAGAGGCCTCGTTATCGCCCCACTGGAAAGGTGCGTCTTTTTTCAAAAGCTCGGTTAGTGGTCGTGCTATGGCCGCGAAATTTTTCACGAAACGGCGTAAGTACGAGAAAAGGCCGATGAAGCTGCGCACATCCTTGACACACTTTCGAACAGGGAAGTGCGTAACAGCGTGGATCTTGCCTGGGTCCGGTTGCACTCCGTTCGCGTCAACGAGATGTCCAAGGACGGTAATCTGGCGACGGCCGAATTGGCACTTCGATGCGTTGAGTTGCAGACCGGCTCGCCGAAAAACGTCCAGGACTGCTGAGAGGCGTTCGAGGTGCGTAGCGAATGTTGGGAAGAATACTATAACGTCGTCCAAGTAGCACAGGCACGTGGACCATTTGAAACCGTGAAGAAGGGAGGCCATCATGCGTTCAAAAGTGGCAGGAGCGTTACATAGACCGAACGGCATCACTTTGAACTGATAAAGACCGTCGGGTGTTACAAAGGCAGTCTTCTCGTGGTCGAGATCGTCCACGGCAATCTGCCGATAGCCGGAGCGAAGGTCAATAGAGGAGAAATAGCGAGCACCATGGAGGCAGTCAAGGGCGTCATCAATCCGAGGTAGGGGATACAAGTCCTTTTTTGTAACCTTCTTAAGGTGCCGATAATCCACGCAAAAGCGCCATGAGCCATCCTTCTTTTTTACCAGCACAACAGGTGACGCCCATGGACTACATGACGGTTCAATAATGTTCTTGGCAAGCATTTTGCGAACTTCGGTGTGAATAACTTGACGCTCAGCTGGAGATACTCCATGCGGGCGGCGATGAATAGGAGGGGCATCGCCGGTATTAATGCGACGTTTGACAGCTGTTGTTTGGCCCAAAGGACGATCCTTCAAGGCAAAAATATCTTGGTAGGAAATCAGCACGCGGTAGAGCGCACGAGCGTGCTCGGAGGGCATGTCGGGTGCAATCATTTTCTGTAAGTTGGCGATGGTACAAGTTGCCGACTGCGACGGTAGAGGAGGATCGGCTGAATGGTCGTCTACTGAAATCGATGCTACAGAGTGATCCTCGATTGAGCAAAGTTGGGCCAGAGACATCCCGCGTGGCAGCACTTGTGTCGTCAAGCCAAAATTGACCACTGGCAGGCAGACGCAATTCGCCGTAATAGATAAAACTGTATGAGGTACTGTGATCCCGTGTGTAAGGAGGACGTCTTGCATAGGAGCCGCGATGTAGTGACCGTCGGGGACTGGTGGGGATGACACGAAGTCAACGTTAGTCAGTGCCGAAGGTGGCAAGCGAACGAAGTCGACGGAACTGTGGCGAGTAGGGTGTTGTTCAGCGGGATCCAGAACAGGCAGGTCGAGGCGGAGGGTACTGGCGGAGCAATCGATGAGAGCAGAATATGCGGAGAGGAAGTCTAAGCCGAGGATGATGTCGTGGGGACAGTGAGCGATGACTGTGAATAGCACGATTGTAGAGCGATCGGCGAAGGAGACGCGGGTGGTACACATACCAATTACGGGGGCTGTTCCGCCATCGGCCACACGGACAACAGGCGTCGTGGCGGGCGTGATAATTTTCTTGAGCCGGTTACGAAGGTCAGCGCTCATTACGGACAAATGCACCCCAGTGTCTATGAGTACAGACACAGAAACACCGTCGACTTGCACGTCAAGAAGGTTCAGGT
The DNA here is from genome assembly GCF_023375885.2 of Dermacentor andersoni. Taxonomy (NCBI): domain Eukaryota; kingdom Metazoa; phylum Arthropoda; class Arachnida; order Ixodida; family Ixodidae; genus Dermacentor; species Dermacentor andersoni. Next base: position 37,100,194 of record NC_092822.1, on the reverse strand, counting down.
GAGTGGGCAACGTCAGTAGAGGATTTGGTGGCGTAGGGAGCAATGCAGCGTCACCTCGAGGCGCTGCATCATCTAGTTTTCCGGCTGGGAGCGGCGTCCGAAGGGAGTCCACGAATAGGAGCGATGGGGCTGGGGCGAGCGAGATTGTCGTCGTTGGGGCGTGGCGAACGAGAATAGGGGTGGTTCGGTGCAGGAGAATCAGCGACGGCGTTATCGGAGGGTGCGGCATAGGGACGAGAAGGGCCACCTGGGGGGCGAGAGTAGGCAGTATAAGTAGGCCGGGTCGGGGAACTCCAGCGACTGCGACAGTGCCGAGAAATGTGCCCGATTCGATGGCAGTGGAAACAAATGGGCTTGTCGTCAGCATTGCGCCATTCAGATGGGTTGCGGAAACGTGGTGGGTAAGAAGATGCGGGACGGGGCGGAATCGAAGAAGCCGGGCGGGTATCAGGACGATGGGCCGAGCAGATGGTGTGAAGACCCATGTTTTCGAACTCTTGGCGGACAACTGCCTGGATCAGTGAGACCGTGACTGCAAATGTGTTGGTGGGACTGGAGTCGAAGGCAGCCGGATAGGCGGCCTGGATCTCACGCCGGACAATCCTGGTAACATCGGCAGTGTTGTTGGGACGAGGAGTGTCGGCACAGGAAGATGTCGCTGCGGTGTTGGGCAGACGGGAAAACTGCTGGTCAATACTTCGGCTTTTAGCGAGTTCCAGGCGGCGGCACTCTTTTATAACAGCATCCACCGTCGCTACGTCATCGGCAATGCCTTTGAGGATGTGGGCAACCTTGTCGGACTCAGTCATGTGGGTGTCAACTTTGCGGCAAAGAGCCAAGACGTCCTGAATGTACGTGACATAGGGCTCTGTTGGCGTCTGTACACGGCCGGAAAGCGCCTTCTGCGCGGCAAGCTGGTGACCGTAGGGGTTGCCGAACAAGTCTCGAAGCTGTGTCTTAAGTGAATCCCAACTGGTGAGCTCATCTTCGTGCGTGCGATACCAAACTCTAGGTGTGCCACCGAGGTAAAAGACTACGTTGGCGAGCATAATAGTAGGGTCCCACCGGTTATTGCGGCTAACGTGCTCATACAGGCTGATCCAGTCATCGACGTCTTCCCCATCTTTGCACGAGAATATGCCAGGATCACGGGGAGCGGGGAGAGTGATGTAGGTCGTCGAGGTGGCAGAAGGTGTCGGAGCCGGCGGAGTCGGGTTGTCGTCGCTGGGAGCCATGAAGGAAGGCTCGACGTACCGTCCACTGCGAAGCTCCGTGACGAGGTACAGGGAACGTCCACCTCCACCAGATATGTTACGGAGGAAGACGCAGACGAAAAGCTATGCACAAGTATATTTACAAGAAAATACGCTGCGCTTGGCCAAGAGGCAACAGCCCGCGCTAGCTTCAAATCGTCGTCGTCGTCTTCTTACTGCTCGGCTCTTCGTCATTGGAAATACTATCCCGTAGCAATATTGAACAAAGGTACGAACTCATTTTTTGTCTTGATGGGTGGTCATCCTGATGAAACGAACGCCCACTCATTTATTGTATTCATCGGTGGTCATTGTTTCATTCTTAACGGAAATCACATTCTTTGATAATATCAAATCGATGCACGTACACCGTCGGGTGGTCGGTTAGGACGGATCGGCGCGGCTTGGCAAGGGATATGTCAGCAACGCTGAACGCGTAACCCGTTCCCTTTTTCGGTACCGACACATCCACATTGAAATCACCGACAACGAGAACAGGGGTAGTGGGATCGGAGAGAATTCACGCAAAGTCAGTAGCTGTGAACCTTACGGGACTATGAATCATTGCAGTTTTTTTTGCTTGCTTACGGGGGCATGAGCCATTGCTAACGGAGGTAAGACGGTCTCCGTAAATGCGGTTTGAAAGCTCAGAAGTGCTGGAACTCGCGACTGCCATGGAGAAGAAATGGTGAACGAAGAAATTAGAAAAACAACGTTTAGCCCCGAATAAAGACAATTTAAAAGTTGCAACCTTTAGACATTTACAAACACTTATAGTGGCTGCGTTTAAGGTCATCAAATAAAAACTATGCGCCGCATACGAAGTCCTTTGTCACAGTTTGCTACATATAAAGGTTGCACAATCTCTTATTATTATATAAATAAAATATAAGGTGTAATGCCAGCAAAACTAGGCGGAGTCCGTATGATCAGAGCTACAGAGCTGTTTGAAGAATCTGGCTCCATTGAGGATGTATCCACACGCACGTGGTTGCCATTAAATTGTTAAATTATTCTTGACGAAGGAACAACGTTTGCTATCCAAAGAAGTGTTTCGTGTGCTTTGAGTGGAGATTTAAGGCACTATGTTGCACTATGCGTTATGGGTGGTGCGTACGCGGGAGCCAAGCGGTACTTGGAGCACCACTTCCTCAAGGGCCAGTTCGCAGCCACACAGGAATTCATTTGCCAGAACCAAGTTTTGCAAGACCTGAAACATTCAAACGCGGTTTTATCACGCCGAACGTTTCCGAGTGCTTCTTCCAGTTACTTTTGTGCTCCAATATATAAAAGAGCCTTTCTTTAAAATGTAAGTGGCACCACCGTGTGTTATTGCGGCCAGTTTGAGGACGCATGTCGTCGGGCCGGAGCAATTCTGGAAATTCGTTCCATGTCGACGCACCTTGAAAGCTTGCCGGCTATAATTCGCAAATTGCCGTACATGCCGTACGATAATAAAATAAAAATTTAATTTGTGTTTTTCTTTAAATAGTTGACTGTCTTTCAATTTCTTTTGCAAGTCATGTACGCCTGTATTATTAACGCACATCCAAGATTAAAATTTGGTTATGTGCAAGTAGGAAGCTTTATAAAAATTCTGTAAAACTTAAAAATTATGACCACTTCTAGGATGTCCCAACTGACGTTAGCCAAGCTATTCAGCGAAAGAAAATTATAACAGAAACACGGTGCAAAATATGATCTGAAAACTTGCGTTATTCGGGATTCAGATCTCTGACGACCGAGCAACGTACTGTGTATAATTGTGTCTTGCAGCGTGTTTTATAAATCCCTTCTTTGTCCTTGAATAGCTTGGCTAACGTTAGCCGGGACACACGGTATATGTCCAGAGGCTGTCGAGTTTCATCGTGTATTCGCCACTTATCCTATATATGCTGGTCAGAACGACGTTCAGGAATGTCGAGAGTTGGGCAAGTTGGTGACAAGTCATTGTGGCAGCGGTTGTCCTGTGTGGTCTTTTCGCATCTTTGTGTCGTGTCTTTATTTTGTGCTTCATGCGTCAAGAAGAAAACGACACTGTCGAATGTGCAGAGCCATAGCAGTACCATTGCTAGACTGAGTTTTAATTTTTCTATTGGTATGTGTCACTTCCGACGCAGCCTATCCATATTATCTTTAGACTCTTTCAACATAACAGTTACACTGGCTCACGCTCCCTAGCACAACCACAAAAACAAAAAAAGGGAATATTTTCCGGAAATGAAAGCCACTTTCTTGGTGATATATATACCTAAAGATTGAACTCTATGGGTTTGTTATGTTTGCTGAAATGTTTGCTGCACAGTGACACGAGGACAAGCATAGAAGAACAAGGACGAGTGCTAACTCACAACTGAAGCTAAAAAGGTTAAAAGAAATATAGGTTAAAAAAAATATAGCAAGGAATGAAGGAATGTTTTCATGTAAAAGCCATTGCGTCAATAAACCCCATCCATCAACCTACGTCAAAAAAAAAAAAAAAGCAGCGTGCAACACGAACGCTTAATTGGAACTTATAACTTACAACCTTTATACACAGACGAACACTTATACTGTCTGCGTGCAAGAAAATAAGATAAAAGTCATGCGCTGCTTATGCAGTTCTCGAGCACAGTTTTCTAAACATTAAGCTTGCGCGACTTGTTGTTGATATAATGATAAAAATTCAGGTGCAACACCAGGAATCCTAGTTGGAATGTGTATAATCACAATTGTGGAGTTCTTGAAAGCATCGGGCTCCGTTCATATTGCAGGCTTATTGGCGGTATCCAAAAAGTACGTATCGTCTCTTGTCGAAATAAACTTTTTCTAAATGCACATCCAAAAAGTACGTTGACATATTTAAGAAAAACCAAACCCCTGATCTTGCTTGCCAAGAATACGTTAAAATATTTTGGAGAAACCAACGCCACACGCACGTCACGGGTGACCTTGCGCAATCAGAGTTTATCGAAGTGACGTTTCTGTGCCTCGTATCTCTTGCAAACCCTCGATTTCGGGAACACACTGCCATCCGCCCAGAGCTATAGCGGTCAGGCCACGACCGCACGCACGCTTCTTTCGCGCCAAAGTCGCCGTTTGAAACATCTGGCGCGGGTTTCACCTGCCAGCTTCTGGCATCCTCAATTGCCTCGTGACACATTGCGCTTTCACACGCGACGTCATACTGGACTGTCTTCGAGATGGGCCTATATTAATTCTAAAAGATTGTATGTCCCACGAGGGAGAAAAGTCCGCAACGAGTGGTAACAAAAATCATCATCAGCGTCTTTTAAGTTAAAGGAAGTCAGAGTAAGGTAACTGAAGGGGGAGTAAAGTGAATGAAAAAAGTGGATTCGAATAGAATAATTTTGCTAAACATTAGTGATGTGGATGAAGATGGATCAACGGGGATTACAGTAGGTGCAGATTAGGCCAAGGTGGATTAAGGTTTATTAATGTGAAGTTGTGAAGGACACTTAATAATTGTGACGTCACGTGTCATGCACGTAACCAGTTAGGTAATTCGCAAAGCTTTTCCATTCAAATCACCTAAGGATGCTTAAGTGAATGTCATTTATTTGGTGTCGCCCACCACACTAGCGTAGTAGAGCTCTGGCATAGCGCTGCTGAGGTTCAGGTCATAGGTTCAATCCAGGCCACGGCGGTGTCATTTCGATGGCGGAGAAATGCAAGAGTGCTCGTGCATATTCACTTAGGTGCCCAATAAGGAACTCGATGAGGTCAAAATTAATTCGGAATCTCATCCACTGCGGCTGGCGCACCTTCTATGCAGATCAAGGTTTTGACACCTGCGGCCCCGGCATTCTTTTCATATTTTTTCGACTGACACGTGCCTAGAGAGTGGGTGACGCCGGCCTGTAAGGCCATCGCACTATCAACAAACCAAAAAAAAGTGGGGGGGGAGGGTTGCGTCATCTATAGAAGTCATAAGATCCTTCCCCTGATCCATACTTGAGTCACTACATTCTGAAAACCCCGTTATTAGACGGTTTTACCATAGCGTTTGCTGTACCATATGTCAACGTGTCACGCATGTAAAGAGATCGCGTTGCCCTCTTAGCGCATGCTCCGTACTCTATTTGGTTTCCATGGTTTATGTGCATTATGCGAACGTGGGTCATGTTGCGAGTTTACCGCACGCAATATTTACGTGCGCCGAAACACAGCTTTGTGGAACATGGCGGCCCCAACGGGCCCTACTCTCGCGTGAATTCTCGTGATGGCAACGCCAGTGGCTCTTTCGCAGCACAGTGGCAGTGCACTTCGATCCATGGTGTCACGCTAGCATTGCTTATCTAACGGGGATGTTCCCGAGTCAATTGCGGCCATTTTGAAGTAACCAGTTTGTGTCTACGCTCGCCATGGAAGATTGCCAGTAACTGTTGAAATGAGTTCACGCTTCTGTGCTCACCTGAATTGTTGGATAACAACGCTTAGCGCGTTCAACTTCTGCGGTTGTTCGCCGATTCTGGCGTCCATAGGCCCAACAAGACGCGGGGACATGGAAACGACACGACGGTCTCTAGTAGGTTGTCTTGGTTTGGATATGTTTGGCGCGAAGCACTAGACGCGCAATCTTTTGTAACGCCTTCCTTACCTTATGCTCTCCCTCAATTTGTGCTAAAGGTATGGAAGGACAGGAAACCATAACGTTCTGTAATGCCGCTTGTGTTTATTGATACGTAAGGTCAGAAAGGCTGTTATATAACTGTCCATTATTTCCGCACTATTCACTCGGTGTGATGTGTAAAAGCCCACAATCTGCATAGGCTTTGAAAGTTATCCTAATGCAGCAATTTGTTAAAAAAATAAACAATTGCCTTCATGATGTAGGTCTTCCCTTTCGCGTAATGGTGTTTTCTGCTTGCTTGCCTGACTGATTGAAGTGAAATTGAAAATATTGGCACCTGTTGCGCGTCTGCCTCGCGCACAAACTGAAATTGGCAGTTTCAACCTGAGGCGACACATTGAAAGCGATAGCAAGGCTTAGCGTTGCTCTCGAGCTGCCATCACGGCGTCACAGCAATACGCGTACGCGACAAGACAGGATGCGGCACGCAAGACATCTGATGCTGCACAGAGAAAACTACATGGCCCCCTCCCCCGCCCCCCCGAATCTATGCGTGTATATAGGAATGCAGGCGCGACCAAAACCGTTGGCAGTGACGCTAACGGCGTCTCGCGAGAGGAGACGACACGTACGGAAACCCTTCGGCGTTTGTTCGGCGGCGAGTGAAGGAGATTAGACAGGTTCAATTTAATGCTTACAGCCCCAGACCAGCTTGCGTACTACGGTGTCGTCAGCGCAGAGCAGCTCGTCAACAACTCTGATTGTGTGTCGCACACAATAGGCGCATTTGGCAAGAGTCGGGCGGGGCAAGGTATGGCATCCCCCCCCCCCCACTAGACAATTTTGAGAGCAGACGCTTTTGTCTGCACGCTGGAAAATCCCAGAACAGCAAGTCCAAATTTTCTTTGTGAATGCTTTAGCCGCGTCATCCACCACATACAGACTGGCGAAGTAGGCTGGCGCTGGGCAGTTCCTGCCATAATATTTCATGTTTCGCTTCTTGCATCTTGCCTAGTGTACTGGGATCGTAAAACCATATACGGAGACACAAAATTAGCTTCCTATATCCAACCTATGGACGAGGGATCCTAAAGTATTATAATCAGCATGAAATTGTTGGATTATCGATAACCGCAACTATTGGATCTGTATCTGGGGTGACCATATTTAAATTTTACGTATTAAAAAAAAAGAAGGCATCCGTTTCCGATTCCATAATTCTTATCCTTGAGCTGGATTATTCGGAGATGCGTACGTTACTAGCACGAGTAATAGAAACACAATGTATGTATATAAATAACCGTAATTCCCTAATGAACTTTTTGTTTAATTACTTTACTCCACATATTGTCATTTCCGAATTGTAGCCAGTGAGCTTGCAGGACGTATATCGTTGAAATGTATTTCTTCGATGACACAAATTTCGACATTTTATTTCCCAATGTTTGGGACGAAATACATGGGCTTTGCAGATACTTTTGTGCTCCAATGCGTAGAAGAGCGTTTTCTTAAAAAGGTACATGACACGACTGTGAATCTTAGGGCCAGTTTGAGGACGCATATCTCCAAAATAGGTGTCATTGTGGAAATTCATTCCGGGTAGACCCGCTTCTCTAGTTCACCCGGTACATTTCGTAAATTACAATATGTGCAATGAAGCAAATAATTTAAAAGTAAAATGGTTACTTTTTGGTTATTTGTTGATGGACGCGAGACGGCGTATTCAGTGAAAACCCACGGAGGCCAGCTCGGCGGTAAGGACACGCCCTGTAGAGGTGATCGGCTTCCCCGCGATGGAAACACAAGGGCCTCCGGTGTGCAGAGCGCCATACGTCGCTCTTACGGGGTGGTCGTGTTTCAGCCTTGAATGGCCTGCGTCGAGGCTTGAAGTCGCCAGTAGCTTGTTCAACCGCGCGCACACCATGAAAGTTCGGGACGTCGCGCACATCGTACAAAGTCGGGGACAACGAACTTCTCGCAGCTTCCGCACACGACATGCGAGGCTGTGGCTGCCGTACCTCCTGCTGTGGTGTCTCGCGTCGCTCTGGGACTTGTACTGCCTGCCTGATTTCCTCCCGGACGACCTGAGCCAGAGCGAGTCGTGGTACCGATACCGGAGCCACCTGAAGCTTTTGAAGCTCTTCTCGCACAACAAGCCTAATGAGCTCCCGCAAGGCGTCGGTATTGTCCAAGGGCACAGCGAGAGGGTCACGCGACAGGGTCGACACGTCGCGGTTGTACTGCCTTGTTCGCTGCTGCAGTGCCTTTTCCAATGATATGGCTTCCGCAAGAAGCTCTGCAACGGTCTTTGGTGGATTGCGTATTAGGCCACCGAATAACTCTTGCTTGGCACCGCGCATCAAGTTCCTGAGCTTCTTTTCTTCCGGCATGGAGGGATCCGCGCGTCGGAGAAGTCGGCACATATCTTCAACAAACATTGCGACGCTTTCGTTCGGCCGCTGTACTCTCGGCTGAATTGCAGATTCAGCTCGCTCTTTGCGATCGAGGCTGGCGTATGTGCCGATTAGCTGCCGTCGGAATTCGTCCCATGTCGATAGGGCCGCCTCACGGTTCTCAAACCATGTCCGCGCATAGTCCTCGAGGGCAAAGTAGGCGTCGCGTAGCTTGCGCTGTGGAGTCCAGCCGTTGTATTCTGCGACACGCTCAAAGTGATCGAGCCAGTCTTCTACATCCTCGAAGGTGTCCCCATGGAAGGACCTGGGGATTCGCGGCTGTTTGAGGACGAGCTCGGTCGGCGCGGTCGAGGAAGACGATGGAACCGACGTACTCATCCTTCTGACTTGGTTGGGTAGCGGCTCGTGCTCAGGTGGCAGTCCTTGAAGTCGGTGGCTGGTCCGTACGTGCACAGGAGTCAGCTCGACCGGAATTCGTACTGTGCTTGTAGACGGTGTTCGATCTGGGAGTGGTAGCATGTACCCCGCACCTCCACCAGAAAAGTGTAACGTAGGTTGGAGACGGAGCGTTACAAAAAAGACGTTTCTCTTTAATGGCGGGTATATATGCGGATGATATCACCCTCTGGGTCAACCGCAGAAGTGATTCAGCCGTCGAAAGCCTGCTCCAGGCCGCCACCGACATCATAGTCGATTACGCAGCCGAGAGAGGACTAGCATGCTCGCCGCAGAAATCAGAATTGTTCATATACAATCCGAAACACTTAAGGTGCAAGGCGCCATCGGAGATCAAAATTAATGTGGCGGGTAAAGAAGTACCAATAGTCGAGCAAATTAGAATCTCCAGTCACACGGCCACATTCTCCAGTCACACGGCCACAATGGCGAGACCGTCAAGAGGCTGCAGAATCACGCAATACAGACCCTGAGCCTAATTAGGTGGGTGGCCAGCAAAGGCCGAGGGTTAAAGGAGAAAAATTTAATTAAACTAATACAGGCGTACATATTCAGCCGGGTGAGCTATGCAACGCCATATCTCGATTTGAAAGTGGTGGAAAGAGAAAAGATTGATTGTCTAATGAGAAAGTGCGTAAAACGAGCGCTGGGACTGCCCATGTGTGCATCAAAAGAGAGACTGATGGCTCTAGGAGTGCACAACACATGGGCAGAGCTGGCGGAAGCGGTGCGAACCTCTCAAATTGAGAGACTTAGCACCACGAGGACAGGAAGAGCCATATTGGCCAAAGTTGGAATAAATCCGGACAGAGGCCCCACCCAAAAGGTGGAAGTAGATAGGGAAGTTAGAAAAAATCTGATTATCCCCCCCCCCCCCCCCTGCCAAAAAACATGCACCCGGAACATAGCAAAGACAGGAGGCATAAACGAGCTGAAGCATTAAAAATTAGATTCGGTAATATCTCGGAACATGAGGTGGCCTATGTAGACGCGGCGGGAGGTAGCGGCAGTTTTACGGTGGCAACGTCCGTCAGCGGCCGGGGTACTCCCGTGACCGCTGTCACTCTGCGCGGGCGCAACATAGAAGTTGCCGAGGAAATTGCGATCGCTTTAGCTTGCGCTGGAACGGACGCGAAATTTGTGATCAGTGACAGCAAAACTGCCATACAAAATTTTAGCAAGGGAAGGATCTCGCCCTTAGCGGCCAGAATCCTAGGCCAGAGAAAGCTAGATAGGAAAATTCAAATAATTTGGACTCCGGCGCACGAAGCCGTCCCCGGCAACGAGGCGGCCCACGAGCTGGCTCGAGATCTCTACCGCCGAGCCGCTACGGGGCCCCTCGATGACCGAGGGAGCGGAGAGCGCATGTAAAATATGGGGAGATCACGCAGCATTATAGATTGGCTCGTAGACTGGTATCCCCGCCAGACCCAAAATTAAACAACACACAAACAGTCGCGTGGAGACGACTACAAACTTATACATATCCGCACCCGGTTATGGCGAACCACATGTTCCCCGAGGCCAGGAGCGATAAATGATAATAAATCTTTGTGGGGCGAGAGGGACCCTCGACCACATAATATGGTAATGTCCGTACTCTCCCGGGGGAATACACAAAATAGATAGTAGAGACGCCTGGGAGACCCTGCTGCGCAGCTCGGACTCTGAGCTCCAGCTCCGGCTCGTCCAACTGGCTGAAGAGGCTGCTGGGACCCAAGAACTTCCAGCCTGCATCTGAGGCGGCGGCACTCGCCCCCCTGCCCTGCGTGTCGGGGGGTGGGTAGATCACCTAATCCGTTGGACATTAAAGTTTATTCTATCTATCTATCTAATGGCGGGCCAGAAGAAGAGCGTGCAGCTTACGCACTTCATCGTCTTTCATGGCGCTGACCTTTGCGCGCGCCGTTCTGCGGTGCGGGAGCCCCACATGTTTGCGTCTATATATATATATATATATATATATATATAGGTGTGTGTGTGTGTTTGTTTGTGTGTGTTTAGCAAAACGTCCTTCATTTCCCGGATTCCAACTTCAATCGGTAAAGGTTCACTTGCCCTCTCGCGTTCCTTTCTATAGAAGTGATTTCGGTTTCCTCTCAAGCTGACCAACGAATAACGAATGAATGAAGGGGTGGTAACTGGTGGTTACCGCCGCTTGACTCATTCATTCTTAGTTGGTCAGTCAGTTATTCAGTCGATGTCTATTTAATCTATTAATCGGTGAACTCATCAGATCATCAATAAGTAGAGTTCCGCTCGTTGTAATAAGCCGTCGGATGGACAGGCAATGAGCTATCGCCTTATGCAGTGCGTAGTTGATTACACCCCGTATTGTGGTTATCATACCTTGTGTGGATAACGATTAACATCTCTAGATGTTTAAAAAAAAACATAAGCGGCGACAACTCCTCCACCGTGGCCATGTGCTATTTTTTCCTTAAGCGGTGTACCGAATGCCTTTTTGATGGAAAGCAACAAAGATATTGACTTCGGAAGAGTAGAAGTTTGGGCCAGGTGGTGATGCGTATTGCACCCCAATGAAGCTTTACAGACGGGACCAAAGAAAGGCGAGGGTGGTGGGGTTGCAACGCACCTTTTCGTTAACCACTTCGCTATCTCGTAAGGGCTGTCTTCGTCAAAGACGGTATATTGACGGGAGACAAGAGATGGGATTCGTCACTGAGAATCGATAAGTTAGAAAACAGAGACGCCTAATAGAAGCCCACGGTCTTAATCCATGTTTACTGCCTTCTTCTCCTTATTTAAGTCGCTCATCGCTCTGGTCTGCTCCTTGTGAAGACCAATTGCGGAATCACATGATGTCGCCGAAGCCAACGTTTTGGGAAGGGTACTTGCTGATGCCAGCGCAGTAACTGCGTCCCCGCTGTGGTGTAATTGAACTACTTGTTTATGTACGCGTAGTACCCCCTCCCGCACCCTCAATGGCCGAGGAGGAGTAGAACATGGTGGAGCGCCGAGTAAGGTAATGAAAGTGCTAGCATCAAAAAAGAAGGGGGGGAGGAGATCGACCAGGAAAGAAAAAACAGATCAACTAAAGAATGAAGAATTTAGACATAAAACAACTAAAGTGCAATCCGAAAAAACGCTTACAATTTATAACCTACACCATTTAAACAAATTCAAACACTTACAATGACTGCCTTGAAGATAATCAAATAAAAGGCATCCGTCGCCTATGAAGTTCTTTATCAAAACTTCCTAACATCTTGGTATCACCACTATCTCCTAATATATTAATAAAGGCTTAGTTAAAGCGCCTGGAAAGCTAAGCGGAATGTGCATAATGACAGTTATGGTGCTGTTTGAAGCATTTGGCTCCATTGGAAGTCCCCGTGAGCAAACGTCTGTCTGTGTTAGCACCAACCTCTATACATGCCTCTTTGAATAAGAAAATATGTTTGAACAAGGAACCCCGCTTGCTATCGAGAAAGGCATCTTGTATGCTTTGACACGTGATTTGCGGCAATGTGGCCAAGCTTACGTGCACATGGGAGAAAACCGAAACTTTGAGCGCCACTTCCTCTGGTTCCAGTTAGTAGCCCTGTGCATCCTCCGTACAGGGCCTCCGCACAGCAGTGTCCGAAACGACAAGCATCGCAAAATGCTAGCGGTCGCGTGAGAAGGATGCGAAGACGTTGTCCTTATCACGAGTATCGTCGCCACGGTGGTACCGCACCACTGTCAGGATTTTACCACTTCGTTAAGCGCGAGACACGCGATACGACTTTGCATGCGATGCCTCGTAAACAGCGACGGGGTCCGAATTTCAGCAAGCGACGATTTCGGAGGCATGACACGAACGTTTTAAATGTATACCAGAACTTATCACCGCTAACTATGCGACGGCAAACTCGTAATGGGACGATTGTGACATTTCGACAACTGCTGGCACGCGCGTGACGGTTGACCTTGAACAATCAGTCATCAACGTGACGTTTCTATACCTCGTATCTCTTGCAAGCCAGCGATTTCGTGGATGGCGAACTTGTGCACGTACTTCGGGACGTCCAATGCTGTAACCGCGAGGTCCCAACCGCACGGATGCTTCTTTCGCGCCAAAGTCGCTCTTTGAAGCATCCCGCTTGTCTGTGACGTACCAGATTCTCGCGTTCTTAATCACCTGGAGACAGCTAGCGCTTTGAGACACTGCACTGTCTTCAACATCGGCCCATATTAATACGAGAGCATCACATGTCCCATGAGGCCAATGAGTCGGCGTGGTTGTCCGCAACGAGCGGTAACAAATGTCATCATCAGAGTCTTGTAAGTTAGAAGAAGTAGGAGTGACTTAAGGTGGAGTAAAGTGAATTAAGGTGAAGTAAAGAGAATGAGGGTGAAGTTAATTGACTTTAGGTGGATTAAGGTCAATTAAAGTGGATTAAGGTTGTTGCATATTAGGGCATGGTGAATTAAGGTTTGTACAAATTAGAGCAAGATGTAGTTAGATGGATTGAAGCGGATTAAGGTGGATTAAAGTGAATGATGGTGGTTCAAATTAGAGCCAGGTATCTGACTACCTTTAAACAGGAACAACCCCTTAAAGCGACTGCGTTCAAAAGAATCAAATAAAAGGCAAACGCCGTGTGAGTTCTTTATAACAGCTTCCTACATATTAAGGTTGCGCGTTTTTTTCATAAGGTAATGATGGCAGTTCAGCTGCGACACTTGGAAAGCTGGGCGGAATGTGTATGAATGCTATAGAGCAGTTTGAAGCATTTGTCGTCATGGAGAACGCGAGCCTGCATTCAGAGTGCGCACGCTACATTATGAAGGCGAAAGCCTTAAATCTGTTTGTTTCAAGGTCGCTTTGTGAAGTACAGAAAATATCACGTGACCCAAGGAAAACCAGAAGCGAACCAAAGCTTGTGTAGCCGTGTATGAGGTATGATGAACGATTAAAGAACGTAACAATCGAATTGAGATGGGATTAAGGTAGATTAGGATGGATGAAGGTTGAGAAAGGAAGATTAGAAAAAGTAGTAATGAATTACGGATTATATTAAGGTATATTAGGGTTGATAAAGGTTGATTAAGAGGGTTTAGGGTGGGTTACGATCGATTATAGTGGATTAAAGTCGATTGAGGAGGAATAAGGTCGGGTAAAGTTGAATAAGATGGATGAAGGAAGATTAGGGTGGATTAAGGAAGACCAAGGCCAATTAATCTGTATTAAGGTGGATTAGATTGTATTACTATCGAAGAAAGTGGATCAGGGAGGCTTAAGGTGCGTTAGGGTGGATAAGGTGGATTAGGGTGGATTAAGATTGAATTAGGCGGCCTAAAGTGAATTACAGAACGCTTTACAAAGCTTTCGCGTTCGCATTTCTTATGCGATAGCTCAGTCTAAATCATGTCAAATCTGTTTAAACACCTCTGTGTAATCATGTCAACAAATTTAACATGGAGTCAGCACATAGAATACATCTCCAACAAGGCGAGTAAAATACTAGGACCAATACGTAAAACACTCTACATTGCTACGCCTGACAGGAAGCTTCTGGTGCTAAAATGCAACCGCTGCTGACACCATGGCAAATTTTATTATTCTGATAAAATAGGGTACGTTACCAAACATAAACGATGCGTAAATTAGTCCATGCAGACCCAAATGAAGGAGAACCTGACGTACGTACCGTTCACCCTGCGGGCATTTTTGGTGCATTTCACAACGCGACAGGTAAAGCGGGCTTATCAGAAGGAAGAGCGCTAGCTTTCAGATGCCATACATCAGCTAATGGAGCCACGCGTTCAGTCACGCTATATCGTATTATATATGTTAACACTAACACTGGCGAACATATGACGATTTGGGAACAAGCGGCACACCAAGTGCGCGCAACGTGCTCATCATCTTCTCTCTTCGAGCCGATACAGCGAAAAGAAGTAGACGCTGCAGGGCTCTCCCCCCAGTTAGGAAGGAGCGGTGCTGCTGAACGGTGTGGAAGGAAAAAAATTAAGGCCGAATCTGTAGCAATACGCACCCTAGGACGGCGATATGTTGTTTCGAAAGAGTTTGCGGTGGTGTATGTGCTGATCGATTCATTGTCTAAATGCGCCCATATAAGACGGCCAATAGATAGGATGTCTTCGCGCCCGCTGATCACCACTGTAAAGTGTTTGCGCGTTCGGTTGAGTACCCTGAAGGGGCCGGGCCGTCTTATGGTGGGTATACTGGAACACAGACTCGCGTCTCGGCGTAAGAAGACGTGTGTGCAGTCTCTGAGGTGCGGGCTGACAAACGTGGTCTGACAAGTGGGCCAAACAAATATGTCCATCATTGCTAGGAGAAGGTTTGCGTAGTTGGAGATTTCTAAGGGTACAACACTATAGGTGCCGTTAGTTTGCTGGACAACAAATTGCGCATTCACATAAACGATGACGCATCCCTATATGCGATAGGATAAATAAATACGATACGCTTTTACTGTATCCGTGTACACGCGGCCGGCAGCACAGTGGCGATGGCCATCCACTGGAGAGCGATAGGTTGTGGGCTCGATTGAGGTTGAGGACGCCTGTGTCCTGACATTAGGCTGCACGTCAATTAAGCTCCGGTAAAGGATATGGTAAAGTGACAAGCTCAAAAATGTGCTACACATTAAAAAAAAGCTGTCTTGCTCACAGACATGCCCTAATCTGCGTATACGCATAGCCTTTCCCCATGCTGGAGGAACAACAATATGTCGTCCTCGATGACGTCACTGGAAACTCCGCCTGTGTCGTCTGTTTTTTTTTATCTGACAACTTTTGATCATCGCAGCATCCTGTTGTTCAGATTCCGTGACCATACCTCCACTATCCGGCAGATCACAAATTTCTCTACCATTTTTGACGGTGCCCAATAAAAGTGTGAGTCAATGTCAAGACCTAACAAAAGATTCATGACCTTTAAACGTAGTTGTTTGGTTGGCTTTTCTCTTTATCATATGTCTTCTTTTCGCTATGGCTTGGAAAGTACAGATTGTTCCCGAATATTAAGGTTTCTGAAAATTGATTTGTTCACTGTATTTTTAAATTGGCGGCACATCCTTCATTGACATGTTATCCTTTCGTCGAAGATTATCCTTTCGTCGAAGCAAGTCCGTTGTTTTGTTTTCTTTCTTTTTCCAACTTGCCTTGTCCTTAGTTTTTCGTTTGATGTTTAAAAAAAACTTTCCACATGATGAGACGAAAACCAATCAGTTGCTTGATAATGTAGCGTTTTTGTGGAGAGGCCGTGTGATAGCAATCGTTAAAAGGTCGGGTGCTGCGATTTAAATGCATGCAAACAAAAAAAAAAGTTTTTCTGTATTTATGCGCTGCGACAAACTTGATTAGTTCGTTGCAATTATCAAAAAAAAAATCATATCTGTCAAGTGCGACAAGTAGTTTGTTTAATATGTGACACTGTTGAAAAGTTGTTGAAAAACTGTTGCAAAGAGTCCACCTAAAAAAAAAAGAAAAGCTACAGGGACATGCACAAAAGCGTGGTAGACATTTAAAAAAGCCGTATAAAATTTCTGTTAACTTCGCCATTTGTCACTTATAAGCCGAATTCATCTACTACACAGTGTTCTGAAATAAACCACCTATTTCGGGGCAGAACTTTTGAAAAGCCATCGTCCATCACCGCATTTTCCATCACGTTCATGGAAAAATATAAAGGTTATTATTATTTTTATTATTATCATTATCACGATTATTATTATTATTACTATTACATGCTGTAGCAACTTCCCGTAATCTCTAAACTAATAATGATCTACTTCGTATGCTCTTTATGAAGCCGTTAACAGAACCTCGAGTTTTTCATGCACAGTTACGGCAGCACTTTTGAATGTCTTTTTTCAACTTGGTTGAAGCTTTTGCATTTTTGCCAATTTGTATAGAAACCACGTGGCCAAATATAGAAGTTCTAGGTCTTATAGCCGGTAGAATCCCCCGGCTTCCTTTAATGCAACATTCATCATCCAAATGCGTTGAGCAGTTGTATCGAAATGAAAAATCGGACTTGGCCTGGAGTGGCAGTATGCGTATAAATTTGACGATGCACTTAAGCAACCTTTCAGATAAAATATATAAAAAAGCGGTGTATGTAACGGAATATATCAATCCAATCCCCTAAGTTCGCTGGAGTTGTCTTGATTTACCGATTTGTGTTTATATTGAATCAATACGAACATCAACAAAAAAAGGAATAACTGGAACTAGAAATGCTTCTAAAGCATTCTAGCTTGAAAATAACTTTTTAATATGAAAATTCCGAGTATACCTGAGCATGTTTACGAGTCGTGAATGCGGTAGCATTAATGTCCACTTGAAAGGCGCTGAGCGGTTCGTCGTTATGTGAACTCCACGCGGGCAAGCGATCGCGTTGAGACGCTTGGCCGACGCCTCCTGTATTTTGTTGCTTACATAGCAGTCAACGCTGTGGAAGCTAAGCAAGAAGTGCCGCCAAGAAAGGATATCACTCCGCGCGTTCCGTGCATGCTTCGCTGCTCGCCAACAGAGTTTGCTCGCATGAGCATGCTCGTGAGGCTCCTCTCAACGCGTGCAGAAAACAGAACGCGTGCGCGACAGGACGCGATGCGGCACGACAGACTGTTGCAGCTGGGCAGCGGGAACGGCTTCCTCGCCGAATCTAGGCGTGTATATTTCGATGCTGCCTCGACGAGGAGCGTCGGCCAGGGGTGTTACCGCGGCGTCTCGCGAGGTGAGATGAGACGTACAGAAGACCATCGGCTTTTGTGAAGCTCCCAGTATAGTGAAAAGATTAGAGAGGTTTAGCCTGGCGTTTACTGTCCGAGAGACCAGTGTGTGCACTACGATGCGCAATGCGCACAGCTGCTCGACAGCAACACTAAGGTGTGTGTGTGCACAAAAGCTCAAATCAGCAGGGAAAGGGAGAACGGTGCCGCCCTGTCTCCGGCAGAGCCTATTCAACGGATCGTGACACTGCTTCCATTTGGACATCGTCGTTTTTGCCGCCAAGCGTGTACTGTGTGTCTGCAGATACTTTTTTCGACTCTCCAAGCTCAGACTGCGCATGCGCGTCCAGACCATGACAACACGATTGCGCGAACGCACCCCCGAGTGTCCCTATATACAGGTTGTCCCACCTGAGTTGAGCCAAAGTATGAAAAATGAAAGGCACTCCGTACACGAGTTGAACCGAATGCATAATGTTGGCACTGGCCTAGAGTTACTCAGGCTATGTTTTATTTTCCATTACCCAGCAGACGCAGACCAAAACTTCCTCGCTGAAACGTGGGAGGCTGCGATCTCCAAGCCTGACCTGGTCGACCAGCGCGAACTAGTCGCCCGGGCCCGGAGGGCGATCCAAGCCAGAGGGTTCCTGGAATAAGGGACCCTCCCACCTCGACTGACAAGTCGCTGCTTAAAATAAAGGTTTCATTCTCTCTCTCTCTTGTCTCTGCGCACACAATTCTCATGCAAGCAGGGAACGCCTGGCTTCGGCAGAGCCGATTCAACGGAACCTCACGCTGCGTCCACTTTGGGCATCGTCGCTTTTTGAGACGAAATCCACATCGCGCGTGTTGGGATCATCCGACTGTCCAAGCGCAGGCTGCGCATGCGCGTAGAGACCGTGACAGCACGGCGGCGCGAACAGGCCCACCCGAGCGTCTCCGTGGCTCAGCAGCTATGGCCGTCTACTGGACAGCACAAGTAGGGGGTTGGATTGCCGACCACGGCGGCAGCGCACGTGAAACCACGCCCCAGTCTTTGTGTTCAGGTGCTCGTCCATGAAACGAAAGTGGCCGAAATGTATTCCACAGCCTTTCACTGCGCTGTCTCTCGGGGCACTAGAGTTGCACATAGCCGGTAAACTCAGCCAACGAATCAATGAATCAGTTAGTCAATCAATTTATATATTCATCTATCGAACAATGAATCACTCGGGCATCCTTCTTTGGCGTTTGTTTTTCTCGTCAACGGCAAACCTTCCTATGGTGCACCAGGAATTTCGACGGACCACATGTAACAAAAAAAAATGAAAACAAGCTTCACACTGAAGAAACTATGGGGCAAACAGGAACACGGTCTCAGAACGGTTGTATATGGAGTGTTGATCCCGGGCTTCATCGCATAGTGGACAAGAATTGAAAGCTGGAAGACAAAACGAAGCCATTAGATTAAACGGCTACGTGACGGACGATGGACGAATGCTTCGCTAGTCTACCCGTGAGGAGTTACGTCAACTCAGCTTTCCACATACAGTCAGCGGAATGCATGGATAATAAGGGGATAGTACTCGTGCCAAATTTGCTTCATTGCACGGTGGCGGGGTTCTTCCTGCAGCAACTTTAAGTACCGAGGCTCCCTGTAGACTACTTTCCACCGAAGCATGTCAGTCCTGAGGATCTCGTTAATCTTAGTGATATGGCAGGTCAGAGGCGTGAACTCACCAAACAGGGTCTCGCTATCACGAGGTAATTGAGTCACGCGAATGCAGCAGACTAGCATTTCGCTACGACACACTCTGATGGCGACGACGGTGGCCAAAGTGTAGGGATGCACGGAGAAAGAAGGAATGACTCCCGGGGAAGCAGAAATGTTGCTTAGTAAGGTGAAAGGTTGGGAAAGTTGGTTTTGCATCAAGGCCATAGCAGAGCGAAGTAAAATGTACACACGAAGAAAGAGGCAAACGGGGGCAAGCGCTAATTTCCAACGTTTGGCGTTTGTTCACTGACCTTACTTCTTGACACACAGCCCAATTCGTGACCAGACAATAAGCAAAACACAAAAAACAAGAACACAAATTCAGAAAAGAATACTACACAGAAAGAAAAACCACGAAGCCATATATGCGTCCATGTCATTGGTTTATTTCTTTTTGTTAGTTGGTTTTCTTTTTTGTCGCGTCACGACCTTCCCTCTGTTTCTATAATCATCATCATAATAATAATCATCAGCATCATGTTTATGCCCACTGCAGGGCAAAGGCCTCTCTCATACTTCAGCTACCCCGGAGATGTACTAATTGTGGCCATGTTGTCCCTGCAAACTTCTTAATCTCATCCGCTTACCTAACTTTCTGCCGCCCCCTACTACGCTCCCCTTCCCTTGGAATCCAGTCCGTAAGCTTTAATGACCATCGGTTATCTTCCCTCCTCATTACATGTCCTGCCCATGCCCATTTCTTTTTATTGATTTCAGCTAAGATGTCATTAACTCGCGTTTGTTCCCTCACTCAATCTGCTATTTTCTAATTCCTTAACGTTACACCCATCATTCTTCTTTCCATAGCTCGTTGCGTCGTCCTCAATTTAAGCAGAACCCTTTTCGTAAGCCTCCAGGTTTCGAAAATGGTTCATACAACCGGCCAATAAACAAAAGCCGATAGTTGGAAGTTAGCGCTTGTCCGCGTGAGTCTGTTTGTGTGTATGTTTTAGGTTACGCTGCTATGACCTCGTCTGCAGAGTGGTTCCAGTATGATAGCGTCACTGCGGTACACAATAAAATACGCCTTTAGCGAAAGACCCTTCATGTCCAGGTTTTACCGTTTGATTAGTAGATGTTCACTGGCTGTCTCGTCTTTTCTTTGGATACATATTTCCTGACGATCTTAATGTGCATGGTAACCATCCCTTCATTAATTCCTTACTAGAAGGTCAGTCAGTGACTCAGTCGAACTCTACTCACTCCATGAATTGATTGACTCATCAGACAATTAGTAAGTTTCTGTTACGGTCGTTGTGATAAGACACCGGGTGAACAGGCGATCTGTTTTAACCGTCTGCAGGGCCAAAGTGATGATATTCATTTTTATTACCATGCCTTGCGTGGATAGCGGAATAAATATCAATATTAAAGTCCACAAGCGATATAAGAAAAGCCAAGCAGCGACAATCTCTGTAACTCGACCGTCTGTCGTGTTTTCACTGAAGGGGCATACGAGATGCCATTTTTTATTGACGTCGACTAAGGTATTGATGTTGAGGAGCAGAATTTTGCCCCAGTTAGTGATGTATGTTGAACTACGCTGACGGTCGTTAGACGGTACCAAAGGAAGGCGAGGAATTGCCTGCGAGCTCAATACCTCGCTGCTTCACCCTCAGTGGAGGAGGAGGAGGATTTGCTGGTGCGGAGAGCAGAGGAAGGTAACTGAATTTTGTAAAAATGGGCGTAGGGCCGAAAAGGAAAAGAAAGACAGGTGAAGTAAACAATGAAGAAATTACACTTAAAAAACGTCTAACAAAAATAAACACTTAAAATTATAACTTACAAGCTCTAAACACAAAGAAATACTTAGTCACTGTGTTTGAGATAGTAAAATTAAAAAAATTAAATTATGGGATTTTACGTGCCAAAACCACTTTCTGATTATCAGGCACGTTGTAGTGGAGGACTCCGGAAATTTTGACCACCTGGGGTTCTTTAACGTGCACCTAAATCTAAGTACACGGATATTTTCGAATTTCGCCTCCATCGAAATGCGGCCGCCATGGCCGGGATTAAATCCCACGCCTTCGTCCTCGGCAGCCCAACAGCATAGCCACTGAGCAACCGTTGCGGGTAGTAAAATAAAAGGCATATGCCACGTACGAAGTACTTTATGAAAGCTTTATAAATATTCAGAGTGTGAAGTGTGTTGTAGAAATAGAAATAAAGTTTTCGGTGAAAAGCCTGGACAGCTACGCAGTATGTGCGCAATGACATATGTGGAAATGTTAGAAGCATCCGACTCCTCCAACAATTTTAAGTGAAGGTCAGTTTAAATTGTTTATGGAAAAGTATCCCGGGTCCTGCTTGCCATGAATTCGTAAAATTATTGGTGAAGAACGAAACTCCGTTTGCTACATAACAAAGCGTTTCCTACGCTTTGATTTCTCGCAATATGTTGCAATTATGTGCTAGGTGTGCCGTTCCCCTTACAAGCGAGCTTACGCGTGCGGGTCTGCCAACCGGTACCTCGAGCGCCACTGTCTCAAGGACCAGTTCGGCACCCCGGGTAGCGCCCGCGACCGCCTCTGGTCACAAGAGGCGCGTCGTCTCAAAGACAGCGTCCCATACGCTAGCTGTCACTAGACAAGAATGCGAAGACGCTGTCCTCACCCCCGGTAACATCGCACGGTGGTACCTCACCGATGTGGCAGCGGGAATCCAGCCATTGCTAAGCGGGAATCGCGTGGTGCCATTTTGCATGCGATCCCTCGTACGGCGTGTGGGGCTCTGAGTTGCTGCATGCGAAGATTTGCAACTTTTGGCACGAACGAACCTTTAAAGTCAAAAGTTAGCAAAGCCAAGTGTTTAAATCAGCGGCAGGATACTGACAATGTGATGACTGTGACATCTCGACAAGGGCGCGCGCACAACTCAGGTGATCTTGAGCACTCAGAGTTATCAAAGTCAAGTTTCTGTGCCTCGTGTCTTTTATAAATGTGCAATTTCGTGCGCACAGTAGCACACGCACAAAGCTGTAACCAGAAGGTCACAACCACACGCGGGCTTCCTTCGTGCCAAAGTCGCTCCTTGAAACATTTGGCGCGGGTGTGTGGTGCCATCTTCTAGCATTCTTAATTCCCTCTTGACAGCTAGCGATTCCCTCTTGACAGGTGCGTCATAGTGCTCTGTCTTCAAGATCATTACGGCTGATGTGTCCCGTCATCCAGTAAATTCGGCGTTGTGCGCAACGAATAGTACGAAAAAAATGGTCATGAACGTCTTATAAGAGACAGTAAATCATAGTAAGGTGAAATTAGGCGGTTTAAAGTGAACTAAGCTTAAGTAAACGAAGGCGAATTAAACTGCATTAAAGTGGATTAGGGTGGATTAAGATTGGTTCAAATTGGAGCAACGAGGAATATAAAGGACTAATGTTGATGAAAGTGGATTAAGGAGGATTCATAATGATCATTATCAGCCTATTTTATGTTCACTGTAGGCCGAAAGCCTCGCCCTGCGATCTCCAATTACAACTTAGACCAAGGGGGGTTACGTACGAGTAGTGAAGGACACGTGACGATGCATGATGTAACCCATTAGGGCGTTACCAATTAGAGAAGTCAAAATGCTTTCGTATTCAAATCATGTAAATGTACTTAAGTAAATGTCCTTTTTTTTTTGTCGCCCACCACAGTACCACAGTACAGCCATGGCGTTGCGCTGATGAGGTCCAGGTCGCAGCTTCAGTCCAGGCCACTGCGTTCTCTTTTCGATGGCGGCACGCTGCAGTCCCTTTGCTGGAATCTTTCTTTCCGCGCGTGCTGTGTTCGCTAAAGCTCTCACCTGCGTTTTAACGGCGCCCCGGTAAGGGCCAATCAAAACTCTCCAATCATCGCAACGCGCTCGCTTGCCCCGAGGAGCGTATAGCTCCAACGACCGCTCAGCGGGGTTCAATTCAACAATCATACTTTTTAGTTTATGCACTCGTTTAATACAATCATGACCTCACGGCATTTCCTTCCCATTGACTGCGCCGTCACGTGGCCAGTTGCGCACACACTAGGTGCACCTTTAGTAAGCCAGAAACGAGGAGCTGCCGTAGCTTCGGGGAAGCGTGCTTGTCTCGTACCACGGAGGCCCGGGTTTGATTTCCCACCCACACCCAAATTTATTAATGTTTCTTTTGATAGAAATTAATTTAGGTTGTTTACAGGAACCTCCCTGAGAAATTTGACGTCCATGCAAGCATTTCTTCATGAGATTTTAGTCTTTGTGGCTTCGGACATTTTTGGTACCGCTCGTTGCGAACAACACTGGCTTTTCTGCCTCCTGGTACACGTAATGCTATCGCATTAACAACAACAACAGACAAAAACGCAATGAAAAAATCAAATTTCTTGTCCGTGAACTGCTGTCACGTGATCGCGTGGCACTTTTCTGGTGCATCAATGAGCTTGTTGCCTTGAGTCCCCTCTTCTCGGCTGCTCTGTAACTGCGAGAGATATAAACACTTCATTTCAAACATCATTGAGAGCTATTAGTACAGAGAACAAACTAGGCAGCTACATTCTCTTGCATGATATTCTCAAGCGTGAAATAAAGTATAGCCTACATACAGACTCGCTGCTCACTGTAACAATTTCTTGCAAACATCTTTAGTACCGCATACACGAACGCAAAGACCATATGAAAATCTTGTTACATGATCTACTTCATCACGAATCAAGAAGCAATACATTATTTAATAACCTAATAAACGATTCTTTACCGCTACAATGAACCAGTTT
This sequence comes from Dermacentor andersoni, assembly GCF_023375885.2. Classification (NCBI taxonomy): domain Eukaryota; kingdom Metazoa; phylum Arthropoda; class Arachnida; order Ixodida; family Ixodidae; genus Dermacentor; species Dermacentor andersoni. Next base: position 37,076,301 of record NC_092822.1, on the reverse strand, counting down.
GTTCCAATAGAGAAAAGGAAATAGGGAGAACTGGATTACAACAATGTTGCTGACAGATAATTTTATAGTTTTATCATGACGTTTTGTGGCAAACCTTCAGAAATGGGTACGTTATAAGATCTTGCATTAGTAAGTGACAAAGGTCGAGGAAGCAAAAAACTCTCGTCGAAACACTCTTCTGTGCTGTAGACGTGTTTGTGTGTTTTCCCTGTTATGGAGAACAAGATATCTCAAGATACGTGAGAAAGCGCCTGGAGGAGCCAGAGAATGCTAATCGCATTTCAAAACCAGCAGATTCGCCTGCGAAAAATCGCAGTTTTACACATAATTTGCGCCCGAAGTATAGAAGAAATTCTAGACGCCACTGCTTGAAGCGTGAAACGCGCTCCTTTCATCAAAAAATGCCAAATTCAGAGGTCCGTTACCTTGGACGCTCGAGCAGTAACCCGGTTTTCTTTCTAGGCAAAGGAATTGTGAATTCTGAATAACAATGCGTACGTACGCGTGGCATCAATGAAGTTTCAACGGTGGTAACTAGTTTGTCACTGTGTTCGCGTTCCAGTATGTTCGTTGAACGCGCCGTGTATACAGAGCACATGACTGGAACATTTGTGGACTATATAGATACCTCCTTGTCACACACATAGTATGTGCCCGCTATGTGCCCGATATGTTTATATATTGACACTTGGCGCAAGAAATATTATTAACCCACACATGAACAAACTGTCTGTTGCATTGACTGTTGGCTTGGTGTGATTAGTAGCATACGTGTTCAAAATTTGCGGTATCCTTCAGTACTGGTGCACCACGGCCTCTTACATTTCATTGTAAACTCCTCAATTCCTTAAGTCAGTGTGGAGAAGCAAGCCAGAAACACTCTCCTCCTGCCCTCGTCTCCACTTTTCTTCTTACAAATAATCTTTCTTTTTCTCTCTCACTCTCCCTGGGACAAAAACAGTGAATGATTTTTAATTAAGAATATCAGGTTATTAATGAACAATGGATTACTTCTTGTTAATTACCAATTCGGTATTAAATATTCGATACTTAATCAGCCTGTCCGCTTAAATCCCGTTATAGTAAACCGTCACAGAGAATAGCGAACGTACTGCTGACGGATCAAGCAATCCAACCGCACCGAGATATTGATCCCTTCTTTTGAGTAGCCAAGTGGACACTTAATCTGGCTAACCTCTCTGCCTTTCACCTCTTATTTTGCCTGCTCCTCCTCCTTTTATGCATGCATGTTCAGGGTGGATGGACTCATTATGCGGCGAACCAATATCAAATCAAATTAATGGCTATACATAGAAAGCGAAGCAAACCTTACGCGCAAATGAAGGGACTGTGAGGTCGCGGCCCATTTTTTGAAAAAGTTCGCTTCTTGGCCCTTTGTTGAAGATTGTCTTCTTTAACTGCGGTTTGATTACGACTGAGAAGCTGCGGGATTCGTCACTGCCAATTGAGACGCGAGATATCAGCGTCGCACAATAGGCGTCCCGAGTCTAAAGCCAAGTTTACAGTCTTTTCCTTACATAAGTCTTTCATCGCTCTGGTCGGCTTCTTCTCCTTACCAGTCGTACAATCAAATAATGTCGCCGAAGCCAACGCTTTGACAAGGGTACTCGCCTTCATCAGCGCAGAAGCTGCATCTCGTTGCGACAAGTTTATGTACGCTTAACTCACTCTCGCCCACCCACTGTGAGGGAAGAGGAGAAGGAGAATATGAGGGTGCGCGGAGTGACTTAAGCAAAGGGAATCTCGAAAAAAATGGTAGGGGTGGGGCCGAAATAATAAAAACATTTGAAGTAAGGAATGAAGAAATTAAATTTAAGAAAAGAAAGCAAGTAACGTGAAACCGAAACGAACGACTGTGCTGACAGCCTTCAAGAGAGCGATATAAAAGGCAGGCGCCGCATACGAAGGTCTTCATCATAATTTCCTATATAGATGCGTAGACTGAAGTCTTCTTAACACATATAATGACATTTTAGGTGCGACACTTGGACAGCTAAGCGTAATGTGTATAATCACAGATAAGCAGCTGTTTGAAGCAAGCGGCTCCATTGCCACTCTGCGACGCCAGTTAAATATCGTGAAGTTACCTGATATACCGGTTCCTGCTTTCCATGAAATATATTTTCTAAGAGGGAAATCCCTATTACTAACGAAGAAAGAATGTGTATGCTTGGGGAAGCGACTTGTGCCACTGCGTTGCACTAGGCGTTGTGGGTGGCGCTCCCCTTACCGCCGAGCCTACACGTACGCGAAATCCAACCGATACTTCGAGCGCCACTTCCTCAAGGACCAGTTCGTAAGCCCGTGCACCCTCCGCGACCACCTCTGGTCACCAGCGGGTTAGAGTCTCAAACTACAGCGTCGCGAAACGCTAGCTGTCGCGAGAGAAAAAGGCGCAGGTGCAATCCTTACCACGGGTGTCCTCACCCGGTGGTACCGTGGAACTGTGCGGTTTCCGCCGCTGTGTTAAACGAGAGACACGCGATGCGAATTTGCGTGCGATCCCTCGTACTGCGTGTCGGGGTCCGAGTTGCTGCGTACGACGATTTGGGACACGCGGCAAGAACGAACGCTTTAAAACTAGGCCAGAACATAGCGCTGCTAACTATGCGACAAAAAGCTTCTAATGCGATGATTGTGACATCTCGACAACTGCGCGCACAGGCGTCACTGGTGACATTACGCACCCAGAATTATCGAAGTGACGTTTTTATACCTCGTATCTGTACAAATTTGCGATTTCTGTCAGACACTCACGTACGCCCAGTGCTATATCTATTACCAAATTACATACGTAGCGTACGTAAGACATGGGTAATTTATTACCAAAGCCTGATGTATCAACCTACTTCGAGCAATGCCCACACATCAACGATTACTTAATTTGTTCGTGACTGCAAGCGCTTTGAGCGCGCCGTTATACTGCGGTGTCTTCAAGATGGGCCCATATTAACGCGAAAGCATCATATGTCCCATAAGGCAGCAAAGCCAGCATTGTCCGTAAAGAATAGTAATAAAAATCATCACGAGCGTATTGTAAGTGAGAACAAGTCAGAGTAAGGTGAAGTAAAGTGGACTGTAAAGGATCGAGGTGAATAAGGTGAAATAAAGTGGATTTAGCTGTATTACGGTGGATTAAGGTTGGCAAAAAATAGAGAAAGGACGCTTAAGGTCGATTGAGTTAGATACAATTTAGAGCGAGGTGAATTACGATGAATTAGAGCAGATTAAGGCGGTTTAGCGTTTGTGCAAATCAGATCAACGTGAATTAAGGTGGATTAGAGTATAAATTCGAAGCATACGTAGCAATCTAGGACGTCGCGTACCATGGAGGTAACCAGTTATTTAGAGAAGTCATAATGTTTTGGTATTCAAATCAAGTACGTATAAGAATACTTAAGCGATTGTAAAATTTTTTCCCCCTCACCACAGTAGCGTAGTAGAGCTATGGCGTTTCGGTGCTGAGGTTCAGGTCGCAGGTTTATTTCAGGCCACGGCGGTCGCATTTAGATCGCGGCGAAATTTTAAAGAGCTCGTGCAATTGGACTTCGGTGCACGGTAAAGAACCCCGCAGGTCAAAATTAATTCGGAGTGTCCTACTGCGGTGTGGTACCTCTTATCATCGGATCGTGTTTTGAGACTTACAGGCCGATAATTTAATACGTAATCCAATGTTTTTCGAAAGACAGGTGTCTACAAATTGGGTGAGGCTCACTTACATGTCTGTCGCGCTGTTGCACTACCCCTCTCCCCCTATAATGCAGAAAGCAAGGGTAGGGGCGGGAGGTAGGTTCAGTTGTAGAATACACAAGATGCAGCTCCTGATCTAGACTAGTATGACTACGCAGTGACAAGCCCATTAAAAGAGAGCTCAATAATTGCGTTTGCTATATCAGATGTAAACATAACACGCGACACGATGCGGCACGCGAAACAGCTGCTGTGGTGCAGCGGAAACTGCCAGCTCTCTGGTATAATCTAGGCATGTTTAAAGCAAGACGGGCCCGAGGAGGAGGGCAGTGGCGCAACCGGTGCCTCGTGAGATAAGACGAGACGGACAGAAAGAAATCTTGGCTGGGGTTCAATTCTTGTAAGCCTAGTTATCACAAGCGATAGCTCTGTTTTACATGCTTTTGCAAAGACTATGCTCATAGTATTTCATTATAGTTAGGGCACTGTCTGTCACAGACGTTGCACACACTGCCGAACGGGTTGCGTGTTAAGTTACGATGACAGCTGGCCGTCGCAGTCGAGATTCTCGCCATCCGGAGGGTCATCATCATCAGCCTGATTACGCCCACTGCAGGGCAAAGGCCTCTCCCATACTTCTCCAACTACCCCGGTCATGTACTAATTGTGGCCATGTTGACCCTCCAAACTTCCTAATCTCATCTGCCCACCTAACTTTCTGTCGCCCCCTGCTACGCTTCCCTTCCCTCGGAATCCAGTCCGTAACCCTTAATGACCATCGGTTATCTTCCCTCCTCATTACATGTCCTGCCCATGCCCATTTCTTTTTCTTGATTTCAACTAAGATGTCATTAACGCGCGTTTGTTCCCTCACCCAATCTGCTCTTTTCTTATCCCTTAACGTTACACCTATCATTTTTCTTTCCATAGCTCGTTGCGTCGTCCTCAATTTAAGTAGAACCCTTTTCGTAAGCCTCCAGGTTTCTGCCCCGTACGTGAGCACTGGTAAGACACAGCTGTTATACACTTTTCTCTTGAGGGATAATGGCAACGTGCTGTTCATGATCTGCGAATGCCTGCCAAACGCACCCCAGCCCATTCTTATTCTTCTGATTATTTCACTCTCATGATCTGGATCAGCAGTCACTACCTGTCCTAAGTAGATGTATTCTCTTACCACTTCCAGTGCCTCGCTACCTATCGTAAACTGCTGTTCCCTTCCGAGACTGTTAAACATTACTTTAGTTTTCTGCAGATTCATTTTTAGTCCCACCCTTCTGCTCTGCCTCTCCAGATCAGTGAGCATGCATTGCAGTTGGTCCCCTGAGTTACTAAGCAAGGCAATATCATCAGCGAAGCGCAAGTTACTAAGGTATTCTCCATTTACTCTTATCCCCAATTCTTCCCAATCCAGGTCTCTGAATACCTCCTGTAAACACGCTGTGAATAGCATTGGAGAGATCGTATCTCCCTGCCTGACGCCTTTCTTTATTGGGATTTTGTTGCTTTCTTTATGGAGGAGTACAGTGGCTGTGGAGCCGCTATAGATATCTTTCAGTATTTTTACATACGGCTCGTCTACACCCTGATTCCGCAATGCCTCCATGACTGCTGAGGTTTCGACTGAATCAAACGCTTTCTCGTAATCAATGAAAGCTATATATAATGGTTGGTTATATTCCGCACATTTCTCTATCACCTGATTGATAGTGTGAATATGATCTATTGTTGAGTAGCCTTTACGGAATCCTGCCTGGTCCTTTGGTTGACGGAAGTCTAAGGTGTTCCGGATTCTATTTGCAATTACCTTAGTAAATACTTTGTAGGCAACGGACAGTAAGCTGATCGGTCTATAATTTTTCAAGTCTTTGGCGTCGCCTTTCTTATGGATTAGGATTATGTTAGCGTTCTTCCAAGATTCCGGTACGCTCGAGGTCTTGAGGCATTGCGTATAGAGGCTGGCCAGTTTTTCTAGAACAAACTGCCCACCATCCTTCAGCAAATCTGCTGTTACCTGATCCTCGCCAGCTGCCTTCCCCCTTTGTATAGCTCCCAAGGCTTTCTTTACTTCTTCCGGCGTTACTTCTGGGATATCGAATTCCTCTAGATTATTCTCTCTTCCATTATCATCGTGGGTGCCACTCGTACTGTATAAATCTCTATAGAACTCCTCAGCCACTTGAACTATCTCATCCATATTAGTAATGATATTGCCGGCTTTGTCTCTTAGCGCATACATCTGATTCTTGCCAATTCCTAGTTTCTTCTTCACTGCTTTTAGGCTTCCTCCGTTCCTGAGAGCTTGTTCAATTCTATCCATGTTATACTTCCTTATGTCCGCTGTCTTACGCTTGTTGATTAACTTCGAAAGTTCTGCCAGTTCTATTCTAGCTGTAGGGTTAGGGCTAACCGGAGGGTGTGGTTGGTCAAACGTTCGTTGTTGGTGCCGTCGCTTGCGTCCACGCCTTCTCTCCCTCTCATTGTTGTTCGTGTTGCTGAACGACGGCGACGGTTGCAGCAGCTTCGATCTTGGCACGATTCCGCGCTTGGTAAGTTTCTCTATTGCGGGCTAATCTGGCCGGCCTTTGCTGCGGTGTTTCAGCAAGCAACTTTGCTTTTGCTTCAGATTTCTAATCCTGCCGTCAAGCTTTATCAAATCGATGAGCGGATTCAGCCTGTCGCTTGCGCTGAACCGCACGCACAGACGGCCCAGTCCGCGGGCCATCCATGGCGAGACTGAGCGTGAAAAGGGGCGTTTCTAGTCTGACGTCATCGGCGAGCGCAGGAGCGTCGCTCGATGCGGGGCGCGTCGGGGCGCCTTGGCAGCGTCCGGTTACGTTAGGTGCGCCAGTGCGTCGAACGATCGTTCGAACTATCGACGATGTAGTTGTAGTAGGGAGCTGTGGGAGGCTGCCATGCGCAGCTACAACCCCGAACTTCAGGAAGCTATCCTGAGGTGGGCTGAGGTGGTAGAGGAGGCCTACCGCGAGTAGGATAACCTCCCTCGCCTTCTTCCCGCAATTCCTTTCCCTTTAAGATGGGATAAATAAAGTTGTCTCTCTCTCTCTCTCTCTCGCCAACGTGACGTAACGTGTGCGCGCGCTCACGCTAGGTCGGAGTATATTTAGCCCCTAATTAACTCTCACCTAGTCACGAGGTACCGCAGCGGCGAGGCTCCGTGAGAGCGCAGCTACGACGCTCCTCCGCAGCAGATCACGTGGTGTGACGTCACATCTTCCACAATTAAGCTCCGGCGGCCCAAGGTCATTGCGACGCGATGAATGACTTCGAGAAATAAGCGTAGTAGAGGTTTCACTGGTTTCCCTCCAAAACTATCGGCGATTGTCAGCGCCCATTGGAAAGGTTAAACAGGTTTAGCTTGGCGCTAACGGTTCGAGACGATTGCGTGCACCACAGTGTGGTCTGCACACAGCTGCTCGTCAGTAACACTAATGGTGAGCTCGCCCACCATAGGTGTATCTGCCGGGGGAGGAGGGGGAGGGTAAGGCAGCACTTGCCTAACCGTCTCCCCCACTTTCAGAAGTGGAGGGGCAAAGTATGCCTAGTTGCGGCGTTTCCACCAAGTTTTGGAAGAGGGCGCTTTTTGCAGCACGCTGGAATATTCACCAAGTCGACAGCTGAGACCAAACTTTCTTTGTGAATGCATTAGCCACGTAAGTAATGCCTTTATTTATTACGTATCCCCTATTTCGGCAGTGAGCATTGTCTTTCGTGCCTCGCCCTGAAGACGTGTAGCAGATGACGTAAGGGGTGCGCCATACACGTTGGCGTTGCGGAGAAGGCTGGCCCTGGGCAGTTCCCACCACAACAGATTTCAGGTTGCGCGTCGTGCGTCATACCCAGTGCTTGGCGATCGCTACATTACATTTCAAAACACAGTCAGCTTGCTGTGTCTAATCTAAGAGTGAGGGATATAAAATAATTATAATCGCTCCCCCCAATTAAGCCATGCTTTACGGCATGTGTTTGACGGATTAGCTAATACCCGGACTATTGAATATAAGGGGGAGGGGGGGGGATCATTATTCCTTTTACAGAATAAAAAAAAGACCGCCTGCGCCAGATGGCACAATTATTCTGCTTGAGATGGACTGTTTAAAGAGTTGGGCATTGCCGGCACGAGAAATGGAAACAAATATCTAATTAATTAGCACAAGGAAGCTGACAAACAACGATACCGAGGAGAGTGTAGGGGAGATCACATGCACTTGTTAGCTGAAATAAATAAAATTGTTAATTAATTGAAGATGAAAGTGAATAAAAAGAATAGCTGGTCCACGTCTTCTCATTACGCGTGCGATGCTCATTCGAACAAAGCTACCTCGGCACCGTTGTCGTGTGCATTTTTTGTTTTTGTTTATGTTCATCTACTGGAACTAAACCTGGAAGTGTTAGCCAGCGCAACATATCACAGCCTCGACGGCGCATCTGGCGCACCTGTTTTTTTTTTTTTTTTTTTTTTGTCGCAAGCGTCACGTGTAGCTGAACATTTGGGTGAAGGCATCTAGTTAATAAACCCACACATGCTACCTGAAGGCATCAATGCTCCTGGATTCGAGGCCTCGCTATGTAGTGGAAGAGAAAAAGAACCCAGGCCCCGATTTTTTCAGTCATGCTACAATAAGCGGTACTTTCGAGCAGATGATTCCTGACATCGGGGAAATCTTCCACCATGCTCTGGAAACAAGGCACAACATAATATTTCAGGGGATTCCTGCTCACTGCGGCGTCGTCGGCAACGACTTTGCTGTAAGGCTGCACGGTCTTCCCACGAAGACACCCAAACGCGTCCAATACCTTTGGCGAGGACGGACACGGCCAGGGAACTTCGCCCACTTGTGCGCAAGAAGTCGCAAGACTTCTGCAGTTCAAGTACTTTCATTTGCAGATGGCATAAGCATGCCCACTTGCTACGGCTACAGCTGTCATCTGGCTTTTCCGGCGGGGAAACAAACTTCCTGTGCCACACGTGGGTGGGAGTGGCGTTCACGAACGCTTACTCCTGTCGTATGGCAATGTCTCAGAATGCGATATGCGGCTCCTGCGGGTGTGAGGAAAACATCGAGCACCTATTGTGCACCTGTCCTCGTACGACGTACAACACCTCTCTCTCAGGACAACGCTAAACCGACTGGACGTACGACCGTTGTCTGAGTGAAGGATACTCGGACCGTGGGCACATCCGTCATAAATTATATAAGAAGCCAACAAGGACACCAAGGTGAACAGGGGGTAAATTACTTGTGCATACCAATTTAATTAAAGAAATGATAAATAAATGGAAATGAAGTGGATGAAGAAACAACTAACTGAAAGTGGCATATGTACGAACTCAAACCATCGCATTATGCGTGCATTGCTTTTACCAAGACTGCTACCACGGCGCCGTTTCCCATCCACTTTCTGGGGTACTTATCTGTTTTACTGCTATAGCCATATTATATATATATATATATATATATATATATATATATATATATATATATATATATATATGTATATATAGAGAGAGAGAGAGGCAGCGTTGTTTAGTTTGGGGTGTGCCCCCCTCAAGAAACAGTTAGCACGGCACTGGCCAAAGCTAACAATTTGGGCAGCTTTTATTTCGCATTTAGCCTAGCATTTGCAATGACTGACCAAAAGGAAGTGAGCTGGGAGCAGATTTCTGCTGTCGCTGCCCGCTTTCAGAGCAGAAGCATAGGCAAACTTTTTCACGACCTGTGCTGGTAAGAAACTGCGAGGAGCGGCCACTCGAGGCCTCAAGTGAAAACTCTTGTGACATTGTATTGCGTGCGATGCCGTGGGTTGTTCACGGTATCTTATTCAGGTGATACTTCGGGCCAGTTGGTTTCGCATCAAAGTCAGCGTGAAGAAAAACATATCTACAAAGTCCTTTCCATCTATCGACTTTTCTTTATTGGCTGAAAAAGCCGTGACTGGATAGCAACAAGAAAAAAAAAACCAACAGATCAAGAAAAAGTTAAACGAAAAACAAAGAAAAAACAAGCTAATGAATGAACAAATTTCACTTGTAAAACACACAAACGTGTAGCTCAATTAAACGCTTACAACTAATAACCTACACTTTTTGAAGAAATACAAACACAATGAAAGGATTGAAGATAATCAAATAAAACACATGCGCAGCCTGCGAAGGCCTTCATCACAGCCTCTTTCGTATCAAAGTGGCGAGATTATCTTTTCATATATTAATGAAGATATAGGTAAAACACCAAGAAAGCTAGGCGGCATATGCATAATGACAGTTATGGAGATGTCTGAAGCATATGGCTCCAGTGACAGTGCTGTTCTGCAACACGACTTCTTGCAACATTATTTACCAAGAAGCAACTCCTGTACATGCATGTATGATTACGCAAAATTATTTTTGAATGACCAACCTCCACTGTTATCGAAGCAAACATTTTGTATGCTTCGAGAGGTGATTTGTGTCAATGTGTTGCTCTGTACATGCCTCTATCAATACGCAATAATATTTTCTAACTACGAACCCCGGTTGTTATTGAAGAAAACATTTTATATACTTCGTGAGGTGATTCGTAGCAATGTGTCGCACCGTACATCCTTCAATGAGCACGTAAAATTATTTTTGAACAACCGACCCGGGTGGTTACGAACAAAGCATTTTGTGTGCTTCGAGAGGGTATTTGTGGCAATTTGTCGCACTGTACACGCCTCTCTGAGTACGTAGAACTATTTTTGAACAACCAACCACAGTTCTTATCGGAGAAAGCATTTTGTAAGCTTCCAGAGGGGATTTGTTGGAATGTTTCGCACTGTACGCACCTTTATGAGTGCGTAAAACTCAATTTCAACAACCAACCGCGGTTATTATAGAACAAAGCATTTTGTATGCTTCGAGAGGTCATTTGTGGCAATGTGTCGCACTGTCCGTTCGTAGAGGCACCCGCCTTACCGCCAAGCGTACACGCACTTGGGAGACAACCGGTACTTTCAGCGCCACTTCCTCTGGTACCTATTGCTAACCCTATGCTGACTCCACGACCACCTCGGCTCAGCACGAGAGCAGTGTCTCAAACGGCAACATCGCAAAATGCTAGCTGTCGCGTGAGAAGAATGCGAAGACGCGGTCCTTATCAGGGGTGTCATTGCAACGGTGGTACCGCACTACTGTCGGGATTTTACCGCTTCGTTAAGCGCCAGACACGTGGTACGATTTCGCTTGCCGTCCCTCGTAAACCGAGGTGGGGTCTGAATTGCCGCAAGCGACGATTCGGTAGACATGGCACGAACGTTTTAAAGCTAGACCTGACCTAGCACCGCTAACTATGCGACGGCAAAATTATAAGGTGTATGTGACATTTCGACAACTTCTGGCACTCACGTGACGGTTGACCTTGAACGCCCAATGTTATCAATGTTACGTTTCTGTACCTCGTGTCTCTTGCAAACCTGCGATTTCGTCGATATCGAACTTGTGCATGCACTTCGGGCCGTCAAATGCTGTAACAGTGAGGTCACGACCGGACGCATGCTTCTTTCGCGCCAAAGTCGCTCTTTGAAACATCTGGCTTGTCTGTGACGTGCCAGCTTCTCCCGTCCTTAATTACCTCGAGACAGCTAGCGCTTTGAGATACTGCACTGCCTTCAACATTGACCCATATTGTTGCAAAAGTATATGTCCCACGAGACAAATGAGCCCGCGTGGTTTTTTGCAACGAGTGATAACAAAGATCATCATCAGTGTCTTGCAACTTAGAAAAAGATGGAGCAAGGTGACTTCATCATCATCGTCATCGTCAGCCTGGTTACGCCCACGGCAGGGCAAAGGCCTCTTCCATACTTCTCCAACTACCCCGGTCATGAACTAATTGTGGCCATGTTGTCCTTGCAAACTTCTTAATCTTATCCGCCCACCTATCTTTCTGCCGTCCCCTGCTACGCTTCCCTTCCCTTGGGATCCAGTGCGTAACCCTTAATGACCATCGGTTATCTTCCCTCCTCATTACATGTCCTGCCCATGCCCATTTCATTTTCTTGATTTCAACTAAGATGTCATAAATTCGCGTTTGTTCCCTCACTCAATCTGCTCTCTTCTTATCCCTTAACGTTACACCTATCATACATCTTTCCATAGCTCGTTGCGTCATCCTCAATTTAAGTAGAACCCCTTTCGTAAGCCTCCAGGTTTCTGCCCCGTACGTGAGTACTAGTAAGAAACGGCTCTTATACACTTTTCTGTTAAGGGATAATGGCAACCTGCTGTTCATCATCTGAGAATGCCTGCCAAACGCACCCCAGCCCATTCTTATTCTTCTGATTATTTCAGTCTCATGATTCGGATCCGCGGTCACTACCTGTCCTAAGTAGATGTATTCCCTTACTACTTCCAGTGCCTTGCTGCCTATCGTAATCTGCTGTTCTCTTCCGTGACTGTTAAACATTACTTTAGTTTTCTGCAGAGTAATTTTTAAACCCATCCTTCTGCTTTGCCTCTCCAGATCAGTGAGCATGCATTGCTATTGGTTCCCTGAGTTACTAAGCAAGGCAATATCATCAGCGAATCGCAAGTTACTAAGGTATTCTCCATTAACTTTTATCCCCAGTTCTTCCCAATCCAGGTCTCTGAATACCTCCTGGAAGCACGCAGTGAATAGCATTGGAGAGATCGTATCTCCCTGCCTGACGCCTTTCTTTATTGGGATTTTGTTGCTTGCTTTATGGATGACTACGGTGGCTGTGGAGTCGCTGTAGATCATTATCATCATCAGCCTGGTTAGGCCCACTGCAGGGCAAAGGCCTCTCCCATACTTCTCCAACTACTGCGGTCATGTACTAATTGTGGCCATGTTGTCCCTGCAAACTTCTTAATCTCATCCGCCCACCTAACTTTCTGCCGCCCCCTAGTACGCTACCCTTCCCTAGGAATCCATCCCGTAACCATTAATGACTATCGGTTATCTTCCCTCCTCATTACATGTCCTGCCCGTGCCCCATTTCTTTTTCTTGATTTAAACTAAGATGTCATTAACTCGCGTTTGTTCCCTCACCCAATCTGGTCTTTTCTTATCCCTTAACGTTGCACCCATCATTCTTCTTTCCGTAGCTCGTTGCGTCGTCCTCAATATAAGCAGATATCTTTCAGTATTTTTACTTAGGGCTCGTCTACACTCTGATTCAGTAATGCCTCCATGACTGCTCAGGTTTCGACTGAATCAGACGTTTTCTCGTAATCAATCAAAACTATATATAAGGGTTGGTTATATTCCGCACATTTCCCTATCGCTTGATTGATAGTGTGAATATGTTCTATTGTTGTGTAGCCTTTACGGAATCCTGCCTAGTCCTGTGGTTGACAGAAGTCTAAGGTGTTCCTGTTTCTATTTGCGGTTACCCTAGTCAATACTTTGTAGGTGTAACAGACAGTAAGCTGAGCGATCTATAATTTTTCAAGTCTTTGGCGTCGCCTTTCTTATGGATTAGGATAATGTTAGCGTTCTTCCAGGATTACGGTACGGCCGAAGTGATGAGGCATTGCGTATAGAGGGTGGCCCGTTTTTCTAGAACAATCTGCCCACCGTCCTTCAACAAATCTGCTGTTACCCGATCCTTCCCAGCTGCCTTCGCCCTTTGCATAGCTCCCAAGTTTTTCTTTACTTCTTCCGGCGTTACTTGTGGGATTTCAAATACCTCTACATTATTCTCTCATCCATTATCGTCGTGGGGGCCACTGGTACTGTACAAATCTCTATAGAACTCCTCAGTCACTTGAACTATCTCATGCATATTAGTAATGATATTGCCGGTTTTGTCTCCTAACGCATACATCGGATTCTTGCCTATGCCTAGTTTCTTCTTCACTGCTTTTAGGCTTCCTCCGTTCCTGAGAGCATGTTCAATTCTATCCATATTATACTTCCTTATGTCAGGTGTCTTACGCTTGTTGATTAACATGGAAAGTTCTGCGAGTTCTATTCTAGCTGTAGGGTTGGAGGTTTTAAGGTGACTTAAGGTGGAGTAAAGTGTACTAAGTTGAAGCGAATGATGCTGAAATAAATTGACTTTAGTCGGAATTAGTTGAATTAATTGACTGCGTCCAAAAGAATCAAATAAAAGGCATACGCCGTCGGCGAAGTTCTTTATTACAGCTTCCTACATATTAAGGTTGCGCGACTTTTTCCTTACGTAAAAATGAAATTTTTTGCTGCAACGCTTGGAAAGCTCGGCGGAATTTGTGTAACGACTGCTATGGAGCGGTTTGAAGCATCTGGCTTCATTGAGAACGCGAGCCCTATATTCATAGTCCACACGGTAAATTATTAAAGCGAAAGCCTTAAACCTCTGTTTCGAGGGCGCTTTGTAAGGTACAGAAAATGTCACGTGACCCAAGGAAGACCAAAGCATGTGCAGCCGTTTATATGGTATGATGAATGATTAGAAAATGTAATAGGGGAGGAGGAGGAGAATGTGCCTGTGCGCAGAGCAAAGCAAGGAAAGCCACAGTCTCAAAAAAGTGGGTTCCAAGTCACCCTTCTAAGACACACTTACTAAAAAAAACGACGACAACAACAACAAAAAAAACACAGTGTAACCAAAGTAAAGACTTACAACTTATAATTCAAAACCTCTAAACACATACAGACCCTTAGAGCGACTTCGTTCGAGATAGTCGAATAAAAGGTATGCGCCGCTTACGAAGTTCTTCATCACATTTTCCTACATATAAAGGTTGCGCGACTTCTCATTAACATATCAATGAAATTTTTGGTGTACCACTTGGAAACCTAGGCGGAATGCGTATGATGTCAGCTATGGAGCTGTTTGAAGCATCTGGCTCCATTGAGAAGTGCTGCGGACTGTTCGTCACTTGCCACGATTTCGTTGAACTATTTGTGAAGAACGAGCCACGTTTTCTATCATCTGGCTCCATTGAGAAGTGCTGCGGACTGTTCGTCACTTGCCACGATTTCGTTGAACTATTTGTGAAGAACGAGCCACGTTTTCTATGCAAAAAGAAAAAAAAGCGTTTCGTATGCTTTTAATAAAATAAAATATAAATAAATATAATAAAATAATAAAAATTTACTAAGGTAATCGCAAATAGAATCAGGAACACCTTAGACTTCTGTCAAGCAAAGGACCAGGCAGGATTCCGTAAAGGCTACTCAACAATAGATCATATTCACACTATCAATCAGGTGATAGAGAAATGTGCGGAATATAACCAACCCTTATATATAGCTTTCATTGATTATGAGAAAGCGTTTGATTCTGTCGAAACCTCAGCAGTCATGGAGGCATTAAGGAATCAGGGTGTAGACGAGCCGTATGTAAAAATACTGAAAAATATCTATAGCGGCTCCACAGCCACCGTAGTCCTCCATAAAGAAAGCAACAAAATCCCAATAAAGAAAGGCGTCAGGCAGGGAGATACGATCTCTCCAATGCTATTCACAGCGTGTTTACAGGAGGTATTCAGAGACCTGGATTGGGAAGAATTGGGGATAAAAATTAATGGAGAATACCTTAGTAACTTGCGATTCGCTGATGATATTGCCTTGCTTAGTAACTCAGGGGACCAATTGCAATGCATGCTCACTGACCTGGAGAGGCAAAGCAGAAGAGTGGGTCTAAAAATTAATCTGCAGAAAACTAAAGTAATGTTTAACAGTCTCGGAAGAGAACAGCAATTTACAATAGGCAGCGAGGCACTGGAAGTCGTAAGGGAATACATCTACTTAGGGCAGGTAGTGACGGCGGATCCGGATCATGAGACGGAAATAATCAGAAGAATAAGAATGGGCTGGGGTGCGTTTGGCAGGCATTCTCAGATCATGAACAGCAGGTTGCCATTATCCCTCAAGAGAAAAGTGTATAATAGCTGTGTCTTACCAGTACTCACCTACGGGGCAGAAACCTGGAGGCTTACGAAAAGGGTTCTACTCAAATTGAGGACGACGCAACGAGCTATGGAAAGAAGAATGATAGGTGTAACGTTAAGGGATAAGAAAAGAGCAGATTGGTTGAGGGAACAAACGCGAGTTAATGACATCTTAGTTGAAATCAAGAAAAAGAAATGGGCATGGGCAGGACATGTAATGAGGAGGGAAGATAACCGATGGTCATTAAGGGTTACGGACTGGATCCCAAGGGAAGGGAAGCGTAGCAGGGGGCGGCAGAAAGTTAGGTGGGCGGATGAGATTAAGAAGTTTGCAGGGACGGCATGGCCGCAATTAGTACATGACCGGGGTTGTTGGAGAAGTATGGGAGAGGCCTTTGCCCTGCAGTGGGCGTAACCAGGCTGATGATGATGATGATGATGCTTTCAGAGGTGCTTTGTGGCACTCTGTTGCACTATGCGTTGTGGGTGGCGCTTCCCTTACCACTCAGCTTACGTGTAGGCGAGAGACAACCGGTACTTGGAGCATCACTTCCTCAATGGCCAGTTCGTAGCCCCACAGGAATTGATTTGCTAGAAGAAATTTTTTGCAGGAACTGAAACATTTCAACGCGGTTTTATCTCGCGGAAGGTTTCAGACTGCTTCCAGTTACTTTTGTGCTCCAATATATAAAAGAGGGTTTATTGAAAAAGTAAGTGGAACCACCGCGCATTATTAGGGCCAATTAGAGGACGCATATTTCCAGACGGAGGCTATTCTGGAATTTCGTTCCATGTCGACACGCCTTGCAAATTCCCCGGCTGTAATTCTTAAATTGCCATATGTGCCTTAAGATGAACAAATAAAAAGTCTATTTGCGATTTTTTGTTAATTAGTTGAATATGTGCTTTGATTTCATTTGCAAGTAATGCACGCCTGATGAATCCATCTCCAGGGCTGGAATTTTGTTATCTGCAACTAGGAAATTTTAAAAATTGCCTAGAGCTTAAACATGATGACCGCTGCCGGGTTGTCTCATCTAACGTTAGCCAAGCTATTGAACTACAAAAAAAAAGAATGTTTGAGCACGGTGCAGGATATGATCTTACGACTTAAGTCCTTTGGGCTTCAGATCTGTGATACCCGACGAATGTACGGTGTACAACTGTGTCTTGCACCGTGTTGGGCCATTCGGTGAGGAATCATCGTGGCAGCGGTTGTCCTGTGCGATCTTTAGTAATTTTTGTGTCGTGTTTTTTTTTTTTTTTTTTTGCGCGTCTTGCATAAGTAAAAAAAACGACCCTGTCGAATGTGGAGAGCCATAAAAATACCATTGCAAGAATGGCTTCCATTTTTTCGATTGGCATGTGTCATTTCAGACACTGTCCGTTCATATTAATTTTAGGCTCTTTTAGCAAACCAGTTACACTGGCGCACGTTCCCGAGCATAAGCAGAAAAAATTTCATATTTTAAGAAAATGGAAGCCCCTTTCTTGGTGACAATATACCGAAAGGTTGAACTCAGTAGCGTAATAATGCAGTTAGAAAATGTTTACAAAATAAGTGATTTCTGCCTTGTTTTACGCGTTATAGAATTAATCTGGTTACTATTCCAAGTTTCCTCGGTAAACTATGCGAGGCACAGTGTTTATATTTCGTCGAGGTTGGAATCGCGTTCTCTGTGTCGAGTGAAACATGTTTAATCTACGTGGTTTCATTGCAGTCATTGTGGAAATTTACTTATTCAAGCGTTGTAAAGTGTTATACTGCCGCTATTCCAAAAGTCCCCAACTCGTAAGAAAATGCACGAGGTAGGAACTTCCGTGAAGATATGGGTAATTTTTAGTATAATGGCGCTGTGGAACTTTCACGTACTTGCTTTAGATGAAACGTTGTAAATAACTACTGCACCCTGCTTTTTCCCATGTTTGTTCGTCATTCGAGGCTCACCGTTTGCTTCTCCGCTGTCTGTGGTGAAATAAACAAGCCATCTTGTCCATATATGGTGAACGTTAGCATCAGGTTATTTGTAATGTGCAGGCAACGTTCGAAGTAGGTTGGTTAAATGCGCATATTTACAATAGATAGCATATGCAAGTGGAGTGAAGGGCTATAAGTGTGTTTTACAAGCTGGGCAGATCTTATTTCGCTGCCGTGACCTAACTAGAAGTACAACCTTGGTCACATTCGGTGAACATAATGGAAACACTGCGCCAAGTTTGTGTGCTATGTTAAAGGCCTGTTGACCGAACTCACCTGTTTGAAAAAAAAAAAAAAAGAAATTCCAAACTTATAAAGAACTGTTAAGCAAGCATTTGAAAGTGTCCCGCTGCCCTTATCAGCTCTGTTTCCCATATCTCTACATTTCACATACTTCTTATTTTACATTGAAGGGACGCAAATAAAGTGGAATGAGTTTGGAATTTCTAAAGCTTGGGGCTTACTAGAAGCGTTGGGAATAACTATCGAACGCTCGTTTTTGGAGGCGTGCTTAAGACTTGATGCGTACGTATATTCGGTTCACCTGGTGTCTTCCGTGAACTAACCGAGGCATCTTCTTTATGTTTGTTGACAGTAAGGACGAGTCAATGTTTCATGTGTGGTCAAAGTTCAAAGTGTGTGGGTACATGATGCTCTGGTAATAAATTTCGTACGTATGTGCTCGAGAGCGTCATGAGTCTGCCTAACGAACGTGGCAGAATTTAACCCGTAGTCTCGGCGGAACTACGAATGCCACCAATTTCCGAACCTTGTGATTTTTTTCTATTTTAATGCGTCGCAAGACGCTGGTAGTTGCTTTCTGCGCGGTCCTTGGTGAACTAATCAAAGCATCTTGGTTATTTTTCGAGAAAGTAAAGGGTGCCGTATACGTAATGTGTAGGCTAAGTTAAAGTGAGAGGACAAATTGCGATGTTTGAAGTAAATTAGACATGGAAGCCATCTGGGCATTATCAATGCGTTTTGCAAACAAAGCAGTATGTCGCTGCTCTGGGTGAACTGGGAACGAAACCGAGATCAAGTCTAGGAAAAATTCTGGTTCATGCTTGGTTAATATTCTGGGGGAGTAAAATGTGTGTTCATGAATTACTCGCATTCGAAAATTCCTAACATTCAGTGCTCAAAGGCATTGCCTGCGGGCAAGGCTTGAAACGGAACCGTCATACCCGAGCACAAAAATTTTAAATTAGGTCGTCGCTTTTGCGTCCCAAAACCACGATTTGATTATGAGGCACGCCGTAGTGGGGGGAGTCCTGATTAATTTCGACCACCACGGGTTCTCTTGCGTGGACCTGAATGTAAGGGCACGGGTGTTCCTTGCATTTCACCCCCATCGAAATGCAGCTGCCATGGCTGGGATTTGGTACCGCGATCTCGTGCTTAGCAGCGCAGCACCAAAGTCAGTAAGCAACCACGACGGGTCATGTGAGAACGTAAGTACAGGAAACTGAATCTCTTATTTCAACTGCTCGAAATAAACAGCTTCTCTGGAAAGTAATGCATTTAAGGCAGAAAGCTGGGCTTGTTGGTGGTTATTCGTATAAGAGGACATTGCACTAGCACGTAAAACAGGACACGGACAGGAACAGGAAAAGGACACACCGAGCACTGGAAATTGGTTTGCAATTCAGCAAAGTCTAAAACATGTCCTGACGCTTTCTTTTTTTTCTTCTTGTCTTTTATGTTGACTGTACTGTGTTGTGTTAACATCGACACTACTATTGCCTTTGCTACCGATAACTTTGTGCTGTATACTCATACACGAATAGTAATATTTGTAAAATAATACTATTCCGGAAAGTACAAAAAGAACATATCAAGTGAGTATGAAGGACTCAGAGTTATCTAAAAAAAAAAGCAACGGATACCACAAATAAACACTCGTACCTAATAACTTCGAACATTTAAACACAAAGAAACACTTAAAGCCACTGCGTTCAAGATAACCAAATAAAGGACGTACAGCGCCTACGAAGTTTTTCATTGTGCCCTACATATTAAGGTTGTGTGACGTCTTCTTAATATATGAATGAATTCTTAGGCGCAGTGCCAGGAAATCTAAGCGGAATGTGTATAATGACAGCTGTGGAGCTTTTTGAAGCATTCGGCTCCAATACGTGTGCTGCCTCAGATCGTGTGCCAAGAGCCAACCTCGGATCCTGCTTGCCATGAATTCGTCCCAATATTTGCGAAGAAGCAACCCCGCTTGCTATCCAAGGAAGCGTTTTGTATGCTTTGAGAGGAGACTTGTGGCACTCTGGTGTGGGTGGCCCTCCCCTTACCAGAGAACCCACTCGTACGAGGGAGCCAACGGTTACTACGAGCGCCAGTTCCTCAAGGACCAGTTCGTATCCCCGTGCAACCTCCGCGACCCCCTCTGGTCACCAGCGAAGCAGTGTCTGAAAGGGCAGCATCGCAAAATGCTGGCTGTCGCGGGAGAAGAATGCGAAGACGCTGTCCTTGTCACCGGTAAAATCGCACGGTGGTACTGCACCACTGTGCAGTAATTCCTGCGGCGTTAAGTGTGCTGGACTGTTGAGCACGAGGTTTCGGGGTAGAATCCTGGCCATGGCGCCCAAATTTCGATGTGGGCGAAATGCGACAACACCCGTGTAATTAGATTTAACTCCACGTTAAAGAACCCCAGGTGGTCGAAATTTCCGTAGTTCTTCCACTTCGGCGTCCTTCGCAATCAGAAAGTGATTTTGGCACGTCCGACTTGCTGCTTAAGGGGATTTTGCAAAAACGGCACGAACGATATGCAAAATATAGGTAATTTATTACCACAGCCTGATGTGTCCACCTACCTCGAACAGTGCCTACATATCAACTGTTACTTAATTTTTTTCACTACCGCAAGCACTTTGAGAACTGGCGTTATACTGCCCTGTCCAATCAATCAATCAATGTCCAATCAGGCAGCAAATGCAGCGTTGTGCTCAGCGAAGAGTAATAAAAATCATCATGCGATTCTTGTAAGTTAGTACAAGTCAGAGGAAGCTGAGGTGAGGTGAAGTGAAACGGGAATTAAGGTGAATTAAAGTAGATTTAGGCTTATTAAGGTGCATTAAGGTTGGCAAAAATTAGACAATGGAAGATTAAGGTCGATTAAGTTTCAAGCAGATTAGAGCGAGGTGAATTGCGACGAATTAAAGCGGCTTAAGGCGGATTAGCGTTTGTACAGATTAGAGCACGGATGATTAAGATGGATTAAAGTAGAAATTCGAACGACATGTAGCGGTGACGTCGCGTACCATGACCGTAACCAATTAATTAGAGAAGTCATAATACTTTGGCATTCAAATCATGTGAGGATACTTAAGCAGTCGTCAATCTTTTTCTCGCCCACCGCAGGAGGTAGCGTAGTAGAGCCATGGAGTTGCGGTGCTGAGGTTCAGGTTACAGGTAGAATTCAGGTCACGTCGGTCGCATTTCGATGTCGGCGAAATTTGAAAAAGCCCGTGCAGTTAGATTTAGGTGCGCGTTAAGGAATCCCCGCAGGTCAAAATTAATTCGGAGTCTTCTACTGCGGCGTGCACGTCTTATCATCAAAGCATGCTTCTAGCCTCGCAGGCCCAGAATTTTATTTCTAATCGAATCTTTCTTCGACAGACAGGTGTCTACAAAATGGGTAAGGCTCGCGTACAAGGCTGTCGCGCTATTGCACTACCCCGTCCCCCTATAATGCGGAAAACAAGGGGAAGGTGGGGTGGTAGGCGGGTTCAGCTACAGAAGTCCCAAGATCCAGCCCCTGATATACACTTGCGTGACTTCACAGGGACAAGCCCATTATCAGACAGCTTTAAAATTGTGTTTGCTACACCAAATGTGAACGCAACACATGCCACGATGTGGAAGGCGAGACAGCTGCTGACGCATAGCGGGAACTGTCCTCTGGTAGAATCTGGGCGTGTGCAGAGCAAGGCTGGCGCGAGCAGGAAGGTAGTGTCGCTACGGACGTCTCGCGAGATATGACGAGACGAACAGAAAAGAAAATTGGCTGATGTTTAACTCTTGTAAACAATTGTTATCAACATCAAAAGGTCAGTGTGACGTGGTTTCGCAAAGACTATGCACACAGTATTTCGTTAAAGTGAGACCACTATCTTTCACGCACGTTGCATACGCTGCCGAACGCAGACGAGTTTCCCGTCAGCCGAAGGGTGTGGTTCGTCAAAAGTTCGTTGTGGGTGCCATCGCTTACGTCCACGGCTTCGTCTCCTTCTCATTGTTGTTGATCGTGTTGCTGAACGACGGCGGCGTTTGCAGCAGCTTCGATCTTGGCACGCTTCCGCGATTGGTAAGTTTCTCTATAGCGTGCTAATGTGGCCTGCCTTTGCTGCGGTGTTTCGGCAAGGAACTTTGCTTTTGCTTGAGATTTTGCCTCCTGCCGTCTAGCTTTATCGACTCGGTGAGTGGATTCAGGCTTTGGTTTGTGGTTTGCCGCAAGCACAGACGGTCCAGCCCGCGCGCCATCCATGGCGAGACGGAGCGACCCCGAGCCAGCGAGGCAGCCGTTTAAGGCGCGTTTATAGTCCGACGTTATCGGCGCGCGGGCGAGCGTCGGCGCGCCTTAGCAGCCTCCGGTTACGCTGGCTCTGCTAGTGCGTCGAACTGTCGTTCGAACTGTAGACGCTGTTGCTCTCGCCAACGTGACGTAACGTGTGCGCGCGCTCACGCTACGCCGGACTGTGTTTAGCTCTTTAATCCTCGTGTAGTCACGAGGTACCGCAGTGGCGAGGCTCCGAGAGACCGCTGCTGCGACACCTCTCCGCGGCGGATCACGTGGTGCGAAGTCACATCTACACTGGCGCTCCGGCGGCTCAAGGTCACTCCGACGGCTCAAGGTCACTCCGACGTGACAAATGACCTTGAGAGACTTGTAGTAGAGCTCTCATTCTAAAACCATTGGGGATTCTCAGCGCCCATTGGACAGGTTAGACACGTATAGCTTGACGCTAGCGGTTCGGTACGTTTGCGTGCACCGAGGAGTGGTCTGTGCACAACTGCTCGTCAGTAACGCTAATCGCCCACCATAGTTGCATCTGCCGGGAGAGAGGGGGAATCCAAGGGAGCGCTTGCCTATTTCTCTCCCCCACTGTGAGAAGTTGAGGGGCAAAGAATGCCATTCGCTGCGTTTCCGCCGAGTCTTGAAAGCGGGCGCTTTTTGCTGCACGCTGGAAAATCCGGCAAGACGACACCTGAGACCAAATTTTTTGTGTGAATGCACTAGCCATGTAACTAGTGCTTTTGGTTATTGCGCATCTATTCTTTGGGCAGTGAGGATCGTCATTCGTGCCTCGCCGTGAACATGTGCAGCAGATGACGTACGGGGTGCGTCATACACATTGGCGTTGCGGAGAAGGCTGGTGCTGGGCAGTTCCCGCTATACAAAAGGATAGAAAGTTGGGCGAGTTGGTACGGTAGCATGATCTTGGATTGTAGCGCGAAGTTACACGGACGCAGACTAGAAGCAGACACAGACTAGAAGAGCTCGTCGTGCATGCTTCTAATCTGGGTCCGTGTCACTTCGCGCCACAATCCAAGATCAAGTTCCCGCTGTAACAGATTTCACGTTGCGGTTCGTGCGTCATGCCCAGTTTCTAGGCATTGCAAAATCACATTTCAAAGCAGATAGTTAGCTTGCTATATCTAACCTATGTGCGACGGATTCCAAAGAATTGTAACCACCTGCCCCCATCGAAGCCGTGCTTTACGGCATGTGTTTGATGGATTAGCAAATACCCGGCCTACTGAATATATGTATGGGGTGATCATTTCTTCAGTTTTACGTAATTTAAAAAATAAGATCACCTGTGCCAGATGGCACAATTCTTATGCTTTAGATGGACTATTCAAAGAGTTCGGCATTACCAGCACGAGAAATCGAAACAAATATACGTTTAATTAGCATAAGGGAGCCAGCAAACAGTGACACCAAGGAGAGCATAGGGGAAATTACACGTATTTAATAATTGAATTAATAAATGGGTAATTATTTGAAAATCAATATGGATAAAAACAGCTTACCGTAGCTAGGGTAAGAACCACGCCTCCTCATTCCGGATGCGATGCTGTTACCAATCAAGCTACCCGGGGACTGTATTCCTATGCACTTTCTGTTTATGGTCATAATTATTTACAGGAACTATACCCCGGAGTGTTAGCCAGCGCCCGCCGTCACGATCTTAACGGCTGATGTGGAACAGCATTTTTTTTATCGCAACCGGCATGTGTACCTGATTTTTTGATCCGGGTTTCCGATGATCATACATACTGATCATACATGCATACTCCGGAAATTTTGACTACTTGGGGCTCTTTAACGTGCACCTAAATCTAAGAACACGTGTGTTTTTGCATTTCGCCCCCATCGTAATGCGGCCGCCGTGGCCGGAATCACATCATCGCATTATGCGTGCATTCCCTTTAGAAAGTCAGCGATCGCGGCGCCGCTTCCGATCGATTTTGTGGGGTACCTATGTTTTTACTGCTGTATATATATAGGCAGATAGAGCGTTGTTTATTTGCGGTGTGCCCCCCACTCAAGAAATAGTTAGTACTCCACTGGCCAAACCTAACATGCAAGCCAAAAACCACTAGCTTTGATTATTCCTTTACCCTAGCATTTGCAATAACTCACCAAAAGGAAGTGAGCTGTGAGCGGATTTCAGCTGTCATGGCCCGCTGGTAAGAAACTCACTCAGGTCACTCGAGGCCTCAATTGAGAGCTCTTGTGGCATTGTCTTTTGCGCGATGCAGTGGGCTCTGTGTAGTATCTTATCAGGGTGATATATTGGGCCAGTTGGTTTTGCATCAAGGTCAGCGCGAACAGACATATCTACAAAGACAGAGATGCGGACAGTCGCCAGCTTCCATGTGTCGGTTTTTGTTTATTGGCTCGATTTGTATAAACAGTGGAAAAGCCGCGACGTGAGAAGCAACAACAGCAACGCAAAAACAAGAAAACAAAACACGTATATTCAGAAAAACTTATACGCCAAACAACACCACGAAACCATCTTTGTGTGAATGCCGGTGCTTTGTCCTTGTGTTCTTTTTCTTCTTTTTTTTGTCCCTTAACGACTTTTCTTCTATGTCTATAAATGAGGCGAATGAACAAAAGGCGATAGTTGGAAGTTAGCGCATGTCCCTATGCGTGTATTTCTGTCATTATGTTATATATATATATATATATATATATATATATATATATATATATATATACATTGCTGATATGACCTTGTCTGCACAGTGATTCCGGTATAGTAGCTTAACTGTGACTGTGATACTCGAGAAAAAGACGTTTAGCGGAATATCCTTCATGACACGGATTTCAAATTCCTCACTACAGGTTCACTTGCTCTCTTGCCTTCTTCTCTATAGAAATAATTTCTTTTTCCTCTCAAGATGACCAACCAATAACGAATGAAGTGGTGGTAACTGGTGGTTATCGCAGCTTCACTCATTCATTATTAGTTGGTCTGTCAATCACTCAGTTGATGTGTATTCAATCTATTAATCGATGAACTCAGCAGACCATTAATAAGTCGGCTCTTCCAGTCATTGTAATAAGCCGCCCGATGAACAGGCAGTGGAATTTCGCCTTATGCAGTGCGTAGTTAATTATACACCGTTTTGCGGTTATGATACCTTGTGTGGATAACGCTTAAAATACCTATAGATGTTAAAAAAAAAAGCTAAGCGGTGACAACTTCTGCCACGTAGCCGCGTGCTGTTTTTTCTTTAAGCGGCAAACCAAATGTCTTTTTGATAGCACGTAACAAAGATATTGTCTTTGGAAGAGTAGAATTTTTGGCCAGATAGTGATGCATATTGCACCACGGAGAAGCTTTAACTACGGGACCAAAGAAAGCCGGGTGGTGTGGGGTTGCAACCCACCTTTTCGTTCGCCGCTTCGCCATTTCTTAAAGCCTGTCTTTGTCAAAGGCGCTATATTGACGAGAGACAAGACATGGGATTCGTCACTGCGAATAGAAAATAAAGTTAGAAAATAAAGACGCACAATAGGCGAACAGGGTATTATTCCCCGTTTACTGTCTTCTCCTTTGTTAGGTCTCTCATCGCTCCGGTCTGCTCCTCTTGAAGAAGACGTTATGCCGCCGAAGCCAAATTTTTGACAAGGGTACTGGCGTACGCCAGGGCAGTAACTGCGTCCGCGTTATGGGGAGAGTGAACTACTTGTTTAGGTACGTGTAGTTATCCTCCCCCACCCTCAATGGGCAAGGAGGCGGAGAACATGATGGTGCGCTGAGTAAAGTAGCGAAAGTGCTAGTCTCAAAATGTGGGGGGGCGGGGGGGGGGGGCGGAGGAGGTCGACAAGGAAAGAAAAAAACAGATCAACTAAACAATGAAGAAATTACACACAAAGAAACTAAAGTGTAACCCAAATATACGCTTACAATTTATAACCTACACCCTTTAAACAAATTGAAAGACATACAATGACTGTGTTGAGATTATCAGCTAAAAGGCCATGCGCCGCATACGAAGTTCTTTCTCACACCTTCTTAAACATCAAGTTTGCGCGACATCCACTTACTATAATAATGAAGGCTTAGGTAAAACACCTGGAAAGCTAAGCAGAACATGCATAATGTCAGGTATGGTGCTGTATGAACTGTTTGGCCCCATTTGCGGTCAGAAGAGTACGATCTGTGTGTTAAATTATTTACCAAACACCAACCCTGATACATGCCTCTACGAAGAAGTTAAAATATTTACGAACAACCAACCCCGCATGCAATCAAAGAAAGCTTTTCGTATGCTCCGAGAGGTGATTTTTGGCAATGTGTCGCTCTGTCCGTTCGTGGTGGCGCTTGAATTACCGCCAAGCTTACGCGCACGTGGGACACAACCGGTACTTTGAGCGCAACTTCCTCTGGTACCAGTTCATAACCCTGTGCAGCCTCCACGACCGGCTCGGATCAGCAGGGGAGCAGTGACTCAATCAACAGCATCGCAAAACGCTAGCGGTCGCGTGGGAAGAATGCGATCACCCTGTCCTTACCACGGGTATCACCGCCACGGTGGTACCCCACCGCAGTCGTGATTTTACCGCTCCGTTAAGCGCGAGACACGTGGTACGATTTTGCATGCGATCCCTCGTAGACCGTGGCGGGGTCCGAATTCCCGCAAGGGACGATTTGGGAGACATGGCACGAACGTTCAAAACTGGGCCAGAACTTCGCACCGCTTACTAAGTCACGGCAAACTTATAAGGTGGTGATGGTGAAATTTTGACAACTGCGGGAACGCACGTGACGGATGACCTTCAACGACCAAAGTTATCCACGTGACGCATCTATACCTCGTGTCTCTTGGAAACCTGCGATTTCGTGGATGCCAAACTTGTGCATGCTTTTGTGGACGTCCAATGCTGTAACAGCAAGATCACGACCGCACGTATGCTTCTTTTGCGCCAGAGTCGCTCTTTGAAACATCTGGTTTGTCTGTGATGTGCCATCCTCTGGCATCCTTAATTAACTCGAGACAGTTAGCGCTTTGATATGTGGCGTTGTACTATCCTGTCTTCAGCATCGCCCCATATTAATGCGAAATCATCATCTGTACCATGAGGTAAATGAGCTGTGTTGTTGTCCGCAATGAGTGGTAACAAATATCATCATCAGCGCCTTGTAAGTTAGAACAAGTAAGAAATAGTAAGGTGACTTAAGGGGGAGTAAAGTGAATTAAGCTGAAGTAAAGGGAATGAGGGTGAAATTAATTGAATTTATGTGGATTAAGGTGGGTTAAGGTTGTTACAAATTAGGGCACGGGGGATTAAGGTTCGTACAAACTAGAGCGAAGTGGACTACGTCGGAATAAAGTGGAGTAAGGTGGATTAAGGGGAATTAGGGTGGTTCAAATTAGAGCACTGTGTACGTCTTACAACGTTTACACAGAAACAACCACTTACAGTGACTGCGTTCAAGAGAATCAAATAAGAGGCATACGCCATCTGAGTTCTTTATTACAGCTTTCTACATATTAACGTTGATAGATTTTTTTCCTAATAAATGACATTGTAGCTGCAACGCGTGGAAAGCTCGGCGGAAGTGTATGAATGCTACGGAGCTGTTTGAAGCATCTGGCCCCATTGAGAATGTGAGCCCTGTATTCTGAGTCCGCACGCTACATTATTAAGGCGAGAGCCTTAAATCTGTGTTTCAAGGTCGCTTTGTGAAGTACGGAACATATCACGTGACCCAAGGAAGACAAGAAGCGAACGAAAGCTTGTGTAGCCGTGTATGATGAATGATTAGAAAACGCAATAATTGACTATTGATTGGATTAAGGCAGATTAGGGTGGATGAAGATTGATTAAGAAGGATTAGAAAAGGTAATAATTGATTTGTTATTGGGTTAGGGTAGATTAAGGTGGATGAAGGTTGATTAAGGGGGATTAGGATGTATTACGACCGATTAAAGTGGATTAAAGTCGATTGAGGAGGAATAAGGTCGGCTACACTGGAAAAAGATGGATAAAGAACGATTAGGGTGGATTAAGGAGGACCACTGTGGATTAACGAGTATTAAGGTGGATTAGGTTGGATTACTATTGAAGAAAGTGGATCAAGGAGGCTTAAGGTGCATTAGGGTGGATAAGCATGACTAGGGGAGAGTAAGTTGGAATTAGGCGGGTTAAAGTGATATACAGAACGCTTTACAAAGCTTTCCCATTCGCGTCTCTTATGCGATAGCTCAATCAGTTTAAATCAGCTCAGATCAGTTTAAACACCTCAATGTCTTCATACCAACAAACTTAACATGGAATCAGCACATACAATACATCTCCAGCAAGGCGAGTAAAACACTAGGACTAATACGTAAAACACTCTACATGGCTACGCCTGAACACGAAGCTTCTGGTGCTAACATGCCAACCGTTGCTGACACCCTGGGCAATTTTATTATTCTGATACAATACGGTAGGTTACCGCGAAATAAACGTCGCGTAAATTCATCCACGCGGACAAATGAAGGCGAACCTGAGGAATGTACCTTTCACCGTTCGAGTATTTTTGGTGCATTTCACCACTCGACAGGAAGAGGAGGCTTATCAGACGGAAGAACGCTAACTTTCAAATGTGTTACATTAGCTAATGGAGCGACGCATTCAGTCACACAACATAGTAATATATATTTCATCACTTACACTGGCGAACATACGGCGATTTGGGAACACGCGGCGTGCCAAGTGTGCGCGACTTGCTCCTCATCTTCTCTCTTCGAGCCAATACAGTGAAAAGAAGTAGACGCCGCAGGGCCATCCCCTAGTGAGGAAGCCGCGGTGCTGCTGAGCGGTGTGGAAGGAAAAAAAATTAAGGTCGGATCTGCAGCAATACGCACTCTAGGACGGCGACATCTAGGTTCGAAGGAGCTTGCGGTGGTGTATGGGCTTATCGATTCATTGTCTAAATGAGCCAGTTTAAGATGGCCAATCGATACGGTGTCTTCGCGCCCTCTGATCATCACTGTAAAGTGTTTGGGTGTTCGGTTGAGTACCATGAAGGGGCCGTCGTATGGTGTTTGTAGCGGAGCACGGACTGCCTCTCAGAGTGTGAATACGTGGTTGCAGTCGCTGAGGTGCGGACTGACAAACGTGTTCTGACAAAGTGGGGCCAACAAGCGGCCGAACAATGGTGTCCATCTTTGCTCGGAGTCGGCCTGCGTACTTGATTTCAGATGGTACAACACTATAGCTGCCGTTAGTTTGCTGGACAACAAATTGCGCATTCACATAAATGATGACGTATCTCTATATGCGATAGGATAAATAAGTACGATACGATTTTACCGTATCCGTGTACGCGCGGCTGGTGGCGCAGTGGCTATGGCCGTCCACTGGAGAGCACTAGGTTGTGGGCTCGATTCCCGACCACGACTGCCACGTGCAAGGACGCCCGAGTCTTGAGATTAGGCTGCGCGTCAATTAAGCTGCGCTCACGGACACGGTAAAGTGTCAAGCTCAAAAATGTGCTACACTATAAAAAAAAAGCTGTCCTGCTTACAAACATGCCCGAATCTACGTATACGCATAGCCTTTCCCCGTGCTACATGCACAACAATATGTCGTCCTCGGTGACGTCACTGCGAACTCCGCCTTTGTCGTCTGTTTTCTTTATCTGACAACGTTTGATCTTTGCGGCATCCTGTTGTGCAGATTACGTGATCATACCTCCACTATCATGCAGATCACAAATTGCTGTACCATTTTTGACGGTACCCAATAAAGGTATGACTCAACATCAAGACCTAACAAAAGATTCATGACCTTTAAACGTAGTTCTTTGGTTGGCTTTTCTCTTTATCATGCGTCTTCTTTTCGCTATGGCTTGGAAAGTTTAGTTCCCGAATTTCGAGGCTATCAAAGGTTGATTTGTTCACTGTATCTTTAATTTCGCGGCACATCCTTCGTTGACATATTATCCTTTCGTCGAAACTTGCTTTTTCTTTCTTTCTTTTTCCCACTGGTCTTCTCCTTAGTTTTTCGTTTGATCTTTAAAAAAATACTTTTCACATGATCAGACGAAAACCAATCAGTTGCTTGATACTGTAGCGTTTTTGTAGAGGGGCCGTGTGATAGCAATAGTTAAAAGGTCGGGGGCTGCTCTTTACATGCATGCAAGGAAATCATTTTTCTTTCGTTTTTGCGCTGCGACAAATTTGATTAGTTCGTTGCAATTATAAAAAAAAGAGTTCATATTTGTAAAGTACGACAAGTAGTTGTTTATATATGACACTGTTGAAAAGTGGTTGAAAAATTGTTGCAAAGAGTCCACTTGAAAAAAAAGAAAAGCTAAAGGGACAAGCTAAAAAGTGTGCTAGGCATTAAACAAAGCCGTATATGTATTTACTTATTAATTAATTAATTTATTTATTTATTTATTTATTTATTTATTTATTTATTTATTTATTTATTTATTTATTTATTTATTTATTTATTTATTTTTTATTTATTTATTTATGGACCTTTTTGGATTCATAGAGGAATACATCCACAGGAAAGTAAAAGAAAACATCACGTCCAAACTCCTCTGGGAGTTGTCTAAGTATGCATAAGCACTGTACCACTTGCTTATTTCCACGCAGCCACCCATTGTCGTTATCAATGTTATGGAACTTCTTCCGACCAGTAGAAACGACAGCACAGAGGCGACACGAACTTCTGGCAACGCGAGCGTAGCGTTAACTGATGAGGCAAGCAAACTACTACAGATGGCGGTGCCTGGTGCGCTGACGACGTTCCGATTGTTATAAGCCGCAATCGCTCTTTAGCGCCTTATCTATGAGCGTCGGACAATTATCAACCATGATACACCGCACTTCGGCTGCGTCGCTCTCGGCCGCGAAAGCGGCATCTTGAAAGCTACCTGCGATGTTGGCTGAGCGCTGCGAGTGATGAGAGCTTCGTGAGCACTGTGTTCTCGCCAGTTAGCTCGCGTTGAAGCGAGACGCAGCACGAAGGTGAATCCGCCCGCTGCAGCCGACACCATCTTGAAAGCAATCGTATTACGGGACAGACGGACAGTTTTATTGTTGCGTAGGCATACAAACGCTTCAGACTTCGTACGTGTGGCTATGAAAAAAGTGGAGTACAATTGCCGCGCGGCTGGCCGCTCGAGGTACTTTGCATGTATTTGCGGGCTTCTTTCTCGCTCGGAAAAACACTTTTATGTAGCATGTATTGACCAACAGAAAACTGTATCGGGAAATTCTTATGTTGGTCTACAATTTCCTGTTTGACACATTTTGTTGAATTATCATGAATGAGAAGTTAATTATTTATTAGGACTAATGATCTAATGACGAGGAATTCGAAATATAATCTGGGTACTTGGAAGCGACGGCAAACAATACCTTGATTCGGTCCAGCTGCCTGTATTTTGCATATTTTAAATGTTTGGCTCAAGTTAGGCGAAACACCCTTCCATAGACAGGTTGCGTTAACACAAATGTTCAAGTCCGCGTGCTTGTGTTATATATTAATACTTGGACCTATTAAGAACACTAACCCAGTCACAAATAAACAAATCGTCCGTTGCATTGCCTGTCGGATTGATGTGATTAGTTGCGATTTGTTTCATACGAAACAGTGTTCGTAATTCGCGGTATTCTGTTATTCTTGCCCTTCAATATCTCACGCCTGAGTCTAGACTACTCCTTTCCTTCACTCAGTGTGGAGTCAGGCCAAGATCTCCCTATTCCTACCGTCCTCTCCGCTTTTTTGTTCATTAAGTATTCTTTTCTCTCTCCTACTTGGTACTCGAACAGTCTTTTATTTGTAATTAACCAACTTATTAAAAATTTTAAATAATCAATCCACCTATACACATATATCCCCTTATGGTAAGCCGTCACCTAGAAGAGCGAACGTACAGGTGAAGGCTCAAGCAATTCAACCGCACCGAAATATTGATCACTTCTATTGAGTAGCCAAACGGACATTTACTCTGGTTAACCTCCCAGCGTTTCACCTCTTGTTCTGGCTCCTCCTCCTCCTCTTTTTAAGCACGCATGCTTAGGGCGGCTGGGTTCATTATGCGGTGACACAATTTTGCAATCAATGTAATCTTTATTGATATAAAAGCCAAGCAAGCTTGACGTGGAGAGAACGGAGAGACGCCGTTGCCCTTCTAGCTATTAATTGGCTCTTAACTTTCCTGCACTGCGGCACAGCTTCCCTTGAGTCTCCCATGCTACGTTATGTTTTCACGAAAACGCGGGGTTCGCAATGCTTACTCTCGCTCCGGAACATTTTCGTGAGATGCTTGCGGCTAACAGAGTTCGCGACTCTGAAAAAAAGAAACACGCGAACTGCAGTTATATTGCCACGAACACCGCAAACGCAGCCTTAACGTTTCGACCCTCAACGTTTTCCAACGAGTCATTGCTCCCCGTCTGCTCCGCTCTACTGATTCTTTTTTGCTTCGCTTTCCCGCTGGATTAAACAAGCTGGCTCACTCCAGCTCGCTGAATCTATGCGGGACGACTGGCCCCTAAAACGAAGCCATTTCCTGTGTTCCGTTTAGGGTCTAAACTAAGTGAGAGCTCTTGTTGGCATTGTCTTGTGCGCTGCGCTCTGGGCTCTGCACCGTGTGTCCGGTATGGTAGGTTCATTGTGGTACCAACAAAGGGGGTGTTTAGGGGAGCACCCTTAATGTTTGGAAGTTAGCATTAATCGATAATGAAGCTCCACTCGGTCGGTCACCTTCCTTTCCCTTGCCCATATTTTTCTCACAACCTTCCTATACGTGGTAAACATCACTTCGCTTATTCATCATTATTCGGTAAGTCAGTCACTCAGTCAATCTGTATTCACTCAATCAACCGATCAAATTATTAGAGAATTAATAAGTCGACTCTACCGGTCGTTGTACTAAAATCCGTCGGATGAACAAACAATCAACTTTCGCCTTATCCAGTGGCTAGTTCGTTATACCCACCTTTGAATTTTTCATGCCTTGCTTGTATAACCGACAACACGTCAGTTTTAAAGTCCCCCATAGTCCTTTAAAAGAAATCTAAGTGGCGACAATCTGTGCACAGTGGCCGTCTGCCATACTATTCTTTAAGCGAATCACGGCCTTCCAATTTCCGATAGGAGGGAACGAAGATATTGACTTTATTTGGCGATGTATCAGTTGGTGTTGCATATTTGACTATGGTGAGGCTCAATAGACCGGACGAAGGGAAGGCGAGGCACTGGCAGTGGGATCACGACCCGCCTCTTCAAAAAGTTCTTGCTTCGCGCTTTTTTTATCGACCATCACCGTTCTGAAGCTCAGAAGCGGTAGAACTCGTCACTGTGAATTGAGAAGTGAGAAAGTAGCGGCCCATCATAGATGTCGAGGACTTTCACCCACAACTATGCTCTCCTTGTCCTTATTTAAGCCTTTCACTCTCTCTGGTCAGCTTCTTGTGATTACCAGTTGGACTGCAAAGAATGCAGCTGAAGCCAAAGTTTTGATAGGGGTAGTCGCCTTCGTCAACGCAGCAACTGCGTCCCTAAGCAACGCGTTTTTGTACGCGTAGCTCACTCTTTCCCTCCCTAAATGGGGAAGAGGAGGAGAATAAGCTGGTGCGCAGAATAAAGCAAGCGACAGTCTAAAAAAAAGTGGTGTACAAGGCCGAAAAGAAAAAAGATACGAAGCCGGGAATGAAATTGTCACTCATAAAAAAAGCGTAACCAAGGTAAAGACTCAAATTATAAGTTACAACCTTTAAACACATTTAAACCCTTAACAGTGAGTGCGTTCGAAGTAGTCGAATAAAAGGCGTGCGCCGCGTACAAAGTCCTTTATTAAATTTTCCTAAATACATAGGTTGCCTGAGGCCTTATAAACATATAAACAAAAATTTTTGTGCAACACCTGGAAACCTAGGCGCAATGCGTATCATGACACCTATGGAGCTGTTTTGTTCATCTAGCTACGTTGCCAGTCGTTTTTTCGCGTTGAACCTTGCTACGAGTTCGTTGAGTTATTTGTGAAAAACGGACCCTGTTTGCTATACACCGTTTTCTGTAGGCGCCGCCATATTGTGAACGCAGTGGCGCCGCCTATGAGCAGCGCCACACTGGCTTGGGTGAAAGCGGTATTTTGCTTGGCAGGTATACGCTCACCGGTAGTTTCTGGCGTTTCTTATCGCGCTCGCGCGGTTTATTTAGTATGACGCGGCGCCTTCGATGTGGCAAACGGTTCTGCGAGACGTACAGAAGTGGTTTAAGGTGTCATGGCCGGAGTTTCTGCTGGCGTTGAGGTGGACGGAACACGCAGCGCGATGTGCGAGCGCTTAGTTGAGCCTACAATCAGCCTCGGAGATAAATTGTGTATTTCCGAATGTTCCATTCACTAATGTGACCATATTGCAGTATGATCCTCCATTTCTAAGCAGCTGTTTAGGAACCATGAAACATACGCGACGATTGTAACAGCGTGGGTACCATTCTGCTATGATCAGAGCTGTGCTGTTATACTTTGACAAGCGTTCAAACTGTTCGCTGCAGCTTACACTGCGTAACTACTTGGTTCGATGGATGAGGTTTCCGCCCCTGAATAAAATAGTTTAGGCAATAGCAGCATACCTTAGTCTGAATGAAGCTTGTCCAGCTAAGGGACTGTTTGCGAACTGCACAAGCGTCCTAAGCAGTTGTAGGTGCTGGATTACAGATATCTTTGTTCTACATACCACATGGTCAAAGCATAGGGTATCAGCTGTTATGTATGCATAAACGTTGTACGGCGTGAGAATGCGAGGTCGTATTGCGGCGTTAGCCCGTTTTCTCTTGCTTTTTTCGAGAAAGAGGATCATAACCAAAATTTTTTCTCGGTTGTGTTCGTTCCGTTCTCTACGACGCACTCACGTATAATGGAAATTTTGTCCTCAAAAATAGCCGTCGCATTCTTTTTATGCAATCCCTCTCATATATTATGACTGTACACAGGCCAAAAAGGCAATGCCGAAGCGCGCAGCTTACATATGTATCGTGCTGTTTCACCAACCGCAGTGATCGCTGTGTTGAGCAGCGCCATCGGGCTCATGCAGGAAGGCTAGCCTAGACAATGTAATTTCAAGCCTACTAGACTTGAAATGCGCGAGAACGATGCCGGTGCGTCACAAATGTTTGATAGCGCCTGTCGCTTAGATGTTTCGTGGTTGCTTTAAGGTTGGCCGTGCACGAGCATGCGCTCTTATGTTTTCTGTTTTACTCCCTACGCCAAGCGATCAGGCAGTGAGCTGATTTACCATTTTATGCTGGTGATACATAGACACCGATTTTCTTTGTTGAATTAAAACCGATATAAGCAAAATAGTTCACAACACATACACACACCATGACTGGTAATGTGCTTACACCGCGGATGATAAAGCGCGTCACATTTTTGCGCCCCCAGGACATATTTCCGCCTAATTTAGTTACCGATGCCCCGAAAGGCTTCCCTGACGACCTTATATGAACAGACATGGCGTAAATTTCACAAAGTACGATCAATAACATCACCAAATCGTCCCGCAGCATGCGACAGCAACATGTTCAAGCAGCGCCGCGCCGGATCGCCCAAGCCAGAGAGGAGGAAAGGCTCGCCGCGCGCCCTATCCTCCTCGTCCTATGAAACAGTCTATAATATGCTTGAGAGGGGATTTGTGGCACCATAGCCGCATTTACATGAATGCGACAGTAGCGCGTCGCATTTCCAAGCGCATTCAAGAAAGGCGATGCGACGCCGTTTCCGTGTAGCGCATTGACTCTCGCGAGAGCGCCGCGCCGCACGCATTAGACTATTCGCGCACGTAAATCTACCCTCGCCTGACGCTATAATGCGATGCGCCTTCCTGTCGCATTACCGCTGTTGACATGAATGCGATGCGATGCGCCACGGTCGCATTCATGTAAACGCGGCTTATGTTGCGCAACGCGTTGTGCGTGGCGTTTCCCTCAGCACTCGGCTTACGTGGAAGTGAGAGGCAACCGGTACTTCGAGCGCCACTTCTTCAAGGGCCAGTTCGTAGCCCCCCAAAATTCTGTCTTAAGCATCTGGCTTCATTGAGAATGGATGGCTCGGGTCTCATCTTGCTACGAATTCGTTGAATTATTTGTGAAGAACGGACTCTGTTTGCTGTCCAAGAAAGAGTTTCGTGTGCTTTGAGAGGAGATCTGTGGCACCGTGTTGCACTACGTGTTGTGGGTGGCGCTCGCCTTACTACTCAGCTTACGCGTATGGGGGAGACAACCAGTACTTGGAGCACCACTTCCTAAAGTGCCAGTTTGTAGCCCCACAGGAAATTGATTTGCTAGATTCAATTTTTGCGAGATCTGAAGCACTCAAACGCAGTCTTTCTCCCGCGCCACATTTCCGTCAGCTTCCATTTACTTTTGTGCTCATATATTTGACAGAGCTTTTCACTAAAGATGTAAGTTGAACCACACTGTGTTAGTTTGAAGACGCATATCTCCAGGCCGGAGCCATCCTGGAAATTCATTCCAGGTCAACACGCCTTGTAATTTCGCCGGGTAAAATTCGCAAATCGCCTTATGTGCTGTAAAATAACTAAATAAAAGGTTCATTTCTGATTTTTTGTAAATAGTTGTATGTGGCTTTTGATTTCTTTTGCAAGTAATGTACGCCTCTATCACTAACCCACTTCCAGGATTACAATTTGGTTGTCTGCAACTAGGGATTTTTTAAAAAGTCCGTAAAACCTAAAATTGATGGCCTCTTCTAGGATGTGCCAACTAACGTGCCAAGCTATTTAACGAAAAAAAAAATATTAAGGAAGCACGGAGCGGGATACAATCTTAAGACTTATGTTGTTCGGGCTTCAGATCTCTGACAACTGAACAACGTACTGTGTATAATTGTTTCATGCACCGTGTTTCATAAATCTGTTTTTTTTTTCGTTGAGCAGCTTGCCTAACGTTAGCCGGTATGCAGAGTGTATGTGTAGAGGCTGTTGAATTTCATCGTGTACTCGCCACTTATCCTATATATGTTGGTCATAACGACGTTCAGGATTTTGGAGAGTTGGGCCAGTTGGTGAGAAGTCATTGTAGCAGCGCTTGTCCTGTTAGGTCTTTCCGCATTCTTGTCCCGTGTTTTTGTTTTGTGCTTCATACGTCAAGAAGAAAACGACACTGTCGAATGTGCAGAGCCACAACGTTACGATTGCCTGACTGAGTTCCTTTTTTTCTGTTGGCATTTGTCACTTCTGACGGTGTCTGTCCATATTATATATAGGCTCTTTCTACATAACAGTCACACTGGCACACGTTCCCTAACGCAACCACAAAACAAAACGGATATTTTCCGGAAATGAAAGCCACTTATTTGGTGATATATATACCGAAGATTGAACACTGTAGGTTACGTTTGTATAATGCAAAGTTTGCACGGTGACACGAGGACAAGCTCGGAAAAGGCAAGGACGAGCGCAAACTCACAACTAAAGTTTACTACAAACATATGCACAAATAGTATGCATTTCAGCCAACTAGCACAACTATCTGCTCTCCTGAGCACCTTGGTTATTTTTCGTGAAAACAAAGGGTGCGTTATGCGTAACGTGAACGCTAAGTTAAAGTGAGGGGATAAATTACCACGTTTGAAGTGAATTACGCTTGGAAATGATCTGAGCTTTATCAACGCGTTCTGCGAACAAAGCACAATTTATCTCACTGCTCTGGGAGAACTGGGAACGAAACCCAGATCAAGTCCAGCAAAAAGAGGGGTTGATGCTGGACTTGAGGCAGTTTCTGAGGAAGTTCTGAGGCAGTTTTTAAAAAGAGCGTTCATGCATTACTGGATTTCAGAAATTCCCAACTTTCAGTGCTCAAAAGCGTTGTCAGGCAGTAATCCATTTGTCTGGCAGTAATTGGCTATCGTTTCGTCTTGCATATATGTAACTTCGAGGAATATATTCGAATGATTTTTTTGCTCCACCATGGTTCACCATGTGTGAGTCACTAGCGCTATCTGGGTGGTAATTGTCAAATCGAGCGTACAGACGTGTTTGCTGGCTCTTTCTCGTAATGCGATAGCACAGTCGTAAATATCAACACACGCACACGCGCACACGCACACGCGCACACGCACACGCGCACACGCACACGCACGCGCACACACGCGCGCGCACACAGACAGACAGACAGACACACATACACACACACAGACACACATTATATATATATATATATATATATATATATATAAGAGAGAGAGAGAGTTGTATAGTTCGTGGTTTCCCCCTGCCCCCACCCCCTCGAGAAACAGTTGGAACGCCGCTGGTCAAAAG
Organism: Dermacentor andersoni; assembly: GCF_023375885.2. Taxonomy (NCBI): domain Eukaryota; kingdom Metazoa; phylum Arthropoda; class Arachnida; order Ixodida; family Ixodidae; genus Dermacentor; species Dermacentor andersoni. Next base: position 37,037,893 of record NC_092822.1, on the reverse strand, counting down.
TAACCTTTTCACCAGAAACCACCAGCTTTTATTTCCCAATTAATGTATCTTTTACAATAAATGACCAAAAAGAAGTGAACTGCGAGCGGATTTCAGCGAACACGACTCTCTTCAAGAGCAGAAGCATGCGCAAACTCTGGCTTCACCTGTGCTGGCAAGAAATAACAGGGACAGCCACTCCGGGTTAAGCGATAGCTCTTCTAGCATTATCTTGTGTGCTATGCACTTGGCATTGCGCAGTCACACAGCATTGCGCAGTGAGGTGAAAGATTGGCCCAAATGGTTTTGCATGAATGTCATAGCAATGCAAACTAAAACATATACACAAAGAAGAAGACAAGTCCACTTGTAGAAACGTTGGCTCCTGCTCTCGCCTTCTTCTCGTTTTGCTCATCGACACGAAAAAAGAGGCGCACGGGGACAAGCGGTAACTTCCATATTGGGCTTTTATTTATTGGCTGGATTTTTATGCACAGCGGAAAAATGGTGTCGTGACAAGCAACAGAGAGGTTAAAAAATCCGTCTGCCATGTTCTTCCTCAAGCGACGTGCCAAGTGCAATTTTTTGATACAAGGGAACAAATATAATAATTTTGGAAGAGTGCAGTTTTCGAACAGCTGGTGATACATATTTGGTTACGGTAAAGCTCAGTAGAAGGGACTGAAAGAAGACGAGGTATTGACTGTAAGGTCGCCACCCGCCTTTTCGTTCACTGCTTCGTCATTTCTTGCAGGCTCTCTTCGTCAAATGCGGTTTATTGACGGCTCACAAGCGCTGGAATACGTCACTGCCAATTGAGAAATGAGTAAGTAGCGGCGCAAAATAGAAGCCCAGGTTTTTTTCCCCACGTTTACTGTCTTCTTCTCCTTGTTTAATTCGTCCATTACTCTGGTATGCTTCTTGTGATGATCAGTTTTACAATAAAAGAACGTCGGCGAAGCCAACGTTTTGTCTAAGGTACTCGTCTTCATCGGCGCAGCAACTGCGTCCCATTGTGACGCGTTTCTGTACGCGTGGTTCCCTATCCTTCACCTTCAATGGGGGAGGAGAAGGAGAACGTGTCGTTGCGCAGAGTAAACCAAGCAAATTGAATGCCGAAAAAATAAAGAGATGGCTGGGTGAGGCAGAAAGAAAGAAAGTACATATAAATTAAGGAATGAAGGAATTACACTACTTAAAAAAAAAACGTGTAATAAAAAACCACTTAGAAATCATACCTTACATCTTTTAAACATAAAGAAAACGTTAAAATGACTGCGTCGAAGATAGTCAAATAGAAGGCGTATGTCCTCTACGAAGTTCCTCAGTATAGTTTTCCATTCATCATGTTTGCGCGACGATTTAATAATATATTAACGAAATTCTTGGGGCAACGCTTGGAAAGGTAGGCGGATTGTGCATAATGACCATTATCAATTTCTTTGAAGTATTTGGCTCCATTGACGGAAGCATGGAATATGTGGCCGCATTTGACTTTACATTACTTATGACACACCAACTTCGTTTAGTGCTAGCCAAGAATTCATCAATTTGGGAAGAAGCAACCTCGCCTGCTATCCAACAAAGTGTTCTGTATGCTTCGAGAGGCTACGTGCGGCACTAATGTGGGTGCCGCTCCCCTTAGCACCGAGCTTACACGGGAGCCAATGCGTACTTCGAGCGACACTTCCTCCAGGACCAGCTGGTAACCCCGTGCAACCTCCGCGATCGCCTCTGGTCACCAGCGTTGCAGTGTCTCAAACGACGGCGTCGGTGACTTTCACTAGAGGCCTAAGCGACAGCGTCGCAAAACGCTAACTGCCACGAGACAAGAATGCGAAGGCGCTGTCCTTGCGACCGGTAACATCGCACGGTGGTTCCGCACCAGTGTGCGGTTTTTACCAATGTGGTAAGAGGGAGACACGTGGTGCGATTTTGGCGGCGTTCCCTCGTACGGCGTGTCAGGGTCCGACTTGTTGCATACAGCGATTTGTGGAAACGTCAGTGAAGGAGCGTTTTAAAACTTGCATGCGACGACTTACGTATGAGTAATTAAGCCACAAAATACTTTTACTGTGACGATTGTGACATGTCGACAACTGCGCGCACGGTGCCCACAGATGACCTTGCATACACAGAGTTATCAAAGTGACGTTTCTACATCTCGTATCTCTTAACAAACTTGCGAATACGTGCGCACAATCGTGTACCACAAAAGCTGTAACCGTCAAGTCATAACCACACGCGTTCTTCGTTCGCGCCAAAGTCGCTCTTTGAAACGTCTGGCGCTTGCGTCCCGTGCTAGCTTCTCACATTCTTAATTTATTCGTGACAGATATGGCTTTGAGACGCGGTGTTATAGTGTACTGTCTTCAAGATATAATTTTTGTCGCCCACCGCTGGAGCGTAGTAGAGCCATGGAGTTGCGGTGCTGAGGTTCAGGTCGCAGGATCAATCCAGGCCGCTGCGGTCGCATATCGATGGCGGGGAAATGGAAGAACGCTCGTGCACTTAGATTTGGGTGCAAGGTAAAGAGCACCAGGAGTTGAACATTAATTCGGAGTCTCCGACTTCGTCGTACACGGCTGATAGTCAGATGATGGTTTTGGGACGTATAGGCCCGCAATTTAATTTTAATCTGATGTTTTTGACAGACGCATGACTACAAGGTTGTTGAGGCGCGACTATGAGGCTATGACACTATTAACATAAAATGGGAGGGGGGTGGGTGAGCGTCATGTACAGAAGTCACATGATCCTGCTCCTGATCGACACCAGAGTCACTGCGCTGCGACAAGCCCGTTAGTATGGTGCTTTAGAATAGAGGTTGCTATGCCAAATGCAAACGCGTCTCGTACATAAAGAACTCACGTCGTTCTCTATGCGCGTTCTCTGTACGCAATGGGATTTCCTTGGTTTACGCGCACTATGCGAACGTACGCTATTTGGCCAGTTTACCGTACGTAATGTTTGCGGGCTCCAAAAAATAACGTTGTCGAACGAGGTGGCTCCCATGGGCCCTACTTCAGCGTGAATTCTCCCGATGGCTACGCCAAATGCCCTTATACAGTACAAGGCCGATGTCTTTCGATGCAAGACGGCCTGCTACCTCGCCCGACTGCCACATAATCTAATGGGGATGCTCCCGAGCAAGCCGCGGTGATTTGGGCGTCACCGCTTTGTGGCTGCGCTCGGTAGCAGTTGTTGCCAGTAACCGTTGAAATGAGCTTTCGCTTCCTGTACGCTCACCTGAAATGTTAGATGTTATCTCAAAGCGTGCTTAATTTCTAAGACCTTTGGGCGATTGAGGCATCCATATATCCCTAACGAGACAGGTCGGCATAGAAATCATAGGACGGTTGCTAACACCTTGTCGTGGCTTGCATATGTTTGGCGCTATGCACCAGATGGCTCCCGGTCTTCTCACCTCTTCCTTGCGTTCGCGTTTTCTTACATCAAACTAAAGGTCTTGAAGGGCCGAGTGCCGTAACGTTCTGCAAATGGCGTTTGCGTTTAACGGACTGAAGGCGACAGAGGCTGTGTCAAAGGCCGCATGCAGCACCCATGGTCACAGAACCTGGCGAGGTTCGCAAAGGAAACCTTCGCTTCTGAAACTGTCTTTTATTCCCCCACTACTTACTCCGTATCATGTCAAAGACGTGAAGTTACGAAGCTATGCGAATGCACCCACGTGTACAAAACAGTTAAGAACCCCCCTCGTCACATAGGCCTGCCGCTTCCTGCTCTATTTATTTATTTATTGACTGGATGATTATGGTGAAATTGCAAGTATTGACACTTGTTTCCTTACCGGCTCCCTCACAAACAAGCAAAAACTGACAGCAGCGTAGGAAGGGGAAGCACTGAAACCGATTGCAAGGTTTAGCCTTGCTCTCGAGCTGCCCGCACGGTGTCATAGCAATACGCGTGCGCGACACGACACAATGCGGCACGCCAGACAGCTGCAGCTGCGCAGTGGCACACGCCCCCTCGCTGAATCTAGGTGTGTATGCACCAATGCTGTTGCGACCAGGAGCGCCGGCCAGTGGCGTTGCCGCGGCGCCTCGCGCGATGAGATGAAGAGGACAGAAAAATGTGGTGGACACTCCAGCTTCGCCTTTGAGAATGGAACGCGATGGCGTTCCCGGCAACTGCAGCTTCCCGGCAGCTGCAACTTATGCATCCGTAATGTTTACCGGGAAACGCTGGCGGCGAACAATATGCACGAAGGCTTGCTTTGGGATTGTTCTTTCTTTCTTTTTTGATGGTGTGCAAGGAACCGAGGAGGCCGCGTCGCTCCGAATAAGACAGACTTCAAACTAGAAAACACTAGAAAAACTAGAAAACACTATCGCGTTAAAGGGGTTTGGGTGAGTTTCCGCGTAACAGAATTATGTTTTCTCCTCAGGTTGTCGGATGCTGTATACTTATTTTATACCGTCTGTGTACCTTATATGATGTAGTTAACTTACGATGTAGTAGCAATAATAAGCTTATTCGGTTTGATTCGTATGTTCAAGTTACATTCTGACGCTGTCTTTTCGGTAGGTTGTGTGTGAGTCGTAATTTACGATTTTTCTGACCCATCTTACGTTGAGAAATTTAATTAGTTGAGCAACTTCCTTGCGCTACACGGAAGGCCTGCGTGGTTGGGTATGAGTAGTTTATTATGATTGTGATTATTCCCGATATGACGGTCGATGTCGGACGCCGACGTGACTTTTCCTGCCATTCGTGTTGATGGACAACTACGACGGTGTCTGGTGACGTCCCTACGTGTTTCACCTCAGGGACGTCCACCTCTCACGCCATGGCGCCTAGAGTGTCGTGGTCTCCCTCGAAGGCCCGAGTAATCGGCGTTGTTGTCCCTACGGGTAACGGTTCCGAGAGCGTCGGCCACGCGATGGCTTCAATAGTTCCCCTCTCTGAGGTCTACTGCGATCAGCACATGGGAGGCCTCAACTTCCAAGTCACCGTCAAGTGCATGGCTTACATGACTGTAATCGTCGATGCTGGCTCCGTTGTCATCGGGGGCGAGCGTACTCCTGTCGTTACCGACGGCCCGCAAGTCACCGGGAAACGTAGGGCATATGGAGGAAAACCTGCCAGCAGCCGCCCACGTAGTGGATCGCTACGCAGAGCGCTGTGGACTCCAGTGTGCACGAAACAAATCAGAAATGCGTGCACCTTAGACCAACACAGAAGGACACTACACAAATACGTCTCTGTTTGGCTAGTTGTCCCATATATGGAGCCAAGGAGCTGCGAATTCTCGGACTCTTTATCCACAATCAAAGAAGAGTAGACACAACACTAGAAAAGCTCCGCAAGGTTCGGAACTGAGTGGACCGATTGCTCCGGCGTGTCTCGGACAAGAGAGGGGGATTACGAAGCAGGAACGCTGTGCGGCTAACTCATGCTTTTGTAACCAACCGAATTCTATATTCGGTCCCCTATCTCCATCTGCGGAAACATGATGAAGGCAAACTCGAGGTCAGCCTCCGCAAAGTGATGAAGAGGGCCCTTGACCTCCCTGTCGCAACTTCGAACTCGAGACTTCTCACTTTGGGAGTAGTGAACACCTTTCAGGAGCTCAAGGAAGCCCACCTGACCAGCCAATACACACGTCTAGCTCAAAGTCTGGACGGCATTCGCTGGACCGCCTCCAACATAGCTTTCACATTCAGGAGTGGGTCCGAGTGCCCGAACTCTGGAGGCGCGCCATCACAGTTCGACCCCTCCCCACGAAGATGGATAGCGAAGACCAAAGTGGTCGTCGCCAGGTGAGGGCGGACGCCTTGCAACGCAACTATGGCAACAAGCGCGGTGTCTTCTATGTGGATGTGGCCGGTCTACGCCGCGGGGGCTGGTATACGCAGCGGTCATCCACGAGGAAAAGCAAGTAGATGGGTTCACTTTCAAAGCCTCGGGCTCAACACATGCAGAAGTAGCTATTGCCCTAGCTGCCTCTGACCCCCGGTCTCAATATATCATAACCGACTCGCGCGGGGCTTGTCAAAATTATGAAACTGGTTGGGTCACCCCACTAGCGGAACGAATATTGGAGAACTAACCCCCATCCTACCCCCCATTGCCTGGTCTGGACTCCGAGCCACCAGGGCCTAGCCGGAAATGAAGCCGCGAACACGGCGGCCCGAGCACTCATCTACCGGGCGTCCCTGTTAGGCCATGAGTACCTGGAATCCGAAGGCAGCTATCTTGTTACATTCAAAGATATCACGACCTTCTACAAAGTTAGGCATCGCCAATCCCCAACTTCTGCAATAAGGGCTTGGCAAGGCTTATGAACGAATCTTGATCCGACTTTTCACTAACACTTTTCACTAAAACTAAAACATTTCGATTGTTCCTTCACTGGCAAGTGCCAATACTGTGGGGAAGTGGCTGACACCTACCACATGGTTTGGGCTTGTCAGCTAAATTCAGCTCTTTCCCTCAAAGCCGTAACCCAACCCGAGAGGAGTTGGAGGCGAGGCTGCTCGGTTGCTCGGACCTTCAGGCCCAGAAGGCCTTGGTCCAGAGGGCTAAGCTGGCGGATCGTACCAATGAGGTCCCGTAGTAGGGACTCCACCCATCGCGAAGCCCCATAAGGGCTCCACCTCTCTTTTTGTTTTTAATAAAGGCTTTCAAACAAGCAAGTCACCAACGTAACCTGCCTTTCCCTGCCGTCTTTCGTTCCGAACGAAGTCCTCGTCCAGGCACTACCACCATACGGCAAGGTTCTATCTGTCAACACTGGTCTTACGAGTGGACGACGTGGCATTCTCGCGGTCACCCGCTTCGTTCGGATGGAAATGAGCAACACAACACCTGTCCCCGATTACCTGCGAGTCTCTGGTCATCGTGTGACGTTTGACTACCGTGACTTGCTACGCGTGTGTCATCGGTGCGGCTCCAGCGACCACTACAGTGCACAGTGCGCTGCAACGTTCTGTGACCTTTGTGGTATCTATGGCCACGAAAGCGACGATTGTGACCGTCCTTGTCGGCATTGCGGGGACGGTCACCCTGAGGTCGTGTGCCCTGTGCGGCGTTCATACTTGGACGCTGCCGCTGGAGCCTTTGCCCCCTTACCACCGGCGTCAGCTGCGGTCGGGACTGCACGTGACACCGTAACCAAAGATATTTCCTTGACACCGCATCAACCAGCGTCAGCGAATGACAAAGAAGCATGCAGCTTGGGCACTCGCAACACGCTGTGTTCGCTGGCCTCCTCGACCGAAAAATAAGACCGTGCTATTGATGACGTGGCCGATCGCAACACGCCATGTTCGCTGTCCTCCCAAGCAGCGAAGGACTCGCATACTGTGGCCGATAGCGCATCCACTTCGGCTGGTACTATCAGTCCTCTTGATCACACCGAGGTTTTAAACATAACTAAAACGTTTTACCTTGCGATTTCCAGGCTTGATACTCGCGCTGAATCTGCTGTGGCTTCACCCGCATCAATTACGTCGCTTTCAATGGCGCACCCAATTTGTGGCTCTTCTGCAAGAGCCACGGCGCTGTTGGGTCTGGATGAGCCCCCGGCTGCCGAAGAGTTAGGCGGTGATGACATCGATCCCGCAGCCCGACCGCTACCGGCATTGTCATCAGAAAACAGCTTCAGCCTCGGAGGTGACAGCAGCCTTGGACTCTAGCCAAGCCTGGACGGACTCGGCGTACAGATGGCGGTGCTACGAGACGTAACGCGTGCCCACGTGTGGGCCCCTAGCTGGGATGGCACCACGGATCGCCGCGCCGAGTTACAGCGACTAAAGAAACCTCGGCCTTCTTCGGAAGGGTCGAAGTGTGCTCTGGGACATGTATAGTGCATGTCCCCTGGTCTTCTTTCTGGGGTGCCCAGTTGAACGACATGACGAGGTCAGTTCAGTGGCAATCTTATATCTAAATATGGCTGACACGCTGAATTCACTAAACGCACAAGGGTACCGAAGTCACATAAAATAAGCCTAAATAATCAGTGTGGCCCGCGATAAAGATTGTCACATTCTGTGTTTTCTGGAAACTAAATTTTCTCCATTGGGCATGTTCTTGCTTTCAAACGCACTTTCAACCTAGATGGCTTTTTTTTTCTTTCGTTACATCGCGCTTTACCGCAGTGGGTATTATTATATTCGATAGAGCTTTCCTAAGAGATCATTATGTTCTTTTTTTATGATGGGGCACAGCGGATATTGGCATTTGATTATGTCCTGTCTTGGAACGACGACGGAATCTTGCCACAACCAAGAAGGTGCGTAATGGCGCAATCTGGTAGGCAACTCGGGCCACTGGTTCAACGGATGGATGGATGGACGGACGGACGGACGGATGGAGGGACGGATGGAGGGATGGATGGAGGGATGGATGGATGGATGGATGGATGGATGGATGGACGGACGGACGGACGGACGGACGGACGGAGGGATTGATGGATTGATGGATGGATGGATGGATGGATGGATGGATGGATGGATTGATGGACGGATGGACGGAGGGATAGAGGGATGGAGGGAGGGAGGGAGGGATGGAGGGATGGACGGACGGAGGGACGGACGGACGGACGGACAGACGGACGGAGGGATGGATGGAGGGATGGAGGGATGGATGGATGGATGGAGGGATGAAGGGATGGATGGATGGAGGGATGGATGGATCTGCCTCGAGCGACTGGCCGCTCGAGGCATTGAGACACTGGGTGCTGAAAAGAACCTATTGCGCAACAAAAAGCTGTATAGGGAACTTTTCATGTTGCTCTACAATTTTCTCATTAGAACTTTCCTTGTAGTTGTCATATTCGAGAAGTTAATTAATTATATGAGTAATATGTAATTACGAGGAATGCCAAAAATACTCTGAGTATCTCCAAGCAACGGCCAACAACATTTCCTTGATTCTGTCCAGCTATGTGGCATTTGCGTAATATTAAACCTTGTTGCATGATTGTTCGGGCACCCCGTATACATGGAACGTATTCACACATATATGCAACGTTCTTGCGCCGTTCATTAATTGCACTAAGAAAGGGCACTAACCCACACATAGGCAAACCGTCTGTTTCATTGTCTGTAAGCGTCATGCGATTAGCTGCGCAAGAAAAACTGTTCGAAATTTGCGGTATGCTTCTGTATTGGTGCACTTCGCTGTCTCGCGTCTCATTCTAAACTCCGCCACTTCTTCACTCAGTGTGGATAAGCATAAGCATATATATATATATATATATATATTGCCACTTTGTGTGTTTGAAAGCATTGTTATTTGGTGGTGTCGATAACTTGAAAGGAGGCAATGCACGCAGAGAAAGATTTACCAGGCGGCGAATATGTTGCTCCGTCGCTTCTGCGCCGCTACACACCCACTAGCGAATGCGTCTCGCCGTCCCCTTATCTTTTTTCCTCTTCCAATCTTCGCCAACAATGGTGATCAGGCAGTAACACACGCTTGCGACGGGCGGCAACGAATTGAAATCAAAACGACGTGTTGATGGTTCCCATATGCTTTTCTTGACCTCGGAACAGGTAGTGTTACCTCATTGTTTCCGGAGTGAGCAATCGGACAGGCTTGTTCAGGCCGCTTCGAAGAACAATAAAAAAATAAAAGCGTAACGATTTCCTAACGCCAGTGCAATTACGGTACCTGCGACACGGTTTCAGTTGTAGAGTGACTGTATCTAGGCAACAGCAAATCGGTGAAGAAAGCAAATCTGTTTTGAATCTCTTACCGCTTGTGTGTGTGTGTGTGTGTGTGTGTGTGTGCGTGTGTGTGTGTGTGTGCGTGTGTGTGCGCGTGTGTGCATGTGCGTGCGCGCGCGCGCGTCTTTCTTTTCTTTTTTAGCGTTGATGCCCCTCAACTCTTACCAAAATTACCGGCGTGTGAAACACGGGCACTTGCGTTTCTGTTGCGACGGCTCGTTCCCTGTGGCGTTCCACTACTGAGGACGAGGTCGCGGGTGCGATGCCCGGCTGAGGCAACCGCACTCCTATGGGGACGCAGTGTTAAACACGCCCGTGTACCGCGATTTCAACGCACTTTACAGGATACGAGGTGACCATCGATGTTCATCGGGAGCCCTTTACAACAGCCTGTCTCGCAACTCGGCGTTCAGTTTCGGAGCGGAAAAAGAAGCCACAATATCATTAGTTATAAAGGGGTACATAACGTCTTGGCAACTCAGAATCGCACCCGAGTACTGAACGCTTTGCACGTGAGAACGCTGCGCGGTCTAGTTTTATTCTGTCGGTGTCCGAATATCCGAGTGTGTACACTCGAACATTATTATACGACTAATTATAAGACTGTAGTCTTATAATTGAACCTGTAACATCTCAGACCGCGCTTCCGCAACCCGGCGCCATGTGTGCATTACTTTGCCTAGCCCACACGAGTAGTTTGTTAGTAGCACAACAAGCTATGCCGGTAGGTACACGCGTATGTCGGGCAGCTCAATTCACCGCCGCGCACCAAGTGACAACTGCCTGAGTATTTAGTAAAGCAATGAACGGGGCTAGTTGGTGGACGTTCATGATTGTATTGCGCTTAGTGTTCCACTGACGAACATAAGGAACAAGACGGGGACGTACTTTCTCCACGTACGTCCGCGTCTTGTTCCTCATGGTGTTCGTCAGTGTAACACTGAGCGCAATACAATCATGAGCCTGATTATATTCGACACGTGCTGAGTGACTGTCTCAGCTAAGCCACCGCTTGGTTAGCAGCAATGACTTCACTCGGTATGTACGAGGACACATACGAAGTAGTGATTACCCAGGGCCCTGCATGGGGCGGAAACAGGGACGCCATCATAATCGCAAAGGCTCTGCTGTCATACTTACGCCAGTCGAATCTCACAGACATTCCTCGACCTTTCTTTTTCAGTTGTGTGTGCTTGATTTGTTTATTTATGCCGAGCTTCTCTCACGTTTCCTTTTTTTTTTTTTTTCTTAGGTTCCTCTTTTCATGCACCTAGACTGAAGCAGCAAGCCCTGCATATTGCAGGGCTAGCTGACATATTCAGCTTCCATTGAGCTCTCTCTCTCTCTCTCTCTCTCTCTCAGACCATATAGGAGTGTAACATGCCCTTTCTCAAATCACTTTCGGAGACTCCACCTAGGGACATCGCTTGCACCTTCCGCTACTCGGACCTGGTATCAACCATCAGCAGGCGGCATCCAAAGACCGAAGTTTTCTCCTCTTATGTCTGCTTTCAATGCGTGTTATGTACTTTGGACGTTACGGTGACGCAGCTGCTTTCCCTGAAAAGGCCGAACGAAGTGAAGGCCTGGGCGGACTAGGTGGCGCTCTCGCATTTCGTGGTAATCCAGCGCCGGGAAGCAGGCAAAAGTCTTTGGACAGCAACACGAGCACAAACGCTAGTCACACTTGTTTCACCAACACGGTGGTTCATGTGTTAGTGTGCGTCACGCACGCACGCACACACACACACATGCACACACGCGCACGCACGCACGCACACACGCACACACGCAGAGTAGTTGGTTACATATGTGCCTGCATTCAGACGTTTGGACGTCTGTTCGCAAAGTACCGCAACGAAGTGAAAGCTAAGCGCCAACTTCTAAATGACTTTTCTTTTTCGTGAACGTGTCGGTCGCCATTACCGGAGCAGGCACACGCCGCCGTCCGAAGCCCCGTAAATGCCTATAGGCGCCGGCTTCGGGTGACAAGCGAACAATTCATTGTTTTCGGCTCTCTACCTTTCTTCGCTTTCGCGTCCCCATTAGCGCTACGGTCACTTTCCTTTTTTTTTCTTCGCGTTTTCGTCCGACAGCCCGCGAAGTCGACCGCTTTCTCTGCCAACCGCTAGCGAAACAAAGAAAACTTTCCCGATCATTCGTCATTGAGTTTTGTCTTTCCCTGTCGAGATTGCGGGTCTCGACCAATGCGCTATTCTTCTCTTCTCTTTGCTTCTCCGCGTTTCGGGTGGGAGACTCGATCGATGATTTTGTCTGATTTGTTTACTCTCTTCTTTCTTGTTTTGTCATTTATTCCTTTACATCATGTATTTATTTTCATTCTTTCTGTGTTCCGTACCGTTTCTTCGTTCTTTGATAGTGTGTTTCTTTCCTAGCTTTTTTTTTTAATGTTTGGTTTCTCAACAGTGGTTATTATAGGCTCTTCTATTGAAATGATTTCCTCGGTTGCCGTCGTCGACGCTGCCTAATCCTTGAATAAAAACGTTCCCTGAGGAACACTCTGGCAAACGCGTGATTGAGAATGGTGCACATGTGCTTCAGAGCGTTCCGCATGTTAGCAGCAGACAACCATAACGTCATCGCAACTCTGGAACAATGCCCGTAAGGATAGGCCGACATCGTATTTAATAACGCTGATTTTGTTGCACTCCACTTTGTTTTCGCCCTTGACTTTTGCACATTTCCAGCCATTGCTCGTTCCCTTGCCGACTGTGATGATGTTGCCGTCCATGTCGCCGAACTCGTGCTTGGAAGAGACCCGTCTCTTCCGTCACCTGCACGCTGTGCCCGTGCTCCGGCCGGCACTCTTGCACGAGTGCAGTTGACACGGTGCCACAGTATTCGTGCAGGTTAATCACACGGTCGCCATAAAAACACGTGAGGCTTACTAAAAGATACTGCAGTAAAACACGTTGTGGGGCTAGATGGTGCATAGATTTGTCTGTATTTCTTCTTGTGTGCCGTCACTGTTAGCGCTTCACCTACTGAAAAAAATTACTAAAAGATATGAGTTTCCCTTGTCACGAGAGAATCTAAATGCAAAGGCTTGGGCCGTAGTATGCATGGGCTAAACGTCTCAATGTTTTCGCTTTGTGTTGTTCACTTGCGTATTGCACGTCTGGTTTCCGCTGTAGACGTTTGCCTTTTGGTGACAGTGTGACGACATTTGCACGACTGAACTCTTTCCGTTCTGGAGCTGTCTTCGTTTAGGGGCCGTCAGAGCCAAACTAACGCATGCCCTCTAAGCGCCCCGTTTCATGTATCACAAATTGTAACGTGAGCCTCGCCGCTTCGACATCTCGCAAAGCACCTAACCCCAGCTGTACAATACAACGCACGACACATCAATTCAGAGACAAGTAGGATGAAATAGTGGAAGACAAGCTTTTACTTGCGTAAGCATTTTCATGCCTACCCAATGAGCACAGGCGTCCATCCGTCAGTCCCTCCGTCCATCTGTCACTAAGACGATCACCTTCAAATTACAGAGCCCTCACCAGCGATCACATTGACCTTCGTATTGCCTTTATAGTTTCAACCACCACCACCTAGATAGCACAAAGCCTGTTTACTACCATCTACGACGTCATGCTACTGTTCCGACTAGCACAGAATGTAATGGGTTCGACGTCACCGCTTTCGTCACGCCAGCCTTGGCAATGGAAACTTTGGGCCAGTAGCATGACGTCATCGATCGGAGTGAACAGGCCTTGTGCTATCTAAGTGTTGTCGTTTCGACGCGCACTAAGCGACAAGAACGCGGTGTGCTCGAAGCTATCAGCACTCGCCGCAATGTATCCCCATCGCTTTCAAGATAGGGACCCGCGCGGCCGCGCCATATGGAGCCGCCGCCGGACTTGCGGTTCGTCACGGTTGATGATGGTACGACGGGGATGGAACAGGCGCTAAAGAGCGATAACGGTTTACATTGATTGAAACGCATCCGCGCACCTGGCGCCGCCACCTGCAGTAGTTTTCTTATTTGCCTGCCTCAGCAACTAACCTCTTGCAGTCCTCCGAAGAAGTTTCTGTCGCCGCAGAGGTGTCGTTTATACTGGTAGGATCAAGTTTAATAACATTGATAGTTGAAGTAATCGAACGTAGCCGGCGGGTAGTGGCAGATCAAAGAACGCTTTATTGCTTGGTGTTGCTAGTTTTATACGAAACAGAACAGGGTCACATGACTGGACATGATAGCAAGAGTGCGACACGTGTAATCTGTCTTGCTCATGCTATACATCAGCAGGCGGGCTTGATAACGTTACATCACGCTTGCTTGATAGCACTACATCCCTTCCCCGTAAGCTGGAGTAAGTGAGACGATCTGGGGGCTTCCGTAGGCGAGTCGAACGACATGGTGGCTGCTGGTCTTCGGCTAGAGAGCCGACAACCCGTGCGTCCGAACCTTCACGAGCTGCAGCCTGCTCGGCGCTACACTGAGCTTCGTCGCCGGTCTGGACTTCGCTCGGCTTGCTAGGCGACGACCCTGTGCCGAGCCGTGGCCGGAGTTGGTCTACGTGGCGCCGCTGCGGTCCCTCCGGTGTTTCCAATGCAACCATGCGTGCTCCCGTCGTGGACACTACTGGCGCCGGCATCCACTTCCGAGCAGACTGAAACTGGCGTGACCATACTTGCCTGCCAGGTTGATGCCGTGTTGGCGCTGTTCCTGCTCCTAGAACAGGCCCGCCGGAACAATCATTTTCTGTCACCTTTTTGTCTGTCAGTGAAGTTGTCGTTCTGCTTTTCGGCTATAATGATGTCATCCAAGTACACCTTGACGCGCGGGAGGCCTTGCAGAACGGACTCGAGGCGGCGCTGGAACAAAGCCGGAGCCGATGCAATTCCGAACGCGAGGCGGTTGTATGCAAAGAACCCTTTGTGTGTGTTCAACACGGCCATTTCTCGTGCCTCGTCGTCCAGTGGAAGTTGATTATACGCATGCCGCAAATACAAAGTGGTGAACAACTCCCCCCCGTACAAAGATGCGAAGATGTCCTCAATTTTCGGTAACGGGTACTGGTCCAGATGTGTCGCCTGATTAACGGTTAGCTTGAAGTCGCCGCAAAGTCTAATATCACCGTTTCGCTTCACTACGGGCACGACGGGCGTAGCCCACTCGGAAACTCTCACTGGTGAAAGCACTCCCTCCTGTACTTGGCGGTCAATTTCGGCAGACACCTTTTCCCGAAGCGCGTACGGCACTGGTCGAGCCTTGAGAAAGCGTGGTACAGCGGCCTCCTTTTTGTGTAGTTTCACGGGCGGCCCCTTGAAACACCCCAACTTCTCCTCGGAAATTTCTGGAAATTTAGCCAAAACTTTCGCTGTCGCTGCGTCGCAGTGAACCACATTCACGCTCTGTGGCGCGCATTCATCCAGTAGCGCTATGCCAGCACTCCGAAAGGCTTGGATGGTGTTCCGGCCGCACAACAGAGGCCCGTCGCAATCCACTACCACTAGCAAGTTGTCTACTTGCGTATTATCGCATTCGACTTTCTTGGCCACTCGGCCAAGGACCGGTAGAGGCCCCAGGAAGCATGTCAGCCGCAGTGAAGTTTTCTCCAGTGTCTGCCACCATTCGCGATGGTTTTCGAATACCGTCCTTGGAATTACGCTGATAGTGGATCCTGTATCAACAAACATGCGCAGTTTTCGGCCTTCCCAGATGAAATCCCTTTCGAATGGCCGTGCGGACTCGTTACTACTGTAGCTGTGAGCCACCAAAGCGTAGAGCATTTCTTCTCCGCTTTCGTCACTGCCGTCTAGCTCTTTCACAGCGTACATTCCTGAGGGGTTAGCGCGACCACTAGAGCACATCCTTGCCAGGTGTCCCCTCCTGCCGCACTTGTAGCACGTCGCTTTCTTGTGTCTGCACACTTCCGAAACATGATTCGAGCCACATCTCGGGCATTGCGTAGCCTCTGTCATGGATCCATGCCCACGTCCGGACTTCTGCGGATTTATCCTGTGCTTCTGTATGAAGTTCGCAGCACCGTTGTCGTTGAACCTCCTCTCTTGCATAGCCCGAACATTTGTTTCTGCGGTTTCCGCTGCTAGAGCGAAAGTTTCGGCCTCCGCCAAGGTCAACTTCTTCTGAGACAACATGTGTCGTCGAGCTTGTTCATCACGGATTCCGCAGACAATCCGATCCCTCAACATGCGATCCAAAAACTTATCGAAACTGCAATCTTTTCCAAGACGTCTCAGGTCGGTTATGTAGTCCCGTACCTTTTCGCCTTCCGCTTGGTTCCGCATGAAAAAAGCATAGCTCGCTGCTATCTCGTTGACTTGGGGATCGAAGTGGTTGTCCAGGTGCTGTACGACGGCCTCATAGCTCAGGTGGTTCACCGATTCTGACTGGCACTGGTCCTGTAGTACGCGAACCACGTTGTCACTTAGTGCTGACACAAGAAGCGCACGCTGTTTACCTGGATTTGTGATACTGTGGCCCTCAAAAAAGGCTTCCAAACGGACCCGGTAAGTGTTCCAGCTACTGGTGGTGTCGTCGAACTCAGGTGGCCTGGCTGTCATCGTGCAGCCGGTCCTATCCCATCCTCGTCGCCACTGAAGTAATCGAACGTAGCCGGCGGGTAGTGGCAGATCAAAGAACGCTTTATTGCTTGGTGTTGCTAGTTTTATACGAAACAGAAAAGGGTCACATGACTGGACATGATAGCAAGAGTGCGACACGTGTAATCTGTCTTGCTCATGCTATACATCAGCACGCGGGCTTGATAATGTTACATCACGCGTGCTTGATAACACTACAATAGTGACCCCAGGCCGCGTGGGTGTGAGCAAGTGGCATAATGCTTACGCATACTTAGACAACTCCCAGAGGCGTTTCTGCATTAACTTTTCTATTGTATTACGACTCCTGTCTGGGTCGTTTTGTTTGTTGAGGCGCTATTCCTAGCTGGTGAATCGGCGACCGGTGGCGCTGTACCCCGGGTGTAGCAAACTTGGCCCTCCAGGAGCAGCAACACATTCTGGTGCAGTCCATAGAGGGGTGTGTGGGTCAGCTAGCCAATCCATAAGGCGTAGTTGGGAGAACGTTGGCGCTCGTGATAATTTATATGGTGTGGGTGAGGGCGCGCAGACACTCCCTCCCAAAAGTCAGAAGTTTCGCCCGGAAGCGGAAGCATTCATAGCGATAACAAAAGTGTTAGAAACTACTCGAAGTAAAGGTCGTAGTTTTATTGGCTGTATAAACTGCAGCAAATATTTGCTTACTAACTAAATTAACGATCGTGGGGTCAGGCATGCACAAGCAAATTGGGACATATCTCACTCGACGACCACGGAAATGAGCTGTCCCTCCGCTGGCGTGATGAACAACGGCAGCAGCGGCGAGTGAACGCTTCGTGCTGCCTCTCGCTTCAACGCGTCTCTGAAGCTCGATCGCGCGACCTCGAACGCTTGGCGGGGGAGGACACAGAGCACACGATGCAACAGACATTTCGGATTACCTATAGCGTTTGCACACGCCGCAGATTACTCGCGAGATTTGGCGCGTGGAGCCGCGCTCATCTAGGCTCCACCACGCCGTGCGCAGCAACGGCCGGGCCAGAAAGGCGAGACGCACGCTCAACTGGCCCCTTTCTCTCCCCCCGCCCACCCCGCACTTATTGCACGCTTGATCACATTACCGCGCTTGCTTCCTCTCTCGCTTGCACGCACAGCACTAGGCCAGCCTGAATGTGGGGCGCATGGAGCCAGCGTTCCGGACGGCAACTGGAGCCCAGGCTACGGCTACAACTGCCATCTAGCCTTTCCCGCGGCGAAGCAACCTTGCTGTGCCGCTTTTGGCTGGGAGTGGCGTTCACGAACGCGTGCTCCTATCGTTTGGGAATGGCCGAGATCCCGATGCGTGGCTCCTGTGGCTGCGAGGAAACCATCGAGCACCTACTGTGTACGTGCCCTCGCTACGATGTCCAACACCTCTCTCTGCGGGCAACTTTACACCGAGTTGACTCGAGACCGTTCACCGAGTCAAAGATAATCGGACCGTGGCCCCACCCGTCGCTGGCTCGAAAAGCGATTCGTGCACTAGTGCAATACTTGAAGTGCACCGGCTTAGGGGACCGTTTATAGTGTCCCTGTGTATAGTGTCCCTTCCACACGCACTCAGGGCTTACCCTCTCCCTTTCTTCCTCTTTCTATTGCCCTTTCCCCCACCTCCAGTGTAGGGTAGCAAGCGGGATGCTGTTATGATTTACCTCCCTGCCTTTCCTATCCTTGTTTTTTCATTCTCACACGCGCAAGCTTTCTTTTCGCAGCACGTCATACAGGGCGCGGGGCGCGATCGGATCTTATCGCATTTGTACTTTATATGTAACCTCACGCCGCCGCCGACGACGACGACGACGGGAGCCTGCTTGGAGTGCCCCTATAATTGCTATCGTAATTGGCAACTTCCCCAAAAAAGTGCAAGTTTGTTATGAAAGCCGCAGCTTTCGTAGTGATAACAAAGTATTAGATAACTACACGAAGTAAGCGATCGTAGTTTTTCTCGGCCGCATAAATTGAGTAAACATTCACTCACTTATTAAATCAAGAATCGTGGTGTAACGCATGTACAGTAAGATATGAATATATCTCACTCGATGACTGCGGAATTTTTTAGACAGTCCTGGTAACACCATCCAGAGACAAAAATGGTTATGATGTCTAGATACACGGCTTACCTTTCGCTTAGTACTGCGTGTGCTGTTCTCGAGTTTCTCGTTCGTGGCATAGAATCGAGCTGTTTCGTCGAAGGCGAAAGGGTCCTTGCTACCTTACTCTTGTCGGTCTCAAGAATTTCAGCGATGAAACCGCGCAAGTAGTTGTACTGTGCGTGCAAATGTCCGGTCTGTCTACCGAGTCTCATAGTCCTTTCTTTTAAGACAAAGAGCCTTTCAAGCGAGCCGGAGGTTAAGGAATGGAAATGCATCTGCGTTGCCGGACTCAGAGAGGTGCAAGCACTTGTTCGCGATGTTGCTCTACAGCTTAAGCTATGATACCAGACTGTCTTCAACCTTCACATAAGCAACTCCGCACTAAGACTCGTGTTACAGCATATGACATAGCATCCCACAAGCTGTTGGTAGTAACGCCCGTCGTTCCTTCAGAAGCGAAGTACGGATAATATGCGCTGATAGAACGTGGCTAAAGACTTAAGTTGCCTGGTCAGTGTGCATTTAGATAAAAATAAATGGAAGTTCAGTTTGCGAGTCGGGGTGCAGCCGACACCCGTCGCCCATAGAAATTTTTAAACCCCGGTGAAACGTGAGAGAGAGAGAGAGAGAGAGAGAGAGAGAGGAGGGGGAAGAGGAAAGGCAGGGAGGTTAACCAGAGGGGAAGATCCGGTTTGCTACCTTACGCTGGGGAGAGAGGGGAGGGGAAGGTAAAGGGATAACAAAGTAGAGATAAAGAAATAATGGAGCACAGACATACAATCACAGTCGGTCACTGTCGCCACATACTGTCACCGCACAGCACAGTAGCACTTGCAGCACTATAAACATCTGTTCAGGCTGCAGCCACTTGTCCAATTCTGTTGCCTTTAAAACCTGCAACAGTGCCCTCGTCGCCCTCTGCTGGTGAGACATAAATAACAACCAATTGGGTCAAGCTGAGTTTCTTCCAACAGGTTTCCATGATTTAGCGATGGTTTTCTTTTGAGCAGTGTCACTTGTATTAGTGTAACTGCTTAACTTGAAAACAAATTAAACCAGCTGTATTGAAATTTGGCTGTGCGCACATAATCGGGAAGCAAACTAGCGACACTGTGGCCATGTCGAATACTCCAAATTTGGTACGAGCGCTGTTTTGGAATTGCCTCTAACTTTTTTTCTTTCGAGCAAATAGACGCACAGCTGACCACAATGAATGAGGAAACAGCATCTTATGCTTACACCACTAAACTGAAGCATGATATCAAAACGATATGTCACCTCGCAGCATAACAAGTGCCATGATCAGCTTCAGACCTTCCGAGCTCGTTAGCGTTCCTGCTGCCGGTGTCTGCGGACTAAAGTACATTAGCGAGACAATTTCTTTTGCTTAAGGCGTTATAGTAACGCTAATGCAGTGGCACAAAACTCAGCTAACAAAACCAAATGAAGAATTAGGTCGACCCGAGTGATGTGTTTCGAACAATCTATTATAGTATCGGTCATTTTTTCTCAATGCGTGAGATTCTTAACCACGTGGGTCTCCGATGCGCGTCGTCTGCTCCTCTAAGGAAACGATGAAATCACACATTGCTGTCTTTCCACCGCGATGACACGCATAATGGTACACAAGAAAATTCTTTCGACTTCCGGGTTTTTTTTCTTTTTTTTTAGCCTTGCGCGCGGCAGCATCACGGTGATTTGAGGACTACGAGGCGACGTCGCAGTGCACATTGTAATGTGAGAACCCGAGGCTTTACCTACATCGGCTGGTTCTCGGCGCGGCCGCTAGGGAGCGAGCAGTTAGTTGGAGCCACGAGTAACGCGTCTGTATAACACGCCAGTGTTATTAGACTGTCGGTGCTACAGCGTGCGGTTTAAGTAGGCACACGAGCTGCTGTGTATAGGCAGCAGGATAACCCTTCACATCATACTCAAATACCTTCTGCCAAAAGTATTTCCGGCTGCGGCGTGAAGTGTGCAACAGAGGCTGTCCAAACGGCGCAAGACACCGTGGAAGAAAGTCTGGGGGGCGAGAGTATAAATGATTCGCATTTAAAACGCGTAAGTATATACTACACGGCGCTGTATACTACCACTGTGTACACTCTGTCGCCAAGTTCTCGTCATGTCGTTGTCGTGCTTATTGCAACTTCGTCGTTGCCTGCGTTGGTGTTATTGTTGTTATCAAGTTAGCTAGGAAAGTGGGGGGGGGGGGGGGCTTTAGAGGGCAAGCAAGAATTTTTTTTTTCTGGGCCTTCTATCACTTCTTCAGCGTATTTTCCTTCGTCACTTGCGTTTTCTTTCTGTCTTCTCTGTCTGTCTGTCTGTCTGTCTGTCTGTCTGTCTGTCTGTCTGTCTGTCTGTCTGTCTGTCTGTCTGTCTGTCTGTCTGTCTGTCTGTCTGTCTGTTTGCCTGTCCGTCCGTCCCAGTCTATTATACTTGTGGTACATGCCTGAGTGTTTGCCGTATGTTCTTTTTACCTTGCGCGCCATTGAAGTTGCCTGTCTACTTCAGTGTGCTATCTATCTATCTATCTATCTATCTATCTATCTATCTATCTATCTATCTATCTATCTATCTATCTATCTATCTATCTATCTATCTATCTATCTATCTATCTATCTATCTATCTCTCTATCTAATCTCTCTATCTAATCTCTCTATCTAATCTCTCTATCTAATCTCTCTATCTAATCTATCTATCTCTCTATCTATCTCTCTATCTAATCTATCTATCTAATCTATCTATCTAATCTCTCTATCTAATCTCTCTATCTAATCTCTCTATCTAATCTCTCTATCTAATCTCTCTATCTATCTATCTATCTATCTAATCTCTCTATCTATCTATCTAATCTCTCTATCCTCCTTTTTGGTTTGTTTCTTTTTTCTTATCTTTCTTAGCTTCCTTCCATCTTTTTTATCTGTCCTTCCACTGCTTTCCTTCCCAAAAGGCCCTAAATGGTTTTGGCTGAGCGCCTGCAAAGCTACGGGCAAGATTAGTGTGATTGAAATTATACTTGGCACAGGGACTGAAAAAAAGGAAGCGGAGGCAGAAAACCGGGAAGAGGCTGACAGGCCCGGGCGGCACAACGCCTCCTTCCAAACTAATGTGCGCGCGCGCGAACGAAGCCCGCTCCGATTTTGCCGGACACGCACACAGGGGAGTAACTGGGGAAAGGGAAGGGAACGAACAAAATAAGGGGAGCAAAGTGGCACTGGCAAGCTGGGGTCTCGGAGAACAATCTATCGGAAAGAAGACAAGAAAGGGATGAAAAGGGAAGTATTGGGAAGGAGGCGCAGCTTTGAGCTAATAAGAGGAGAAGGTGCTCCGAGGGAACATTGGAAAGGCTGCTGGGGAAGCGCTGACGACGGTGGAAAAGCTGTTCAGGGAACCTTCTTCTTCGATGGGGATGAATGAAGGGATGAACGGGAAAGAAAGGCCGGCGTCCAAAATGGAAAGCTTTCCCTAAAGTGGGAAGAGACGGCGGTCCTCTTCCAGAGAAACGACTTCGGCGTACAAAGAAGGTCTAAAAGAATTATAAAAAAAGCGATACGAGAGCTGATATAAAAAAACGAAACACGTAGGTTAAAAAAGAAGAACTTCGGAGGAAAGAGGAAAAAGAAGAAACGGCTCGCAGAAATCTTGTAAGACGAAAAAGAAAAATCCGAAATTGAAGTCTGGTACGCTCCTCGGCGTTCGACTATTGTTGAGCTCGCTTCGCCAGGCCCTTGGTGAATTCATTTCTTCGCTGTCATTCCGGGGCAACGATCACGCCTGTCAAGGTTGACTTCTCGTACAGCCGACCGCAGAAGTTTTCGGACAACGGCACCGGCGTAAAATGACGTTGAATTTACTCGTGCGCTTCGCCACTCCGTCCGCTGTAGATTCGTCGTACGGTGTAGTACGGCATAAGTTGGCCGTGCACGGCCCGTGTCCTCTGCACCTTCAAAACCGTGGGCAGCTGCCTTGGATGCGACAGCATATGTAATATTTTTATTTGGTTTCGCTATCCGAGAGCTTGCAGCTTCATCAGCTTACCCGAACGGACAAGTTTCTCAGGTTTGTGAACAAGACTGCGAGTTTCGTCCAGTAAGCAAACAGGCAAGCTGTAGTGCACGAGAAGAGTCTCGTCCAATTGGCAGTTTCATCCGTGGTTGCGTAAGTCCTCCTTAAGTCCACTTCCATTAAAAGGGGAGTCACAATCAAGCTTTCTTGTATTTCTTCTGTCTTTTACTCATAACATGTAAATTGGATCCAAACATTGAACATAGGAGCAGGTTCTGCAGGGATATGCAAAGTAAAAATTATAATAATCAATATTACAAATATCAGAAAGAGTTTTTGTGATGAGCCAAATGAAAGCTTGTAGTTACACGGAACATCTTCCTTATTGCATGCCTGCTGTGCTCTCGGTTGAGAGTAACAGTATTACAGTGAAGTTGTATATGGCTAGGATTACGTTCCTTTTTGTTCTCCGAGGGCAAAAACTATCCTCATGAATGATGAGCACCCTCTTAAGCATTCATGCTCCCGTAAGCAAGCAAAAAATGCAATGGCTCATAGCACCGTAAGGCAGAGGCTACAAGCACTTAGCAAAGTGAAGCCAACAGTCCTTACATTTTTTCTAATTACGCATACAACATACAGAACAGCGCGTTGAAAACTGTCATCATCGATGCCTAATACCCCTGGGAACAATGGCTCATATCTCCGTAAGTAAGCAAAATATGCAATGACTCAGAGTCCCGTAAGGCTCATGGCTACTGACTTTGTGTTAATTAGCTCCGATCACACTACCTCTGTTGTCGTTGTCGGTGATTTCAATGTAGATGTGTCTGTAGCAAAAAGGGAGCCGTTTACGCATTCCGTGTTGCATATTCCTTCCGATGCCACACCGATCGGGCCCAACCGACCACACAGCGTCGTACGTGCATCGATTGGACATTATTAAATATGTGATTGCAGTTGTGAATGAAATAATGACCACCCATCAAGACGATAAATGAGTTCGCATCTTTGTTCAAAATTATGTTTCACCTCCGTGTCGTGTGCTTCCCACCTTCCCAGAGTGGAATGGCTCATGATATTTTTAAATTAATTAGAAAACCTATTAATTTCGAGTGACCATCAACTGATTACTCGACGCTTTTCGGCCTCCATGTTCGTTGTACTAGGAACACTCGAATCAGGAAAGTAATCAATCAATCTGTCTATAAAGATACGCTGTGCAGTCATAATGAACAGCGCATTTCTTTTCTTATAGTTCTTCTTCGCTGCCATGCGTGTATGAAGCTAACCAGTAGTAATCGAAAAGTGTCAACAAAAGTGCTCTGAGAATCAAAACACATTAACCAAGAAAAATATGCAAGACGGCAAGCCGGTCATTATCAAGCTGCACTTCAATGTATGACGCGAAACTCACTTTTTCAGTTGCGCGAAGTCTTTCGTGTGTTCCAGGCATCTGCTGTCGGCCCCTTCGCAAAAGGCAATCTTGTTGTCTTCCACTCTTGTGCCTTTGAGCGTAACGAACGCTGATCCAGTAATAATTAAACGGTTCCTGTGGGACTCGAACATTCATTTTCCAACGAAACGACGTGGTTCGTCTTTGTTTCGTTTTCAATTTTACTATTTCCAAGAGCCTGCATTTCAAGCATCCGTCAACACTTTTACGTTCCGCTTTATTCGGGCTTCTCTGTCGGAACGAACTTTTTTCAAGTTTTTCTCTTTTTGCTGGTATGTGCTATTGCTTCTATTGCTTGCGAACTGGGTTGGCTCATAATTAATCATTGTTTAGGAAACGTAAGCATTATTTTTACTAACGTTAGCGTTTTATCGGTATTACTGTTACTCTGTTGTGTGAAGGTCTGTAAAGAAAAAGGTGCAGAGCTGCAGAAGAACCCTCCCAGAGGCGTACGCCTTTGTTATCGTGGAAAAATTACTTCACTGTTTTCTGTTTAACATCTCACATTTCAGTCTGTCAAGTTGAGTGAACTCTGTGTTTAACTCTGTGCGCCATTCTTTCCTTCATTTCTTTTTTCATTCCGGGGATTCGCTGCAACGCATATGGGCAATAAAAGTTTGAACAGTTGTTCGACTTGTTCCGTTACATTTCGCGATGATAGCATTACCTTTACGTGCACCTTGTCTGTTTATGCATCATTATAGCTTTCTTTTATTTTATGCATTTGACGAAAGTCCAAGATTGGTATATTGTCTAGCTTGCCTCTCCTGTCTCTCTCTCTCTCTCTCTCTTTTCATTGCGTGCGCAGGATTTTGTTTACGGATTGCGTCAGATAATATATTTAAGTCTCCGTTTCAGCCGTAATATTCGTGTTTCATTTTCGTTCCAGTCTTTAGTACTGTACATAATATTGAATACCTACCCTTGCCACGGCGAAGGCCACATCTTCTATTTTGCGTGTACGATGTTTTACGAATAGGTCATGTCTAAAACATGGCGTCTAGGACGTGTTTCTGCTCTCGAACTGCTCCCGGCCTGTGCAGTAAGGAAGAGCATATGACTTCGATATCGGTTTCTGTTATTCAGGGAGAGCTTTCGCAGGAGCGTGCATATGGACACCACCTATTAGACTATCACGGTGCACACCACCACGTCCATTTTCTTCTATACTGGTATACGTGTTCAAGGTTAGCCATCGGAGTGTTAGCCAGCGCCACTAGTGGCGCTGGCTCTCCTCCAGCGTTCTAGATGCGTGACACCCCTTCATGGAAACGGCAATAGGTGATGTACAAAACCCGGCATCTGTGTCGTGTTTGCGGCTCCCAAAATCGCATTCGCCGCATTCAACCTGCAAAACCATAGCCTTAAATATCCTCATTTTATTTCCGTAGGGCCTCACCCTATGAGGCGTGGATTCGGACACCACCTGTTTGGGCGAGCCGGTAGGTTAACATCGTCGGAACCAAGCTTCGCTAAGCAGTCTATTGTCCTTCGCTAGTTTCGCGTTGCTTGATTTCTACGATGAAAACGTCATTCTGAACCGCAGTCGTGAGGTGGCAGGCAGCTGGCCAGTAAGCCCTATCACACTAACTCATGGCATCGAGAAAGCCAAATTTGATACCGCCGCGTACTACCCTATTCATACGTTTTTCTTTTTCTCCCGAGGTTTGTGAGATATATGGATAAAAATGGCATCCCTTTAATTTGGCTACACATAGTGGGACCCCATGCTCACCCCGCTCACGCACATTTCTCTCTCTTCTTTATCCAGGTCACCGTAACAGAGGGTGAGCCCGAGCTTCTCGTTTCCATTTCTTATTAACATGAGCTCCTGAAACAACGCAGTCAGAACAACCGCCGCATTAGGACCCAGCAATCATGCGCCTTCTCTGTGCTGCTTTACCTGTCAAACTGGTTAAGTACAGCAGACACCGTTTTTCAGTCGCTACCTTTCCTTAACCTTAACCTCAGTCGTATGGCTTTACCAAGTCTCTCAGGTGCCGATGAAATAAAAAACTATGGCAAAAACTCCGCTGAGCCTAAGTATGCGTTAGCATACATGCCACTAGTTCATCTCCATGCAGCCCGGTGTCAGTATCAATCTTATTAAAATGATCCTACTAGAATAAACCTTTATCGGTCGTTATCAACCTTATCGAATTCAACCGTTGTTATCAAAGTTATTAGACATTACCCTACCCTTATCAACTCTTATCGGTCCCTATGAACCTTACAAGGATCGATATGACCATTATAAGCTCTTATCACTCTTTAGCACCTTGTCCGTCCGTGTCAAACCATTTTAAACCGTGTTAAGACCCATATAACTCCTCATCACCCCTGGTTCTCCTACTGACTTATTATCTGTCTGTGTTGCGCGACGTGGAGCGCATGAGCCCTCAGAGATCCGTGGCATTTCGGTAGGTGAAGGAACGTCCCCCGGAAGGTGCATCCAGCGACCACCGAAACGCACGGAGGATGGGGCTTGTTTGGCATTAAATTTTCACAAAATCGGAAGTTCCTCAGGTCTGCAATGCTCCAAGTCGCCTCCACATGTTATCCTAGAGATAGCTTTTATTCTACCGTCACCAAATGTTTCAAGAAAGCTATCGCATAAACTGTTATCCTTTGAGATTTGTTCTTTACCGCCAGTACAACAAATTTATGTGGTTCAGATCTTACTCCGTGGTTCAGTTATATTCATCTCCTGTAATCATGGACGCGAATCTGCACGCAGAATGGTTCAACTGAACAAACGGTAAGAACCGGACGGAACCAGACAACATTCCTGGTTATAAGCGCTGATGTACATGCCAGAGTTTTGAGTGTTTCTCTCCTCAGCCCGTACTTGGCTGGTATAATTGTAGAATGTATTCCTGGGTGAATTCATTGAAACCAATAAAGAAAAAAAAGTTAATTAGCCCCGTTGGTAAAACACTAGGCTACTGAGCGTCGAGCCGTAGGTTCGAAATTTCTGTCCGCCAATGTCTTTCCTTTCGAATTTATAATGTTTTTTTAAAGCGAAAGCTTCACTAACCTCGTAAAGCTGAGTTTCGCCGTTGCTGCGAGTTTGACCTCCATTTGACCGCAGCTGCGCCGTAGCCTTAGCAACGCATCACGTGACTCGCCGCACCGAGCTTCGCCGCCACCGCCGCCGGTTTGACGCATGCGCTCTCCGCCGCTGCGTCACCGCTTGATCCCGTGACTCGCCCGCGCCTGGCTAAGGGGAGCGCTGCGCTCGCCTAGTCAGTGCGAGCTTGGCCATGGATGAGGGCGAAGCCGGCGGCGTCTTCTCTGAGCGTTGCGCGGGAGCGGGATGCTTTGAGCCGTCGTCGCCAAACGGCGTCTGACCACCCCCGCGGATATCGCGCGGCGAGCTGCTTAAGTGGAGAGGGTCCCGATTCAACAGCCGTCGCACCATCGAGATCAATGTAGCGTCCGCGTTCGCGCCCTGTCCATTTGTGCTTCGACGCTGCTGGGCACGTTCGCAGTAGTAGTAGTGATTTTAAGATGCAAGGAAGAGAAAAAGTGCAGTTCGCGGCTTCTCTTTGTATGTATAGCACTTGCGCTTTCCCTTTGGCACAACAGGCGTCAGACGTCGAGCGCTGCGTGTCTACACAAGCCTAATCCACTCGTTTCTAGCCACGCACCTAGGCACAACCGTCATACCTGGCTTAACGATGGTTGCATACCGAAGTATGATCATTGCATCTAAATCAAAGGTTAACCAAGTGAAACCAAAACTAAACCACGTTAAACCAAGCTTTTGCTTTGCATATCCAGTGTTAGCTGAGCTAATCCACAGCCAATTTTTTTATACAGTAATTCCTTTGTAGCGATTCGTATCACCTGACGTGGGGTAAGCATAAAAAATCTCACTCATTTATTGTTGTTTGCTGTTCTCACGAGAAAAAAAGGAGAACTGGAGGCGCCCCTCTGTCTATGCGCGCATAAGACAAGCTTCTTTATGCATTGCCGCCTTGTTCTGTGAGGTTTAGTAGTACTTCATTGCCTTCTGTATTACGATTAATTTTCACAGAGGAGCTGTGCATGTCTACCCTCCCATAGATTTTTCAATGTCCGTGCCTGGAAACTCACGCGCCCTTTTTGAGGAGGCAAAACAAACCGGCAAGGCATGTGCTGACACCTCGCGTAGCAAGAGGGAAGCTAAGGAACCGTCCAATGCCGGCGAGTTTCTTACAGTAGTTACTAGAGGGAACGCTGCCTCTACTGTCTACGGCAGCTACAGTAGTGTTGGTTAAGCTAGCATGGGAAATATGCTCTGTACATGTATTTCCTTAAACTTCGTCTTTCTGGCTTCAAACGGCTTCGGGACTTTATTAACTCGTCAATTTGAACGAAGTAATAAATAATTAAATCAACGCTATTAAAAGCTGTCCAGCGACAGGATTCGAGCACAGAACTTCTAGAACAGACACCCGATATTGAAACCATTTACGCCTGGACGCATGCGTCGACAAGCGGCATAGAAAACCTTTATGAACTTCTCGCGGGCGAGTCAGTGTGTTGAGTCAGCGTGTTGAGATTTGGCCACCTCGACAGGCTGAACCGCTGCAATTAGCAGTTGTGTGTATTCGCAGAGAATGTGTCTGCTGTTGCGAGTTTGCCGATCAGTGTATATCACAGCGACCACAATGCCATTGTGACCGTCGTTCCAAAGAGAATGAGCGATGCAATAAAGTCTTTACCGCAAGTTTTCTTACCTCGACATCTACAGCTCCGCTGGTCATCCGCCTTTGCAGGGCAGAATGAGCTTGAATTTTTCTGAATGAGCTTGAGCTTTTTCTTATTCTTTTCTTTAACAGTGAGGCTGTCTATGGCTAGGATCCCGGGATTTCATTTCTACATGGTGTAACTTGAACAGAAAACTATAGTCTTCTATGGCTCATACCCCAAAGTGCAATGGCTCCATCCCCCGTACGGCAGAGGCTAAGTGAAGCGAACAGTGCATGCTTTCTTTGGAATCACGCATAGAACGTACAAAACAGCATGTGTTTCATTAAATAACAACCTCTAAACTGTCATCGGAAACGCATAAATGATGATAATGCACTCGTGACAGCTATGCTAAGCACGCAGCGCTCCACGCATTTATTTATTTATTTATTTATTTATGTATTTATTTATTTATTTATTCATTTATTTATTTATTTATTTATTTATTTAGATATATCACAGTTTCCTATTGGGAGAATTATGTGGAGGGACTAAATTTTCTACTTTCCTACACTCGTAGCACAGAGTGCTCCAAGCCAGCCTAACCAGCTTACTTGGTAGAAAAACTTTGCTACAGCTGTCGTCGTCGTCGTTTCTCCTCTTCCATCAGAGATGGGTGCCATAGACGTTTGCATTTAGAGAAAAGACATTAGGTACATAATATTTACATCGACAGCTATATACAGTGGGTCTGACGTATCAACTGAACATAGCCGATAGTGCATAGCACCGTTCGTACGTCAAGACCCTTGGGTTACACTGGGACCGGCGCCTTAACTCGGCAGAGCCGAAAGTGCAGAGCACCTTTCCTGCGTCGGGAACCCCCGTGAGAGGTCGGGAGCCAGGTTTTAACTCTTCAGTTTCTCCTTCCGAATCCCCTCACGGCAAATCACGACACCCCAGTGACCTGATTGGGTCAACTGGGCCGTCCCTCACTGGACACTCTCTCTCTCTCTCACCCTCTCCCTACGTTCCTCGGAAGTTTCAGAGAGATAGAGGGAGAGAAAGGAACCACCAAACAACAAATAAACAAACAACATCCCAACCGTGCTGCTCTGCGACATGTATGGGAAAGTCTCCCGACACTTTGAAGAACACTTACGGGGAACGACCATCTGCGTCGCCGTGTCCTCGCACCTTAATTAAAACCATCGCGCACTGCGTGCCGCAAAGGGCACCCCTGCCGAAGCGCACCCACCGATTCACCATGCCGTCTTGTGCATGGTTCCTCTCCTCCGGCGGGCCCATAAAGCTAAGTGCAGAGATTGATTGTGTCTCGGGTACCAGCCTGTTTTTCAAGAGACCGCGCATCGGGTCACCGATTCCTCTGGCTTTAAGTTGCCCCTTTGTACCCAAGGCATGCCCATTGACGCCCTAATGACGCTTTGCCCGTGGTCCGTCCCAGGCAGGGCGCCTCCGTCAATGCTTACGGGCCAAAGAGCCCCCAATGTCGCACCCTTTCCTACGTTTCCAGACCGCACGTGCGACAGGTTAAGATGTCCCGAGGTGGCGACGCGGACTATCTGCCGCCAAAGAGCGCTTCCTGACTCACTACTCAAGCGCCCAGCTGGTTTTACTCTCGGCGATGGTCGAAAATGGCGATCTCCCACAATTCTGGGGTGAAATTACCTCTCAGCCTCCATGCCGTTTGTCTACATCCTTTACAGAGGGGGTATACAAAAAAAAATTATATCAGTAACGTGGAGCGAATGTTCTCGAGTTTTGCAATACGAGTAATTAGTACATTATCATTGAATGAAGTGTTCATGTTGGTTTAGTATTGATTAGGGTAATAAATCCAGATACGACAGTTTTGCTCAATGCGAGTGCTGAAGTAAAACCAGCGAAAGCGAGACCTTTAATACCAATCAAACATCGTTATGGAATGGTTACAGAGTTCATAAAAAAGAAAAAAAAAAGGAAACCCAATGAGATAAGGTGTGAAAACAGCATGTGAAGTTTCTCCTTGAATGCATCAGGGTTTTCCATATCGACTACTCTGTCTGGAAGACTGTTCCAATAGGTCACAGCACGTGGTTAAGCCGATAAAGTAATTGCTATTGTTCGGACAAACAGACGTTGGCAGCATCGTGATTATCGAGACTACGAGAAGTATGATGGGCATGAGCAAGCGGCAGCATATAAGAGTGATGATCGTAAATTATTTCATGGACGAGGCAGATTAGTGAAATGTTTCGACGCGACTCCAGAGACGGAAGTGACAGTCTTGGCTTCATTTCGCTCAAACTTGAGTGTCATTTGTAATCGCCAACTGTGGAACGCACCACACGGTTTAGTATTGTTTCCAGAGACTGGATTAGCTATGCTTGGTTAGGTGACCATATGGACGATGCAAATTCAAATGGCGAATGAAGGAATGCTAGGTAGGCCAGTGTTCTTGTAGTTGACGGTGCGCCCCGAAGATTTCATATTAAATAACCAAGCGTACGTGACGCTTTTGTGGTTATTATTTCGATGTGGTTGGACCAAGATAAGTCGGGTGTCAGATGGATACCTACATATTTATATAAATATATTTTTCTAAATTGAATAGCTAAATGTGGACTTGGCGCGTTTACGGCTGACAGTAAGTAATTTACATTTATCCGCGTTAAGGGTCATCTGCCAAGATAAGCACTAATTAGTGATCCGGTCATGGTCCTCGTGTAGGTTGATGTGTTCGTTATCCCGGCAACTCCTGCGACAAATTACAGCCATCTGCGAATAATCTAACGTTTAATGTGATTCCGTCTTGTAGGTCGTTGATGATTAACAACAAGAAAGGGCCTACGACACTTAGCTCTGCATGCCATCGACCAAGTCAACGCCTGCGTTCTAATGTCCCGGTAGAAATTACTGTTGCACAAGCTGCCGCGGCGACGGCACCTTGACTAAAGCGTACGAAGCAGGGAGTGACGTTACTACACTTTCGTACGCAAAAGACGAACCCGCCTAGCAACTGATTTGTGATGGGACAGTGCTACAGAAAGGCCGCGAATATTCAGAAATCCTGAAGAGCAGCGCGCATACGAGGCGCGGCGAATTTCTCATCTCTTTGGTCTCCACTCTTTCTAGGCGCACGAAGTTGCACGGCGTCCGAACGTCTAAGGCAAATGATTAGACCAAGTGCACGTGTATGCGAAACGTGAATAATTTCTACCTACGTCGCAACGAGGTCTAGTTCTCGATTACAGCCTCGCTGTCCCACCACCTCCACAGAGGGGACAGGTGACCCTTTTCTTTTCTCAGCAAAAGTTTTATTCCAAAGCAAAGGATACGGCATGGAACAGAGAAGACAAATACTGCGGCTTTGCCACAGCACCACGTTTTATGCCTCTATGTGGTCTAAAGCAGGCAGCATCTTCGGACAACATTCCTACGCAATGGTCTTCAATGTAAATTTCGCAGCGGATTGCAGCCTCGCAAATTGTGAGTGCAACTTGCAAGGACTTGACGCAGAGAGTAAGTCTTTTAACTAACTATGCACCGAACGCTTAGTAGTAAACAATCGAAGCAAATAATCAGTACTGATTTCGTGTGACGCCAGCGCCTCATTTCATGTTTGACACAGTGCGCCATTCGACTTTCCGTGCCTGCACTACGCGCCGCGGTACAAGCACGTGACTCTGAGACCCCGTGACCGGTTCAGCTATACGGATTCCGAAGCATCCCACGGACGCGGCCTTTCCTGCACATCAGCACGATATCGGTCATGAGCCTTTGCTACAGGAGCTCTGGCTCGGCAAAAGTGTCCTAATTCCGTAAACCTTAATAGCTTACATTAGCATCTCGGCTCCCGTATTTCCCCATTTCTATTAGAATTGCTCAAAGCTCACAGATTGCATAGGGAACTTAAGCGCTTTTTTCCCGCTTCCTCCGACTTACCTATTTCAATGTAGTATGCGTCGTATATTTTAAATTCTACTTTAGTTTATAAGTTAATTTTCCGCCATCTTTTTTTTTTTGCTTAAGCTCCCTTTGGTAGTTTCGCCTTTTGTTGCCAAATCCGAAGCCTTCTTATTCTTTAATGCATTCACCTGCTTTCCTTTCTGTTCCTTTGTGCTTTGTCTCCTAAAAACTTTTGTCGTAAATTTTTCATGTTGCCATTGTTGTTTGCCTTAATTATTTCAGGCAACATACACAGGAAAACCGTTTTCAGATCCTCTCAAACGCCTCCTACAGCATAGGCTTATGGAATTATACAACAGTGTTGTGATTAACAAACTGATCGTTGTGCCTGGAAATCGACGATTGTTTTTGTGCGAGACTGTGAATCACGTTGCATGCTTGAAGGTTATCTAAAAGAAACACCATTCATGGACTACCTTTTAAAATGATA